>NC_071598.1:3338204-3683780 GCF_024509145.1 Vidua macroura | reverse complement strand
CCCAAATCACCTCAAGTGACCCCAGCCACGGCCTCAGGTGACGTCTACGTGACCCGATCAGGCCGTCTGGTGACCTCAAGTGACTGCTGTCAGGGCCTCAGGCGAGCTCAGGGGGCCCGAAATGACCTCAAGTGACCCCGGTGATGGCCTCAGGTGACCTCAAGAGACCTCAGATGACCTCAAGTGACATGGGACACGGCCTCAGGTGACTTCAAATGCCTACAAATGAGCTCAGGTGACCCTGGTAAGAGCCTCAGGTGACCTCAAGTGACCCCGGTCAAGGCCTCAGGTGACATCAAGCGACCCCGGTATGGCATCTGATGACTTCAAGTGACCCCAAAAGACTTCAAGTGACCCCAGTCAGGGCCTAAGATGACCTCAAGAGCCCCGGTCAGGGCCCCAGGTGACCTCAAGTGACCAAAGATGACCTCAAGTGACCCCAATCAGGGCCTCAGATGACCTCCAGTGACCACAAGTGACCTCAAGTGACCCTGGTCAGGGCCTCAGGTGACCTCAAGTGGGCCCAGTTAGGAACTCAGGTGACCTCGAGTGACCCTGGTCAGCACCCAAGGTGACCTCAAGAGATCCCAAATGACCTCAAGCGGTCCCGGTCAGGATCTCCAGTGACCCCAAATGACCTCTAGTGACCCTGGACAGGGCCTCAGCTGACCTCAAGAGACCCCCGAAGACCTCAAGGGACCCCAGTCAGAACCTCTGGGACCTCAAGTGACCACAAATGACCTCACGTGACCCTGGTCAGGGCCTCAGGTGACCACAAGTGGGCCAAGTCAGGAACTCAGGTGACCTCGAGTGACCCTGGTCAGGACATCAGGTGACCTCAAGTGACCCCAAATGACCTCAAGTGACCCCAGTCAGGGCCTCAGGTGACTTGAAGTGACCGCGAATGACTGCAAGAAGCCCCGGTCCGGGCCTTAGATTACCTCAAGTGATCCCATATGATCTCAATTGACCCTGGTCAGGGCCTCAGGTGACCTCAAGTGCCCCCAAATGACCTCAAGTGCCCCCAGTCAGGGCCTGAGGTGACCTCAAGCGATCCCATATGATCTCAAATGACCTTGGTCAGGGCCTCAGGTGACCTCAAGTGACCCCGATCCGGGCCTCAGATGAACACAAGTGACCCCAAATGACCTCAAGTGACCCTGGTCATGGCCTCAGATGACCTCATGTGATCACAAATGCCCTCAAGTGACTCCGGTCATGGCCTCAGATGACCACAAGTGACCCCAAATGACCTCAAGTGACCCCAGTCAGGACCTCAGGCGACCTCAAGTGACCACAAATGACCTCAAGTTACCCCAGACATGTCCTCAGGTGAACTCAAGAGACCCCAAATGACCTCCAGTGACCTCGGTCAGGGCCTCAGGAGACTCAAATGACCACAAATAACCTCATGTGACCCCGGACAGCGACTGAGGTGACCTCAAGTGACCCCAAATGACCGCAAGGGACCCTGGTCAGGGCCTTAGATTTCCTCAAGTGATCCCATACGATCTCAAGTGACCCTGGTCAGGGCCTCTGGTGACCTTAAGTGACCCCAAATTACCTCAACTGACCCCGGTCAGGGCCTGAGGTGACCTCATGTGATCCCATATGATCTCAAATGACCTTGTCAGGGCCTCAGGTGACCACAAGTGACCCTGGTCAGTGCATCAGGGGACCTCAAGTGACCCCAAATGACTGCAAGGGACCCCGGTCAGGGCCGAAAGAGATCCCAAGTGACCCCAGTCAGAGCTTGAGGTGAGCTCAAGTGACCCCAAATGACCTCGAGTGACCCTGGTCAGGACCTCAGGTGACCTCAAGTGACCTCAAATGACCTCACGTGACCCTGTTCAGGACCTCAGGTGACCTCAAGTGATCCCGGTCATGGCCTCAGGTGACCTTAAATGACCCCAAATGACCTCGAGTGTCCCTGATCAGGGCCTCAGGTGACTTCAAGTGACCCCCAATGACCTCAAGTGACAACAGCCAGCAACTCAGTTGACCTCAAGCGACCACAAATGACCTCAGGGGACCCCGGACCGGGTCTGAGGTGACCTCAAGTGACCCCAGTCAGGGCCTCAGATGACTTCCAGTGACCCCAGTCAGAGCCTCAGGTGTTCTCAAGAGAGCCCAAATGACCTCAAGTGACCCTTGTCAGAGTCTCAGGTGACCTCAAGTGTCCCAGAATGACCTAGAGGGGTGTCGGTCAGGACCTCAGGTGAAATCAAGTGACCCCAAATGACCTCAAGTGACAACGGCCAGCGCCTCAGGTGACATCAAGTGACCCCAAATGACCTCAAGTGACCTTGGTCAGGGCCTCAGGTGACCTCGAGTGACCCTGGACAGGGCCTTATATGACCTCAAGTTACGTCAGTCAGGGCCTCAGATGACCTTGAGTGACCCTTGTCAGGGCCTGAGATGACCTCAAGTGACCCCGGTCAAGGCCTCAGGTGACATGAAGTGACTCCGGTCATGGCCTCTCATGACTTCAAGTGATCCCAAAAGACCTCAAGTGACCCCGGTCAGGGCCTAAGGTGACCTCAAGAGCCCCGGTCAAGGCTTCAGGTGACCTCAAGTGACCCAAAATGACCTCAAGTGACCCCAATCAGGGCCTCAGATGACCTCCAGTGACCCCGGTCAGAGCCTCAGGTGTCCTCAAGGGAGCCCAAATGACCTCAAGTGACCGCGGTCAGGGCCTCTGGTGACCTCAAGTGTCCCAGAATGGCCTAGAGTGACGTCAGTCAGGGCCTCAGGTGTCATCAAGAGACCCCAAATGACCTCAAGTGACCCTGGTAAGGGCCTCTGGTGACCTTGAGTGACCCAAAATGACCACAAGTGACCCTGGTCAGTGCCTCGGATGACGTCATGTGATCACAAATGCCCTCAAGTGACCCCAGTCAGGGCTTGAGATGACCTCAAGTGATCCCAAATGACCTGAAGTGACCTCAGCCAGAGCCTCAGGTGATCTCAAGTGGCCCTACTCAGGAACTCAGGTGACCACGAGTGACCCTTGTCAGGGCCTCAGAGGATCTCAAGTGACCCCGGTCATGGCCTCAGGTGACCTTAAATGACCCCAAATGACATCGAGTGTCCCTGATCAGGGCCTCAGATGACTTCAAGTGACCCTAAATGACCTCAAGTGACCCCAGTAAGGGCCTCAGGTGACCTCAAGTGACCCCAAATGACCTCAAGTGACCCCGGACCGGGTCTGAGGTGACCTCAAGTGATCCCATATGATCTCAAATGTCCTTGGTCAGGGCCTCAAGTGACCTCAAGTGACCCTGCTCAGTTCCTCAGATGACCTCATGTCATCACAAATGTCCTCGAGAGACCCCGGTGTGGGCCTGAGATGGCGTCAACTGACATTAGTCAGGGCCCTAGGTGACCTCGAGTGACTCCGGCCATGGCCTCCGGTGGCTTTAATGACCCCAAATGACATCAAGCGACCCCGGTCAGGGCCTCTGGTGATCTGAAGTGACCCAAAATGACCTCAAGTGACCCCAATCAGGGCTTCAGATGATCTCAAGTGGCCCCAAATGACCTCAAGTGACCCTGGTCAGGGCCTTAGATTACCTCAAGTGATCCCATATGATCTCAAGTGACCCTGGTCAGGGCTTCAGATGACCTCAAGTGGCCCCAAATGACCTCAAGTGACCCTGGTCAGGGCCTTAGATTAGCTCAAGTGATCCCATATGATCGCAAGTGACTCTGGTCAGGGCCTCAGGTGACGTGAAGTGAAGCCAAATGGCCTCAAGTGACCCCGGTCAGGGCCTCAGACGACCGCAAGTTAACCAAAATGTCCTCAAGTGACACCAGTCAGTGTCGGAGAAGCGCCGCGGGAGACAAGACTCATGATATCATGATCATCAAGTCTCAGTTTATTGCAACAAATTACAAAGTTTATATATACTTGTTAATTAGTTCATGCATATTGCAAAAGCCAAGCTCATGATTGGTTGCTGTTTGATTTGCTCATCTGCCTTGTTCGGTTGCTCTTGCTGTTCTTGTGGTTGATACTTTTTGGTTCTTCTCTATCTATTTCTACATACCAAGCAGTTTTCAGCACCCTGATTCTTGCAAACTCTGATTTCTACATATCCTGATTTCTATACCCAGGGTCATGCTGACCGTTGCAGCAGTCACGTAGCCCCTCATACTTTGACTAATTTTACAGTTTCATGTCCCTTGCTGTTTAACCATTCTTCTGCCAAGCTCTCTACACTTCCCCTGTTTTCTTTTTGCACAAGAAGGTGTGCAGTCAGCATTTTCTGCAAAAGTTGTTGTATCAAGCCTTGCAAGCAAGTAAACACACAGGGCAAAACAAGTAAAAGTATCACAATAATGCTTAGGACTATTATGCCGTATTTAATAATGTCTCTTAACCACGGTCCTACTCCCAATCCCTTGGTCATTTGTGGGAGTGGGATCAACTGAGCAATTCTTTGACCTTTTGGTACCGTCACCGGGGGATATGACGTATGAGCGATGATCATAATTTCGCCGCAACAATCGGCATCGATGATTCCTGGTTCCACAAAGAGGCCTAATATAGCGGCTGAAGAGCGGCCAATAATGAGTCCTCCCATAGTTTGTCCATGTATTTGTAGGGGGCCATGGATTCCCGTTGGAATCTTATATGGTTTTGAGGTCAAGAGATCAGTCTCTACTGCGGCTGCCAAGTCCAAGCCGAGGCTCCCGCAGGTGGCAGGTTGGAGTTGCTGGGAGGTTTCGCTCCTGCAGCTGCCATTTGTGTCCCGGCGCGGCCGCTGTTCGCACTGCTCTGGGAGTTTCCCTGCTTCTTTCGGCATGCATTGGAGTTGTGGGTATTTGATTGGTATCTGCGGCACCAAACTCCTGTCGCTCCGCATTCTTTTCAAATGTGACCTAAGTTTCCACAGCGGTAGCATCTTGTTCGTGCCTCTCCAGTAGAACGGGGGCGCGCAGCGGCAGCTTTAAGGGGAGCAAGGGCTGCTAAAACCTGATTTTGAGAGCTTATTGCTTGTTCCCGTAACCCCTGTCCTATTTCTTGTAAAGCGTTAACTATTAACGCCTGAGACCCAACTGGCACTGAAGCAGCCTTCTCTAACAATGCTTGGACGGTCTAATCCCCAGGAAAGGAAGTAATCAAATTTCTGGTTGTAGAATTGCTATTCTGCAGTATACACTGTTTAAGTAGGGCATCCTGCATATGATCGGCCACCCCTGCTTTGGACAATGCTTCCATTATCTTATCCACAAAGGTGCCAAGAGGCTCCTCTCTACCCTGTTTAATCCCCATATACATTGGGACTCCACCCGGGGTTTTGACCTTGTCTATCGCTCTTCTTGCTACTATTGTGGCTTCCCTTAATTTGTCAGGTCCTAGGGCGGCCTGTTGTTCCAGACGTACATGGGCACCCTCTCCCAGAAGCTCGGCTACAGTAAGCCCTGCTAAAGGGTCGCCCTGAGCCCTAGGTAAATTGGCGCTTCTTACCGCTTCCTCTCTCCAGTGTGCCTCAAAAAGTAAGCGTTGATGTGGGGTAAAAATCAATTTGGCCATTCCCCTAACATCGGACGGTAATAAGGTATGAGCATTAAAAATAAAATCAAGCATTTGCCTAGCGGGCTCACTGGTAATACCATAGCTCCCCACAGTGGCACGCAGCTGTGTTACAATTTTCCAGTCAAGGCTCTGGACTTGCGCAGTGTACCCCCCTTGAGCATTTGGCGTAAATATCACTGGAAAAGCAAGGGTTTCCTGTGCTGCCGTGAAGAGCTCAGCGTCCCCCGTCTGCATACCCTCCCGTGCGACAGCAGCCCATACCTCACGTCTCTCTTTAGCCATGGCCTCCGCGAGGTCAGATTCTGCCCCAGGGACAGGCTCCTGGCCGGGAGACGGAGGATGTTGCAGGGCGGGTGCTACAGTAACGTTTTGTATGCCTGGAGGGGGACGCGGCGGTGGGGGTAAAGGGGGAGCTGACGGTCGTGCCTCAATGCCACCAGTGTCTGTGGGAGGTACAGGCATTGCAGAAGCAGAGATGAGGACGGGAAAGTTTGTGAGAACCGGAGGGTTTGGCTCACTGGAGAGAAGCGAGGGTTCATATTCCTTATTTTTCTCTTGAGCTGTTCGTACCCCTTCCACCGCCCTTTTTTCTGCCTGACACACCAACAATTCGTTGTGGACCACTCTCCAAAGTTTACTCATTTTCTTGCCCGGTTTATCATCATCTAACACTAATTCCCACAACTTATCCCCATATCTTCTCCATTCTGAAAGTTCATGAACAGTATGGGGGTTTACAAAAAAGCCATAAGAATGAGCATTATGTAAAAGCGAAGGGAGATCCTTATCTAAGTCAATCCCCCTAACCTGTCTTTTTCTGAGAAAAGTACTAAATAAATCGTATGCTGCTTGCCTGTCCATGGTTGCTGGCCCCTTCAAGCTTCGGCAGCATGTATCAGCTGAGCCCACCGCTGCGGTCACTCAGGGCGCGGAGCAAAAACTGACAGCTCTGTCGCCGTCCTTCCAGCTGCAGGACCCGAACCCAACGGAGCACCTCTCCCGCCTTTGCCTCGGATCACGTCGGGGTCACGATTTGTCGGAGAAGCGCCGCGGGAGACAAGACTCATGATATCATGATCATCAAGTCTCAGTTTATTGAAACAAATTACAAAGTTTATATATACTTGTTAATTAGTTCATGCATATTGCAAAAGCCAAGCTCATGATTGGTTGCTGTGTGATTTGCGCATCTGCCTTGTTCGGTTGCTTGTTTCTTGTCAAGAAACAAGAACATAGGCAGCTGACTGTGTTTGGCAAGGAGCAGCTGCAGGACTTTTGCAATTGCCTTCACTGCGCACAGAAGCCCTCTGCTCTGCTGCTACTTTGTTCTCATTCAGGGAATTGCACACTACTGAAGCTGAGCCGGCCTATTCAGCTCTGCTGCTTTTCAGCATCTCAGCTCCCCTAATGCCCTGTGGCAGCTCTCGAGGTGTTTTGCCTTTGCCAGGCTGGAATGTGCCTGCTACTACAAAGAGCTGGGCAGGAGCTGGCGGAGAGGACGGCCATCTGCCAGCAGTTTGCAGGTTGCCCAGAAAAGAGCAGTGTCCTTGGAATGTGCAGCAAATCCAATTTCTTGGCAAGTTCGGGGGAAGTGAGCACTGCTTGTACACTTTCTCCATGAGAAACGGAGTGGAAAAGCTTTTCGCTAAGATGTAGACGACCAGAGAGGCAGAATACGGAGCTCCGCAGCTGGCCGAAGGGAAGTGCCGCTTCCCGGCGTCTTTCGGCAGAAGCGGCTCTTCGGAGCGCACCGCTGCCACTTCACTTATCTGTGCGCGAAGAAGCCGCTTCTTCGCCTCCGGCAGCCAGAGATCGCGGTAGCTCGTTAGAGGCGAAGAGCGAAGCCGCAAAGAAGCGGGCTTGTGTGCGGAGCTCGCAGACTGCTGGAGGACGCTGGCTGCCACTCTCTTGCCTCTTGAATTCACTCTTGGCATGCCAATGGAAGGTGTTCCAGGACAACTTGCCTGGGTTTGCACTTAGTCCTGATGCGTCCCTCTTTGGAAATTCTTGCTGCTCCCCTGAGGCTCCGAGATGCACAGAACACGATGGCAGCTGCTGAAAAAAAAGAAAGGCAGCAGTGAGTTTGTCAAGAAACAAGAACATAGGACTGTGTTTGGCAAGGAGCAGCTGCTGGACTTTTGCAATTGCCTTCACTGCGCACAGAAGCCCTCTGCTCTGCTGCTACTTTGTTCTCATTCAAGGAATTGCACACTACTGAAGCTGAGCCGGGCTATTCAGCTCTGCTGCTTTTCAGCATCTCAGCTGCCCTAATGCCCTGTGGCAGCTCTCGAGGTGTTTTGCCTTTGCCAGGCTGGAATGTGCCTGCTACTACAAAGAGCGGGGCAGGAGCTGGCAGAGAGGACGGCCATCTGCCAGCAGTTTGCAGCTTGCCCAGAAAAGAGCAGTGTCCTTGCAATGTGCAGCAAAATCAATTTCTTGGCAAGTTCGGCGGAAGTGAGCACTGCTTGTACACTTTCTCCATGAGAAACGGAGTGGAAAAGCTTTTCGCTAAGATGTAGACGACCAGAGAGGCAGAATACGGAGCTCCGCAGCTGGCCGAAGGGAAGTGCCGCTTCCCGGCGTCTTTCGGCAGAAGCGGCTCTTCGGAGCGCACCGCTGGCGCTCCACTGATCCGTGCGCGAAGAAACCGCTTCTTCGCCTCCGGCAGCCAGAGATCGCGGTAGCTCGCTAGAGGCGAAGAGCGAAGCCGCAAAGAAGCGGGCTTGTGTGCGGAGCTCGCAGACCGCTGGAAGACGCTGGCTGCCACTCTCTTGCCTCTTGAATTCACTCTTGGCATGCCAATGGAAGGTGTTCCAGGACAACATGCCTGGGTTTGCACTTAGTCCTGATGCGTCCCTCTTTGGAAATTCTTGCTGCTCCCCTGAGTCTCCGAGATGCACAGAACACGATGGCAGCTGCTGAAAAAAAAGAAAGGCAGCAGTGAGTTTGTCAAGAAACAAGAACATAGGCAGCTGACTGTGTTTGGCAAGGAGCAGCTGCTGGACTTTTGCAATTGCCTTCACTGCGCACAGAAGCCCTCTGCTCTGCTGCTACTTTGTTCTCATTCAAGGAATTGCACACTACTGAAGCTGAGCCGGGCTATTCAGCTCTGCTGCTTTTCAGCATCTCAGCTCCCCTAATGCCCTGTGGCAGCTCTCGAGGTGTTTTGCCTTTGCCAGGCTGGAATGTGCCTGCTACTACAAAGAGCTGGGCAGGAGCTGGCGGAGAGGACGGCCATCTGCCAGCAGTTTGCAGCTTGCCCAGAAAAGAGCAGTGTCCTTGGAATGTGCAGCAAAATCAATTTCTTGGCAAGTTCGGGGGAAGTGAGCACTGCTTGTACACTTTCTCCATGAGAAACGGAGTGGAAAAGCTTTTCGCTAAGATGTAGACGACCAGAGAGGCAGAATACGGAGCTCCGCAGCTGGCCGAAGGGAAGTGCCGCTTCCCGGCGTCTTTCGGCAGAAGCGGCTCTTCGGAGCGCACCGCTGCCGCTTCACTTATCTGTGCGCGAAGAAGCCGCTTCTTCGCCTCCGGCAGCCAGAGATCGCGGTAGCTCGTTAGAGGCGAAGAGCGAAGCCGCAAAGAAGCGGGCTTGTGTGCGGAGCTCGCAGACTGCTGGAGGACGCTGGCTGCCACTCTCTTGCCTCTTGAATTCACTCTTGGCATGCGAATGGAAGGTGTTCCAGGACAACTTGCCTGGGTTTGCACTTAGTCCTGATGCGTCCCTCTTTGGAAATTCTTGCTGCTCCCCTGAGTCTCCGAGATGCACAGAACACGATGGCAGCTGCTGAAAAAAAAGAAAGGCAGCAGTGAGTTTGTCAAGAAACAAGAACATAGGCAGCTGACTGTGTTTGGCAAGGAGCAGCTGCTGGACTTTTGCAATTGCCTTCACTGCGCACAGAAGCCCTCCGCTCTGCTGCTACTTTGTTCTCATTCAGGGAATTGCACACTACTGAAGCTGAGCTAGCCTATTCAGCTCTGCTGCTTTTCAGCATCTCAGCTGCCCTAATGCCCTGTGGCAGCTCTCGAGGTGTTTTGCCTTTGCCAGGCTGGAATGTGCCTGCTACTACAAAGAGCTGGGCAGGAGCTGGCGGAGAGGACGGCCATCTGCCAGCAGTTTGCAGCTTGCCCAGAAAAGAGCAGTGTCCTTGGAATGTGCAGCAAATCCAATTGCTTGGCAAGTTCGGGGGAAGTGAGCACTGCTTATACACTTTCTCCATGAGAAACGGAGTGGAAAAGCTTTTCGCTAAGATGTAGACGACCAGAGAGGCAGAATACGGAGCTCCGCAGCTGGCCGAAGGGAAGTGCCGCTTCCCGGCGTCTTTCGGCAGAAGCGGCTCTTCGGAGCGCACCGCTGCCGCTCCACTGATCCGTGCGCGAAGAAGCCGCTTCTTCGCCTCCGGCAGCCAGAGATCGCGGTAGCTCGCTAGAGGCGAAGAGCGAAGCCGCAAAGAAGCGGGCTTGTGTGCGGAGCTCGCAGACCGCTGGAGGACGCTGGCTGCCACTCTCTTGCCTCTTGAATTCACTCTTGGCATGCCAATGGAAGGTGTTCCAGGACAACATGCCTGGGTTTGCACTTAGTCCTGATGCGTCCCTCTTTGGAAATTCTTGCTGCTCCCCTGAGGCTCCGAGATGCACAGAACACGATGGCAGCTGCTGAAAAAAAAGAAAGGCAGCAGTGAGTTTGTCAAGAAACAAGAACATAGGCAGCTGACTGTGTTTGGCAAGGAGCAGCTGCTGGACTTTTGCAATTGCCTTCACTGCGCACAGAAGCCCTCTGCTCTGCTGCTACTTTGTTCTCATTCAGGGAATTGCACACTACTGAAGCTGAGCTAGCCTATTCAGCTCTGCTGCTTTTCAGCATCTCAGCTGCCCTAATGCCCTGTGGCAGCTCTCGAGGTGTTTTGCCTTTGCCAGGCTGGAATGTGGCTGCTACTACAAAGAGCTGGGCAGGAGCTGGCGGAGAGGACGGCCATCTGCCAGCAGTTTGCAGCTTGCCCAGAAAAGAGCAGTGTCCTTGGAATGTGCAGCAAATCCAATTTCTTGGCAAGTTCGGGGGAAGTGAGCACTGCTTGTACACTTTCTCCATGAGAAACGGAGTGGAAAAGCTTTTCGCTAAGATGTAGACGACCAGAGAGGCAGAATACGGAGCTCCGCAGCTGGCCGAAGGGAAGTGCCGGTTCCCGGCGTCTTTCGGCAGAAGCGGCTCTTCGGAGCGCACCTCTGCCGCTCCACTCATCCGTGCGCGAAGAAGCCGCTTCTTCGCCTCCGGCAGCCAGAGATCGCGGTAGCTCGCTAGAGGCGAAGAGCGAAGCCGCAAAGAAGCGGGCTTGTGTGCGGAGCTCGCAGACTGCTGGAGGACGCTGGCTGCCACTCTCTTGCCTCTTGAATTCACTCTTGGCATGCGAATGGAAGGTGTTCCAGGACAACTTGCCTGGGTTTGCACTTAGTCCTGATGCGTCCCTCTTTGGAAATTCTTGCTGCTCCCCTGAGTCTCCGAGATGCACAGAACACGATGGCAGCTGCTGAAAAAAAAGAAAGGCAGCAGTGAGTTTGTCAAGAAACAAGAACATAGGCAGCTGACTGTGTTTAGCAAGGAGCAGCTGCTGGACTTTTGCAATTGCCTTCACTGCGCACAGAAGCCCTCTGCTCTGCTGCTACTTTGTTCTGATTCAGGAAATTCACACTACTGAAGCTGAGCCAGCCTATTCAGCTCTGCTGCTTTTCAGCATCTCAGCTCCCCTAATGCCCTGTGGCAGCTCTCGAGGTGTTTTGCCTTTGCCAGGCTGGAATGTGCCTGCTACGACAAAGAGCTGGGCAGGAGCTGGCGGAGAGGACGGCCATCTGCCAGCAGTTTGCAGCTTGCCCAGAAAAGAGCAGTGTCCTTGCAATGTGCAGCAAATCCAATTTCTTGGCAAGTTCGGGGGAAGTGAGCACTGCTTGTACACTTTCTCCATGAGAAACGGAGTGGAAAAGCTTTTCGCTAAGATGTAGACGACCAGAGAGGCAGAATACGGAGCTCCGCAGCTGGCCGAAGGGAAGTGCCGCTTCCCGGCGTCTTTCGGCAGAAGCGGCTCTTCGGAGCGCACCGCTGCCGCTCCACTGATCCGTGCGCGAAGAAGCCGCTTCTTCGCCTCCGGCAGCCAGAGATCGCGGTAGCTCGCTAGAGGCGAAGAGCGAAGCCGCAAAGAAGCGGGCTTGTCTGCGGAGCTCGCAGACTGCTGGAGGATGCTGGCTGCCACTCTCTTGCCTCTTAAATTTTCTCTAGGCATGCGAATTGGGGGTGTTCCCGGACAACTTGCCTGGGTTTGCACTTTACAGCGCACCGCTTCCGCTCCATTCATCCGTGCGCGAAGAAGCCGCTTCTTCGCCTCCGGCAGCCAGAGATCGCGGTAGCTCGTTAGAGGCGAAGAGCGAAGCCGCAAAGAAGCGGGCTTGTGTGCGGAGCTCGCAGACTGCTGGAAGACGCTGGCTGCCACTCTCTTGCCTCTTGAATTCACTCTTGGCATGCCAATGGAAGGTGTTCCAGGACAACTTGCTTAGTCCTGATGCGTCCCTCTTTGGAAATTCTTGCTGCTCCCCTGAGGCTCCGAGATGCACAGAACACGATGGCAGCTGCTGAAAAAAAAGAAAGGCAGCATCGAGTTTGTCAAGAAACAAGAACATAGGCAGCTGACTGTGTTTGGCAGGGAGCAGCTGCTGGACTTTTGCAATTGCCTTCACTGCGCACAGAAGCCCTCTGCTCTGCTGCTACTTTGTTCTCATTCAGGGAATTGCACACTACTGAAGCTGAGCCGGCCTATTCAGCTCTGCTGCTTTTCAGCATCTCAGCTCCCCTAATGCCCTGTGGCAGCTCTCGAGGAGTTTTGCCTTTGCCAGGCTGGAATGTGCCTGCTACTACAAAGAGCTGGGCAGGAGCTGGCGGAGAGGACGGCCATCTGCCAGCAGTTTGCAGCTTGCCCAGAGAAGAGCAGTGTCCTTGCAATGTGCAGCAAAATCAATTTCTTGGCAAGTTCGGGGGAAGTGAGCACTGCTTGTACACTTTCTCCATGAGAAACGGAGTGGAAAAGCTTTTCGCTAAGATTTAGACGACCAGAGAGGCAGAATACGGAGCTCCGCAGCTGGCCGAAGGGAAGTGCCGGTTCCCGGCGTCTTTCGGCAGAAGCGGCGCTTCGGAGCGCACCTCTGCCGCTCCACTCATCCGTGCGCGAAGAAGCCGCTTCTTCGCCTCCGGCAGCCAGAGATCGCGGTAGCTCGCTAGAGGCGAAGAGCGAAGCCGCAAAGAAGCGGGCTTGTGTGCGGAGCTCGCAGACAGCTGCAGGACGCTGGCTGCCACTCTCTTGCCTCTTGAATTCACTCTTGGCATGCCAATGGAAGGTGTTCCAGGACAACTTGCCTGGGTTTGCACTTAGTCCTGATGCGTCCCTCTTTGGAAATTCTTGCTGCTCCCCTGAGTCTCCGAGATGCACAGAACACGATGGCAGCTGCTGAAAAAAAAGAAAGGCAGCAGTGAGTTTGTCAAGAAACAAGAACATAGGCAGCTGACTGTGTTTGGCAAGGAGCAGCTGCTGGACTTTTGCAATTGCCTTCACTGCGCACAGAAGCCCTCTGCTCTGCTGCTACTTTGTTCTCATTCAGGGAATTGCACACTACTGAAGCTGAGCCAGCCTATTCAGCTCTGCTGCTTTTCAGCATCTCAGCTCCCCTAATGCCCTGTGGCAGCTCTCGAGGTGTTTTGCCTTTGCCAGGCTGGAACGTGCCTGCTACGACAAAGAGCTGGGCAGGAGCTGGCGGAGAGGACGGCCATCTGCCAGCAGTTTGCAGCTTGCCCAGAAAAGAGCAGTGTCCTTGGAATGTGCAGCAAATCCAATTTCTTGGCAAGTTCGGGGGAAGTGAGCACTGCTTGTACACTTTCTCCATGAGAAACGGAGTGGAAAAGCTTTTCGCTAAGATGTAGACGACCAGAGAGGCAGAATACGGAGCTTCGCAGCTGGCCGAAGGGAAGTGCCGGTTCCCGGCGTCTTTCGGCAGAAGCGGCGCTTCGGAGCGCACCGCTGCCGCTCCACTGATCCGTGCGCGAAGAAGCCGCTTCTTCGCCTCCGGCAGCCAGAGATCGCGGTAGCTCGCTAGAGGCGAAGAGCGAAGCCGCAAAGAAGCGGGCTTGTCTGCGGAGCTCGCAGACTGCTGGAGGATGCTGGCTGCCACTCTCTTGCCTCTTAAATTTTCTCTAGGCATGCGAATTGGGGGTGTTCCCGGACAACTTGCCTGGGTTTGCACTTTACAGCGCACCGCTTCCGCTCCATTCATCCGTGCGCGAAGAAGCCGCTTCTTCGCCTCCGGCAGCCAGAGATCGCGGTAGCTCGTTAGAGGCGAAGAGCGAAGCCGCAAAGAAGCGGGCTTGTGTGCGGAGCTCGCAGACTGCTGCAGGACGCTGGCTGCCACTCTCTTGCCTCTTGAATTCACGCTTGGCATGCGAATGGAAGGTGTTCCAGGACAACATGCCTGGGTTTGCACTTAGTCCGGATGCGTCCCTCTTGGGAAATTCTAGCTGCTCCCCTGAGTCTCCGAGATGCACAGAACACGATGGCAGCTGCTGAAAAAAAAGAAAGGCAGCAGTGAGTTTGTCAAGAAACAAGAACATAGGCAGCTGACTGTGTTTGGCAAGGAGCAGCTGCTGGACTTTTGCAATTGCCTTCACTGCGCACAGAAGCCCTCCGCTCTGCTGCTACTTTGTTCTCATTCAGGGAATTGCACACTACTGAAGCTGAGCCAGCCTATTCAGCTCTGCTGCTTTTCAGCATCTCAGCTCCCCTAATGCCCTGTGGCAG
Organism: Vidua macroura; assembly: GCF_024509145.1. NCBI lineage: Eukaryota > Metazoa > Chordata > Aves > Passeriformes > Viduidae > Vidua > Vidua macroura. The sequence continues at coordinate 3,669,410 of NC_071598.1, read as the reverse complement.
CTCTCGAGGTGTTTTGCCTTTGCCAGGCTGGAACGTGCCTGCTACGACGAAGAGCTGGGCAGGAGCTGGCGGAGAGGACGGCCATCTGCCAGCAGTTTGCAGCTTGCCCAGAAAAGAGCAGTGTCCTTGGAATGTGCAGCAAAATCAATTTCTTGGCAAGTTCGGGGGAAGTGAGCACTGCTTGTACACTTTCTCCATGAGAAACGGAGTGGAAAAGCTTTTCGCTAAGATGTAGACGACCACGAGGCAGAATACGGAGCTCCGCAGCTGGCCGAAGGGAAGTGCCGCTTCCCGGCGTCTTTCGGCAGAAGCGGCGCTTCGGAGCGCACCGCTGCCGCTCCACTCATCCGTGCGCGAAGAAGCCGCTTCTTCGCCTCCGGCAGCCAGAGATCGCGGTAGCTCGCTAGAGGCGAAGAGCGAAGCCGCAAAGAAGCGGGCTTGTGTGCGGAGCTCGCAGACTGCTGGAAGACGCTGGCTGCCACTCTCTTGCCTCTTGAATTCACTCTTGGCATGCCAATGGAAGGTGTTCCAGGACAACTTGCTTAGTCCTGATGCGTCCCTCTTTGGAAATTCTTGCTGCTCCCCTGAGGCTCCGAGATGCACAGAACACGATGGCAGCTGCTGAAAAAAAAGAAAGGCAGCATCGAGTTTGTCAAGAAACAAGAACATAGGCAGCTGACTGTGTTTGGCAAGGAGCAGCTGCTGGACTTTTGCAATTGCCTTCACTGCGCACAGAAGCCCTCTGCTCTGCTGCTACTTTGTTCTCATTCAGGGAATTGCACACTACTGAAGCTGAGCCGGCCTATTCAGCTCTTCTGCTTTTCAGCATCTCAGCTCCCCTAATGCCCTGTGGCAGCTCTCGAGGTGTTTTGCCTTTGCCAGGCTGGAATGTGCCTGCTACTACAAAGAGCTGGGCAGGAGCTGGCGGAGAGGACGGCCATCTGCCAGCAGTTTGCAGCTTGCCCAGAAAAGAGCACTGTCCTTGGAATGTGCAGCAAAATCAATTTCTTGGCAAGTCCGGGGGAAGTGAGCACTGCTTGTACACTTTCTCCATGAGAAACGGAGTGGAAAAGCTTTTCGCTAAGATGTAGACGACCAGAGAGGCAGAATACGGAGCTCCGCAGCTGGCCGAAGGGAAGTGCCGCTTCCCGGCGTCTTTCGGCAGAAGCGGCGCTTCGGAGCGCACCGCTGCCGCTCCACTGATCCGTGCGCGAAGAAGCCGCTTCTTCGCCTCCGGCAGCCAGAGATCGCGGTAGCTCGCTAGAGGCGAAGAGCGAAGCCGCAAAGAAGCGGGCTTGTGTGCGGAGCTCGCAGACTGCTGGAAGACGCTGGCTGCCACTCTCTTGCCTCTTGAATTCACTCTTGGCATGCCAATGGAAGGTGTTCCAGGACAACTTGCTTAGTCCTGATGCGTCCCTCTTTGGAAATTCTAGCTGCTCCCCTGAGGCTCCGAGATGCACAGAACACGATGGCAGCTGCTGAAAAAAAAGAAAGGCAGCATCGAGTTTGTCAAGAAACAAGAACATAGGCAGCTGACTGTGTTTAGCAAGGAGCAGCTGCTGGACTTTTGCAATTGCCTTCACTGCGCACAGAAGCCCTCTGCTCTGCTGCTACTTTGTTCTGATTCAGGAAATTCACACTACTGAAGCTGAGCCAGCCTATTCAGCTCTGCTGCTTTTCAGCATCTCAGCTCCCCTAATGCCCTGTGGCAGCTCTCGAGGTGTTTTGCCTTTGCCAGGCTGGAACGTGCCTGCTACTACAAAGAGCTGGGCAGGAGCTGGCGGAGAGGACGGCCATCTGCCAGCAGTTTGCAGGTTGCCCAGAAAAGAGCAGTGTCCTTGCAATGTGCAGCAAATCCAATTTCTTGGCAAGTTCGGGGGAAGTGAGCACTGCTTGTACACTTTCTCCATGAGAAACGGAGTGGAAAAGCTTTTCGCTAAGATATAGACGACCAGAGAGGCAGAATGTGGAGCTCCGCAGCTGGCCGAAGGGAAGTGCCGGTTCCCGGCGTCTTTCGGCAGAAGCGGCTCTTCGGAGCGCACCGCTGCCGCTCCACTGATCCGCGCGCGAAGAAGCCGCTTCTTCGCCTCCGGCAGCCAGAGATCGCGGTAGCTCGCTAGAGGCGAAGAGCGAAGCCGCAAAGAAGCGGGCTTGTCTGCGGAGCTCGCAGACTGCTGGAGGATGCTGGCTGCCACTCTCTTGCCTCTTAAATTTTCTCTAGGCATGCGAATTGGGGGTGTTCCCGGACAACTTGCCTGGGTTTGCACTTTACAGCGCACCGCTTCCGCTCCACTCACCCGTGCGCGAAGAAGCCGCTTCTTCGCCTCCGGCAGCCAGAGATCGCGGTAGCTCGTTAGAGGCGAAGAGCGAAGCCGCAAAGAAGCGGGCTTGTCTGCGGAGCTCGCAGACTGCTGCAGGACGCTGGCTGCCACTCTTTTGCCTCTTGAATTCACGCTTGGCATGCGAATGGAAGGTGTTCCAGGACAACATGCCTGGGTTTGCACTTAGTCCTGATGCGTCCCTCTTGGGAAATTCTAGCTGCTCCCCTGAGGCTCCGAGATGCACAGAACACGATGGCAGCTGCTGAAAAAAAAGAAAGGCAGCAGTGAGTTTGTCAAGAAACAAGAACATAGGCAGCTGACTGTGTTTGGCAAGGAGCAGCTGCTGGACTTTTGCAATTGCCTTCACTGCGCACAGAAGCCCTCCGCTCTGCTGCTACTTTGTTCTCATTCAGGGAATTGCACACTACTGAAGCTGAGCCAGCCTATTCAGCTCTGCTGCTTTTCAGCATCTCAGCTCCCCTAATGCCCTGTGGCAGCTCTCGAGGTGTTTTGCCTTTGCCAGGCTGGAACGTGCCTGCTACTACAAAGAGCTGGGCAGGAGCTGGCGGAGAGGATGGCCATCTGCCAGCAGTTTGCAGCTTGCCCAGAAAAGAGCAGTGTCCTTGGAATGTGCAGCAAAATCAATTTCTTGGCAAGTTCGGGGGAAGTGAGCACTGCTTGTACACTTTCTCCATGAGAAACGGAGTGGAAAAGCTTTTCGCTAAGATGTAGACGACCAGAGAGGCAGAATACGGAGCTCCGCAGCTGGCCGAAGGGAAGTGCCGCTTCCCGGCGTCTTTCGGCAGAAGCGGCGCTTCGGAGCGCACCTCTGCCGCTCCACTCATCCGTGCGCGAAGAAGCCGCTTCTTCGCCTCCGGCAGCCAGAGATCGCGGTAGCTCGCTAGAGGCGAAGAGCGAAGCCGCAAAGAAGCGGGCTTGTGTGCGGAGCTCGCAGACTGCTGCAGGATGCTGGCTGCCACTCTCTTGCCTCTTGAATTCACGCTTGGCATGCGAATGGAAGGTGTTCCAGGACAACATGCCTGGGTTTGCACTTAGTCCTGATGCGTCCCTCTTGGGAAATTCTAGCTGCTCCCCTGAGGCTCCGAGATGCACAGAACACGATGGCAGCTGCTGAAAAAAAAGAAAGGCAGCAGTGAGTTTGTCAAGAAACAAGAACATAGGCAGCTGACTGTGTTTGGCAAGGAGCAGCTGCTGGACTTTTGCAATTGCCTTCACTGCGCACAGAAGCCCTCCGCTCTGCTGCTACTTTGTTCTCATTCAGGGAATTGCACACTACTGAAGCTGAGCCAGCCTATTCAGCTCTGCTGCTTTTCAGCATCTCAGCTCCCCTAATGCCCTGTGGCAGCTCTCGAGGTGTTTTGCCTTTGCCAGGCTGGAATGTGCCTGCTACGACAAAGAGCTGGGCAGGAGCTGGCGGAGAGGACGGCCATCTGCCAGCAGTTTGCAGGTTGCCCAGAAAAGAGCAGTGTCCTTGCAATGTGCAGCAAATCCAATTTCTTGGCAAGTTCGGGGGAAGTGAGCACTGCTTGTACACTTTCTCCATGAGAAACGGAGTGGAAAAGCTTTTCGCTAAGATGTAGACGACCAGAGAGGCAGAATACGGAGCTCCGCAGCTGGCCGAAGGGAAGTGCCGCTTCCCGGCGTCTTTCGGCAGAAGCGGCTCTTCGGAGCGCACCTCTGCCGCTCCACTCATCCGTGCGCGAAGAAGCCGCTTCTTCGCCTCCGGCAGCCAGAGATCGCGGTAGCTCGCTAGAGGCGAAGAGCGAAGCCGCAAAGAAGCGGGCTTGTGTGCGGAGCTCGCAGACTGCTGGAGGATGCTGGCTGCCACTCTCTTGCCTCTTAAATTTTCTCTAGGCATGCGAATTGGGGGTGTTCCCGGACAACTTGCCTGGGTTTGCACTTTACAGCGCACCGCTTCCGCTCCATTCATCCGTGCGCGAAGAAGCCGCTTCTTCGCCTCCGGCAGCCAGAGATCGCGGTAGCTCGTTAGAGGCGAAGAGCGAAGCTGCAAAGAAGCGGGCTTGTGTGCGGAGCTCGCAGACTGCTGCAGGACGCTGGCTGCCACTCTCTTGCCTCTTGAATTCACGCTTGGCATGCGAATGGAAGGTGTTCCAGGACAACATGCCTGGGTTTGCACTTAGTCCGGATGCGTCCCTCTTGGGAAATTCTAGCTGCTCCCCTGAGGCTCCGAGATGCACAGAACACAATGGCAGCTGCTGAAAAAAAAGAAAGGCAGCAGTGAGTTTGTCAAGAAACAAGAACATAGGCAGCTGACTGTGTTTGGCAAGGAGCAGCTGCTGGACTTTTGCAATTGACTTCACTGCGCACAGAAGCCCTCCGCTCTGCTGCTACTTTGTTCTCATTCAGGGAATTTCACACTACTGAAGCTGAGCCAGCCTATTCAGCTCTGCTGCTTTTCAGCATCTCAGCTCCCCTAATGCCCTGTGCCAGCTCTCGAGGTGTTTTGCCTTTGCCAGGCTGGAACGTGCCTGCTACTACAAAGAGCTGGGCAGGAGCTGGCGGAGAGGACGGCCATCTGCCAGCAGTTTGCAGCTTGCCCAGAAAAGAGCAGTGTCCTTGGAATGTGCAGCAAAATCAATTTCTTGGCAAGTTCGGGGGAAGTGAGCACTGCTTGTACACTTTCTCCATGAGAAACGGAGTGGAAAAGCTTTTCGCTAAGATGTAGACGACCAGAGAGGCAGAATACGGAGCTCCGCAGCTGGCCGAAGGGAAGTGCCGCTTCCCGGCGTCTTTCGGCAGAAGCGGCTCTTCGGAGCGCACCGCTGCCGCTCCACTGATCCGTGCGCGAAGAAGCCGCTTCTTCGCCTCCGGCAGCCAGAGATCGCGGTAGCTCGCTAGAGGCGAAGAGCGAAGCCGCAAAGGAGCGGGCTTGTCTGCGGAGCTCGCAGACTGCTGGAGGACGCTGGCTGCCACTCTCTTGCCTCTTGAATTCACTCTTGGCATGCCAATGGAAGGTGTTCCAGGACAACTTGCTTAGTCCTGATGCGTCCCTCTTTGGAAATTCTTGCTGCTCCCCTGAGGCTCCGAGATGCACAGAACACGATGGCAGCTGCTGAAAAAAAAGAAAGGCAGCATCGAGTTTGTCAAGAAACAAGAACATAGGCAGCTGACTGTGTTTGGCAGGGAGCAGCTGCTGGACTTTTGCAATTGCCTTCACTGCGCACAGAAGCCCTCTGCTCTGCTGCTACTTTGTTCTCATTCAGGGAATTGCACACTACTGAAGCTGAGCCGGCCTATTCAGCTCTGCTGCTTTTCAGCATCTCAGCTCCCCTAATGCCCTGTGGCAGCTCTCGAGGAGTTTTGCCTTTGCCAGGCTGGAATGTGCCTGCTACTACAAAGAGCTGGGCAGGAGCTGGCGGAGAGGACGGCCATCTGCCAGCAGTTTGCAGCTTGCCCAGAAAAGAGCAGTGTCCTTGGAATGTGCAGCAAAATCAATTTCTTGGCAAGTTCGGGGGAAGTGAGCACTGCTTGTACACTTTCTCCATGAGAAACGGAGTGGAAAAGCTTTTCGCTAAGATGTAGACGACCAGAGAGGCAGAATACGGAGCTCCGCAGCTGGCCGAAGGGAAGTGCCGCTTCCCGGCGTCTTTCGGCAGAAGCGGCTCTTCGGAGCGCACCTCTGCCGCTCCACTCATCCGTGCGCGAAGAAGCCGCTTCTTCCCCTCCGGCAGCCAGAGATCGCGGTAGCTCGCTAGAGGCGAAGAGTGAAGCCGCAAAGAAGCGGGCTTGTCTGCGGAGCTCGCAGACTGCTGTAGGATGCTGGCTGCCACTCTCTTGCCTCTTAAATTTTCTCTAGGCATGCGAATTGGGGGTGTTCCCGGACAACTTGCCTGGGTTTGCACTTTACAGCGCACCGCTTCCGCTCCATTCATCCGTGCGCGAAGAAGCCGCTTCTTCGCCTCCGGCAGCCAGAGATCGCGGTAGCTCGTTAGAGGCGAAGAGCGAAGCTGCAAAGAAGCGGGCTTGTGTGCGGAGCTCGCAGACTGCTGCAGGACGCTGGCTGCCACTCTCTTGCCTCTTGAATTCACGCTTGGCATGCGAATGGAAGGTGTTCCAGGACAACATGCCTGGGTTTGCACTTAGTCCTGATGCGTCCCTCTTGGGAAATTCTAGCTGCTCCCCTGAGTCTCCGAGATGCACAGAACACGATGGCAGCTGCTGAAAAAAAAGAAAGGCAGCAGTGAGTTTGTCAAGAAACAAGAACATAGGCAGCTGACTGTGTTTGGCAAGGAGCAGCTGCAGGACTTTTGCAATTGCCTTCACTGCGCACAGAAGCCCTCTGCTCTGCTGCTACTTTGTTCTCATTCAGGGAATTGCACCGTACTGAAGCTGAGCCAGCCTATTCAGCTCTGCTGCTTTTCAGCATCTCAGCTCCCCTAATGCCCTGTGGCAGCTCTCGAGGTGTTTTGCCTTTGCCAGGCTGGAACGTGCCTGCTACGACAAAGAGCTGGGCAGGAGCTGGCGGAGAGGACGGCCATCTGCCAGCAGTTTGCAGCTTGCCCAGAAAAGAGCAGTGTCCTTGCAATGTGCAGCAAATCCAATTTCTTGGCAAGTTCGGGGGAAGTGAGCACTGCTTGTACACTTTCTCCATGAGAAACGGAGTGGAAAAGCTTTTCGCTAAGATGTAGACGACCAGAGAGGCAGAATACGGAGCTCCGCAGCTGGCCGAAGGGAAGTGCCGCTTCCCGGCGTCTTTCGGCAGAAGCGGCTCTTCGGAGCGCACCTCTGCCGCTCCACTCATCCGTGCGCGAAGAAGCCGCTTCTTCGCCTCCGGCAGCCAGAGATCGCGGTAGCTCGCTAGAGGCGAAGAGCGAAGCCGCAAAGAAGCGGGCTTGTCTGCGGAGCTCGCAGACTGCTGGAGGATGCTGGCTGCCACTCTCTTGCCTCTTAAATTTTCTCTAGGCATGCGAATTGGGGGTGTTCCCGGACAACTTGCCTGGGTTTGCACTTTACAGCGCACCGCTTCCGCTCCATTCATCCGTGCGCGAAGAAGCCGCTTCTTCGCCTCCGGCAGCCAGAGATCGCGGTAGCTCGTTAGAGGCGAAGAGCGAAGCTGCAAAGAAGCGGGCTTGTGTGCGGAGCTCGCAGACTGCTGCAGGACGCTGGCTGCCACTCTCTTGCCTCTTGAATTCACGCTTGGCATGCGAATGGAAGGTGTTCCAGGACAACATGCCTGGGTTTGCACTTAGTCCGGATGCGTCCCTCTTGGGAAATTCTAGCTGCTCCCCTGAGGCTCCGAGATGCACAGAACACGATGGCAGCTGCTGAAAGAAAAGAAAGGCAGCAGTGAGTTTGTCAAGAAACAAGAACATAGGCAGCTGACTGTGTTTGGCAAGGAGCAGCTGCAGGACTTTTGCAATTGCCTTCACTGCGCACAGAAGCCCTCCGCTCTGCTGCTACTTTGTTCTCATTCAGGGAATTGCACACTACTGAAGCTGAGCCAGCCTATTCAGCTCTGCTGCTTTTCAGCATCTCAGCTCCCCTAATGCCCTGTGCCAGCTCTCGAGGTGTTTTGCCTTTGCCAGGCTGGAACGTGCCTGCTACTACAAAGAGCTGGGCAGGAGCTGGCGGAGAGGACGGCCATCTGCCAGCAGTTTGCAGCTTGCCCAGAAAAGAGCAGTGTCCTTGGAATGTGCAGCAAAATCAATTTCTTGGCAAGTTCGGGGGAAGTGAGCACTGCTTGTACACTTTCTCCATGAGAAACGGAGTGGAAAAGCTTTTCGCTAAGATGTAGACGACCAGAGAGGCAGAATGTGGAGCTCCGCAGCTGGCCGAAGGGAAGTGCCGCTTCCCGGCGTCTTTCGGCAGAAGCGGCGCTTCGGAGCGCACCGCTGCCGCTCCACTGATCCGTGCGCGAAGAAGCCGCTTCTTCGCCTCCGGCAGCCAGAGATCGCGGTAGCTCGCTAGAGGCGAAGAGCGAAGCCGCAAAGGAGCGGGCTTGTGTGCGGAGCTCGCAGACTGCTGGAGGACGCTGGCTGCCACTCTCTTGCCTCTTGAATTCACTCTTGGCATGCCAATGGAAGGTGTTCCAGGACAACTTGCTTAGTCCTGATGCGTCCCTCTTTGGAAATTCTTGCTGCTCCCCTGAGGCTCCGAGATGCACAGAACACGATGGCAGCTGCTGAAAAAAAAGAAAGGCAGCATCGAGTTTGTCAAGAAACAAGAACATAGGCAGCTGACTGTGTTTGGCAGGGAGCAGCTGCTGGACTTTTGCAATTGCCTTCACTGCGCACAGAAGCCCTCTGCTCTGCTGCTACTTTGTTCTCATTCAGGGAATTGCACACTACTGAAGCTGAGCCGGCCTATTCAGCTCTGCTGCTTTTCAGCATCTCAGCTCCCCTAATGCCCTGTGGCAGCTCTCGAGGAGTTTTGCCTTTGCCAGGCTGGAATGTGATGCTACTACAAAGAGCTGGGCAGGAGCTGGCGGAGAGGACGGCCATCTGCCAGCAGTTTGCAGCTTGCCCAGAAAAGAGCAGTGTCCTTGGAATGTGCAGCAAAATCAATTTCTTGGCAAGTTCGGGGGAAGTGAGCACTGCTTGTACACTTTCTCCATGAGAAACGGAGTGGAAAAGCTTTTCGCTAAGATGTAGACGACCAGAGAGGCAGAATACGGAGCTCCGCAGCTGGCCGAAGGGAAGTGCCGCTTCCCGGCGTCTTTCGGCAGAAGCGGCTCTTCGGAGCGCACCTCTGCCGCTCCACTGATCCGTGCGCGAAGAAGCCGCTTCTTCGCCTCCGGCAGCCAGAGATCGCGGTAGCTCGCTAGAGGCGAAGAGCGAAGCCGCAAAGAAGCGGGCTTGTGTGCGGAGCTCGCAGACAGCTGCAGGACGCTGGCTGCCACTCTCTTGCCTCTTGAATTCACGCTTGGCATGCCAATGGAAGGTGTTCCAGGACAACTTGCCTGGGTTTGCACTTAGTCCTGATGCGTCCCTCTTTGGAAATTCTTGCTGCTCCCCTGAGTCTCCGAGATGCACAGAACACGATGGCAGCTGCTGAAAAAAAAGAAAGGCAGCAGTGAGTTTGTCAAGAAACAAGAACATAGGCAGCTGACTGTGTTTAGCAAGGAGCAGCTGCTGGACTTTTGCAATTGCCTTCACTGCGCACAGAAGCCCTCTGCTCTGCTGCTACTTTGTTCTCATTCAGGAAATTCACACTACTGAAGCTGAGCCAGCCTATTCAGCTCTGCTGCTTTTCAGCATCTCAGCTCCCCTAATGCCCTGTGGCAGCTCTCGAGGTGTTTTGCCTTTGCCAGGCTGGAATGTGCCTGCTACGACAAAGAGCTGGGCAGGAGCTGGCGGAGAGGACGGCCATCTGCCAGCAGTTTGCAGCTTGCCCAGAAAAGAGCAGTGTCCTTGGAATGTGCAGCAAATCCAATTTCTTGGCAAGTTCGGGGGAAGTGAGCACTGCTTGTACACTTTCTCCATGAGAAACGGAGTGGAAAAGCTTTTCGCTAAGATGTAGACGACCAGAGAGGCAGAATACGGAGCTCCGCAGCTGGCCGAAGGGAAGTGCCGCTTCCCGGCGTCTTTCGGCAGAAGCGGCTCTTCGGAGCGCACCGCTGCCGCTCCACTGATCCGTGCGCGAAGAAGCCGCTTCTTCGCCTCCGGCAGCCAGAGATCGCGGTAGCTCGCTAGAGGCGAAGAGCGAAGCCGCAAAGAAGCGGGCTTGTCTGCGGAGCTCGCAGACTGCTGAAGGATGCTGGCTGCCACTCTCTTGCCTCTTAAATTTTCTCTAGGCATGCGAATTGGGGGTGTTCCCGGACAACTTGCCTGGGTTTGCACTTTACAGCGCACCGCTTCCGCTCCATTCATCCGTGCGCGAAGAAGCCGCTTCTTCGCCTCCGGCAGCCAGAGATCGCGGTAGCTCGTTAGAGGCGAAGAGCGAAGCTGCAAAGAAGCGGGCTTGTGTGCGGAGCTCGCAGACTGCTGCAGGACGCTGGCTGCCACTCTCTTGCCTCTTGAATTCACGCTTGGCATGCGAATGGAAGGTGTTCCAGGACAACATGCCTGGGTTTGCACTTAGTCCTGATGCGTCCCTCTTGGGAAATTCTAGCTGCTCCCCTGAGTCTCCGAGATGCACAGAACACGATGGCAGCTGCTGAAAAAAAAGAAAGGCAGCAGTGAGTTTGTCAAGAAACAAGAACATAGGCAGCTGACTGTGTTTGGCAAGGAGCAGCTGCAGGACTTTTGCAATTGCCTTCACTGCGCACAGAAGCCCTCTGCTCTGCTGCTACTTTGTTCTCATTCAGGGAATTGCACACTACTGAAGCTGAGCCAGCCTATTCAGCTCTGCTGCTTTTCAGCATCTCAGCTCCCCTAATGCCCTGTGGCAGCTCTCGAGGTGTTTTGCCTTTGCCAGGCTGGAACGTGCCTGCTACGACAAAGAGCTGGGCAGGAGCTGGCGGAGAGGACGGCCATCTGCCAGCAGTTTGCAGCTTGCCCAGAAAAGAGCAGTGTCCTTGCAATGTGCAGCAAATCCAATTTCTTGGCAAGTTCGGGGGAAGTGAGCACTGCTTGTACACTTTCTCCATGAGAAACGGAGTGGAAAAGCTTTTCGCTAAGATGTAGACGACCAGAGAGGCAGAATACGGAGCTCCGCAGCTGGCCGAAGGGAAGTGCCGCTTCCCGGCGTCTTTCGGCAGAAGCGGCTCTTCGGAGCGCACCTCTGCCGCTCCACTGATCCGTGCGCGAAGAAGCCGCTTCTTCGCCTCCGGCAGCCAGAGATCGCGGTAGCTCGCTAGAGGCGAAGAGCGAAGCCGCAAAGAAGCGGGCTTGTGTGCGGAGCTCGCAGACTGCTGCAGGACGCTGGCTGCCACTCTCTTGCCTCTTGAATTCACTCTTGGCATGCGAATGGAAGGTGTTCCAGGACAACTTGCCTGGGTTTGCACTTAGTCCTGATGCGTCCCTCTTGGGAAATTCTTGCTGCTCCCCTGAGTCTCCGAGATGTACAGAACACGATGGCAGCTGCTGAAAAAAAAGAAAGGCAGCAGTGAGTTTGTCAAGAAACAAGAACATAGGCAGCTGACTGTGTTTAGCAAGGAGCAGCTGCTGGACTTTTGCAATTGCCTTCACTGCGCACAGAAGCCCTCTGCTCTGCTGCTACTTTGTTCTGATTCAGGAAATTCACACTACTGAAGCTGAGCCAGCCTATTCAGCTCTGCTGCTTTTCAGCATCTCAGCTCCCCTAATGCCCTGTGGCAGCTCTCGAGGTGTTTTGCCTTTGCCAGGCTGGAACGTGCCTGCTACTACAAAGAGCTGGGCAGGAGCTGGCGGAGAGGACGGCCATCTGCCAGCAGTTTGCAGCTTGCCCAGAAAAGAGCAGTGTCCTTGCAATGTGCAGCAAATCCAATTTCTTGGCAAGTTCGGGGGAAGTGAGCACTGCTTGTACACTTTCTCCATGAGAAACGGAGTGGAAAAGCTTTTCGCTAAGATGTAGACGACCAGAGAGGCAGAATACGGAGCTCCGCAGCTGGCCGAAGGGAAGTGCCGCTTCCCGGCGTCTTTCGGCAGAAGCGGCTCTTCGGAGCGCACCGCTGCCGCTCCACTCATCCGTGCGCGAAGAAGCCGCTTCTTCGCCTCCGGCAGCCAGAGATCGCGGTAGCTCGCTAGAGGCGAAGAGCGAAGCCGCAAAGAAGCGGGCTTGTCTGCGGAGCTCGCAGACTGCTGGAGGATGCTGGCTGCCACTCTCTTGCCTCTTAAATTTTCTCTAGGCATGCGAATTGGGGGTGTTCCCGGACAACTTGCCTGGGTTTGCACTTTACAGCGCCCCGCTTCCGCTCCATTCATCCGTGCGCGAAGAAGCCGCTTCTTCGCCTCCGGCAGCCAGAGATCGCGGTAGCTCGTTAGAGGCGAAGAGCGAAGCCGCAAAGAAGCGGGCTTGTGTGCGGAGCTCGCAGACTGCTGCAGGACGCTGGCTGCCACTCTTTTGCCTCTTGAATTCACGCTTGGCATGCGAATGGAAGGTGTTCCAGGACAACATGCCTGGGTTTGCACTTAGTCCTGATGCGTCCCTCTTGGGAAATTCTAGCTGCTCCCCTGAGTCTCCGAGGTGCACAGAACACGATGGCAGCTGCTGAAAAAAAAGAAAGGCAGCAGTGAGTTTGTCAAGAAACAAGAACATAGGCAGCTGACTGTGTTTGGCAAGGAGCAGCTGCTGGACTTTTGCAATTGCCTTCACTGCGCACAGAAGCCCTCCGCTCTGCTGCTACTTTGTTCTCATTCAGGGAATTGCACACTACTGAAGCTGAGCCGGCCTATTCAGCTCTGCTGCTTTTCAGCATCTCAGCTCCCCTAATGCCCTGTGGCAGCTCTCGAGGTGTTTTGCCTTTGCCAGGCTGGAACGTGCCTGCTACTACAAAGAGCTGGGCAGGAGCTGGCGGAGAGGACGGCCATCTGCCAGCAGTTTGCAGCTTGCCCAGAAAAGAGCAGTGTCCTTGGAATGTGCAGCAAAATCAATTTCTTGGCAAGTTCGGGGGAAGTGAGCACTGCTTGTACACTTTCTCCATGAGAAACGGAGTGGAAAAGCTTTTCGCTAAGATGTAGACGACCAGAGAGGCAGAATACGGAGCTCCGCAGCTGGCCGAAGGGAAGTGCCGCTTCCCGGCGTCTTTCGGCAGAAGCGGCTCTTCGGAGCGCACCGCTGCCGCTCCACTGATCCGTGCGCGAAGAAGCCGCTTCTTCGCCTCCGGCAGCCAGAGATCGCGGTAGCTCGCTAGAGGCGAAGAGCGAAGCCGCAAAGAAGCGGGCTTGTGTGCGGAGCTCGCAGACTGCTGCAGGACGCTGGCTGCCACTCTCTTGCCTCTTGAATTCACGCTTGGCATGCGAATGGAAGGTGTTCCAGGACAACATGCCTGGGTTTGCACTTAGTCCTGATGCGTCCCTCTTGGGAAATTCTAGCTGCTCCCCTGAGTCTCCGAGATGCACAGAACACGATGGCAGCTGCTGAAAAAAAAGAAAGGCAGCAGTGAGTTTGTCAAGAAACAAGAACATAGGCAGCTGACTGTGTTTGGCAAGGAGCAGCTGCAGGACTTTTGCAATTGCCTTCACTGCGCACAGAAGCCCTCTGCTCTGCTGCTACTTTGTTCTCATTCAGGGAATTGCACACTACTGAAGCTGAGCCGGGCTATTCAGCTCTGCTGCTTTTCAGCATCTCAGCTCCCCTAATGCCCTGTGGCAGCTCTCGAGGTGTTTTGCCTTTGCCAGGCTGGAACGTGCCTGCTACGACAAAGAGCTGGGCAGGAGCTGGCGGAGAGGACGGCCATCTGCCAGCAGTTTGCAGCTTGCCCAGAAAAGAGCAGTGTCCTTGCAATGTGCAGCAAATCCAATTTCTTGGCAAGTTCGGGGGAAGTGAGCACTGCTTGTACACTTTCTCCATGAGAAACGGAGTGGAAAAGCTTTTCGCTAAGATGTAGACGACCAGAGAGGCAGAATACGGAGCTCCGCAGCTGGCCGAAGGGAAGTGCCGCTTCCCGGCGTCTTTCGGCAGAAGCGGCTCTTCGGAGCGCACCTCTGCCGCTCCACTCATCCGTGCGCGAAGAAGCCGCTTCTTCGCCTCCGGCAGCCAGAGATCGCGGTAGCTCGCTAGAGGCGAAGAGCGAAGCCGCAAAGAAGCGGGCTTGTCTGCGGAGCTCGCAGACTGCTGGAGGATGCTGGCTGCCACTCTCTTGCCTCTTAAATTTTCTCTAGGCATGCGAATTGGGGGTGTTCCCGGACAACTTGCCTGGGTTTGCACTTTACAGCGCACCGCTTCCGCTCCATTCATCCGTGCGCGAAGAAGCCGCTTCTTCGCCTCCGGCAGCCAGAGATCGCGGTAGCTCGTTAGAGGCGAAGAGCGAAGCTGCAAAGAAGCGGGCTTGTGTGCGGAGCTCGCAGACAGCTGCAGGACGCTGGCTGCCACTCTCTTGCCTCTTGAATTCACGCTTGGCATGCGAATGGAAGGTGTTCCAGGACAACATGCCTGGGTTTGCACTTAGTCCGGATGCGTCCCTCTTGGGAAATTCTAGCTGCTCCCCTGAGGCTCCGAGATGCACAGAACACGATGGCAGCTGCTGAAAAAAAAGAAAGGCAGCAGTGAGTTTGTCAAGAAACAAGAACATAGGCAGCTGACTGTGTTTGGCAAGGAGCAGCTGCTGGACTTTTGCAATTGCCTTCACTGCGCACAGAAGCCCTCCGCTCTGCTGCTACTTTGTTCTCATTCAGGGAATTGCACACTACTGAAGCTGAGCCAGCCTATTCAGCTCTGCTGCTTTTCAGCATCTCAGCTCCCCTAATGCCCTGTGCCAGCTCTCGAGGTGTTTTGCCTTTGCCAGGCTGGAACGTGCCTGCTACTACAAAGAGCTGGGCAGGAGCTGGCGGAGAGGACGGCCATCTGCCAGCAGTTTGCAGCTTGCCCAGAAAAGAGCAGTGTCCTTGGAATGTGCAGCAAAATCAATTTCTTGGCAAGTTCGGGGGAAGTGAGCACTGCTTGTACACTTTCTCCATGAGAAACGGAGTGGAAAAGCTTTTCGCTAAGATGTAGACGACCAGAGAGGCAGAATACGGAGCTCCGCAGCTGGCCGAAGGGAAGTGCCGCTTCCCGGCGTCTTTCGGCAGAAGCGGCGCTTCGGAGCGCACCGCTGCCGCTCCACTGATCCGTGCGCGAAGAAGCCGCTTCTTCGCCTCCGGCAGCCAGAGATCGCGGTAGCTCGCTAGAGGCGAAGAGCGAAGCCGCAAAGGAGCGGGCTTGTGTGCGGAGCTCGCAGACTGCTGGAGGACGCTGGCTGCCACTCTCTTGCCTCTTGAATTCACTCTTGGCATGCCAATGGAAGGTGTTCCAGGACAACTTGCTTAGTCCTGATGCGTCCCTCTTTGGAAATTCTTGCTGCTCCCCTGAGGCTCCGAGATGCACAGAACACGATGGCAGCTGCTGAAAAAAAAGAAAGGCAGCATCGAGTTTGTCAAGAAACAAGAACATAGGCAGCTGACTGTGTTTGGCAGGGAGCAGCTGCTGGACTTTTGCAATTGCCTTCACTGCGCACAGAAGCCCTCTGCTCTGCTGCTACTTTGTTCTCATTCAGGGAATTGCACACTACTGAAGCTGAGCCGGCCTATTCAGCTCTGCTGCTTTTCAGCATCTCAGCTCCCCTAATGCCCTGTGGCAGCTCTCGAGGAGTTTTGCCTTTGCCAGGCTGGAATGTGATGCTACTACAAAGAGCTGGGCAGGAGCTGGCGGAGAGGACGGCCATCTGCCAGCAGTTTGCAGCTTGCCCAGAAAAGAGCAGTGTCCTTGGAATGTGCAGCAAAATCAATTTCTTGGCAAGTTCGGGGGAAGTGAGCACTGCTTGTACACTTTCTCCATGAGAAACGGAGTGGAAAAGCTTTTCGCTAAGATGTAGACGACCAGAGAGGCAGAATACGGAGCTCCGCAGCTGGCCGAAGGGAAGTGCCGCTTCCCGGCGTCTTTCGGCAGAAGCGGCTCTTCGGAGCGCACCTCTGCCGCTCCACTGATCCGTGCGCGAAGAAGCCGCTTCTTCGCCTCCGGCAGCCAGAGATCGCGGTAGCTCGCTAGAGGCGAAGAGCGAAGCCGCAAAGAAGCGGGCTTGTGTGCGGAGCTCGCAGACAGCTGCAGGACGCTGGCTGCCACTCTCTTGCCTCTTGAATTCACTCTTGGCATGCCAATGGAAGGTGTTCCAGGACAACTTGCCTGGGTTTGCACTTAGTCCTGATGCGTCCCTCTTTGGAAATTCTTGCTGCTCCCCTGAGTCTCCGAGATGCACAGAACACGATGGCAGCTGCTGAAAAAAAGGAAAGGCAGCAGTGAGTTTGTCAAGAAACAAGAACATAGGCAGCTGACTGTGTTTAGCAAGGAGCAGCTGCTGGACTTTTGCAATTGCCTTCACTGCGCACAGAAGCCCTCTGCTCTGCTGCTACTTTGTTCTCATTCAGGGAATTGCACACTACTGAAGCTGAGCCAGCCTATTCAGCTCTGCTGCTTTTCAGCATCTCAGCTCCCCTAATGCCCTGTGGCAGCTCTCGAGGTGTTTTGCCTTTGCCAGGCTGGAACGTGCCTGCTACGACGAAGAGCTGGGCAGGAGCTGGCGGAGAGGACGGCCATCTGCCAGCAGTTTGCAGCTTGCCCAGAAAAGAGCAGTGTCCTTGGAATGTGCAGCAAAATCAATTTCTTGGCAAGTTCGGGGGAAGTGAGCACTGCTTGTACACTTTCTCCATGAGAAACGGAGTGGAAAAGCTTTTCGCTAAGATGTAGACGACCACGAGGCAGAATACGGAGCTCCGCAGCTGGCCGAAGGGAAGTGCCGCTTCCCGGCGTCTTTCGGCAGAAGCGGCGCTTCGGAGCGCACCGCTGCCGCTCCACTCATCCGTGCGCGAAGAAGCCGCTTCTTCGCCTCCGGCAGCCAGAGATCGCGGTAGCTCGCTAGAGGCGAAGAGCGAAGCCGCAAAGAAGCGGGCTTGTGTGCGGAGCTCGCAGACTGCTGGAAGACGCTGGCTGCCACTCTCTTGCCTCTTGAATTCACTCTTGGCATGCCAATGGAAGGTGTTCCAGGACAACTTGCTTAGTCCTGATGCGTCCCTCTTTGGAAATTCTTGCTGCTCCCCTGAGGCTCCGAGATGCACAGAACACGATGGCAGCTGCTGAAAAAAAAGAAAGGCAGCATCGAGTTTGTCAAGAAACAAGAACATAGGCAGCTGACTGTGTTTGGCAAGGAGCAGCTGCTGGACTTTTGCAATTGCCTTCACTGCGCACAGAAGCCCTCTGCTCTGCTGCTACTTTGTTCTCATTCAGGGAATTGCACACTACTGAAGCTGAGCCGGCCTATTCAGCTCTTCTGCTTTTCAGCATCTCAGCTCCCCTAATGCCCTGTGGCAGCTCTCGAGGTGTTTTGCCTTTGCCAGGCTGGAATGTGCCTGCTACTACAAAGAGCTGGGCAGGAGCTGGCGGAGAGGACGGCCATCTGCCAGCAGTTTGCAGCTTGCCCAGAAAAGAGCACTGTCCTTGGAATGTGCAGCAAAATCAATTTCTTGGCAAGTCCGGGGGAAGTGAGCACTGCTTGTACACTTTCTCCATGAGAAACGGAGTGGAAAAGCTTTTCGCTAAGATGTAGACGACCAGAGAGGCAGAATACGGAGCTCCGCAGCTGGCCGAAGGGAAGTGCCGCTTCCCGGCGTCTTTCGGCAGAAGCGGCGCTTCGGAGCGCACCGCTGCCGCTCCACTGATCCGTGCGCGAAGAAGCCGCTTCTTCGCCTCCGGCAGCCAGAGATCGCGGTAGCTCGCTAGAGGCGAAGAGCGAAGCCGCAAAGAAGCGGGCTTGTGTGCGGAGCTCGCAGACTGCTGGAAGACGCTGGCTGCCACTCTCTTGCCTCTTGAATTCACTCTTGGCATGCCAATGGAAGGTGTTCCAGGACAACTTGCTTAGTCCTGATGCGTCCCTCTTTGGAAATTCTAGCTGCTCCCCTGAGGCTCCGAGATGCACAGAACACGATGGCAGCTGCTGAAAAAAAAGAAAGGCAGCATCGAGTTTGTCAAGAAACAAGAACATAGGCAGCTGACTGTGTTTAGCAAGGAGCAGCTGCTGGACTTTTGCAATTGCCTTCACTGCGCACAGAAGCCCTCTGCTCTGCTGCTACTTTGTTCTGATTCAGGAAATTCACACTACTGAAGCTGAGCCAGCCTATTCAGCTCTGCTGCTTTTCAGCATCTCAGCTCCCCTAATGCCCTGTGGCAGCTCTCGAGGTGTTTTGCCTTTGCCAGGCTGGAACGTGCCTGCTACTACAAAGAGCTGGGCAGGAGCTGGCGGAGAGGACGGCCATCTGCCAGCAGTTTGCAGGTTGCCCAGAAAAGAGCAGTGTCCTTGCAATGTGCAGCAAATCCAATTTCTTGGCAAGTTCGGGGGAAGTGAGCACTGCTTGTACACTTTCTCCATGAGAAACGGAGTGGAAAAGCTTTTCGCTAAGATATAGACGACCAGAGAGGCAGAATGTGGAGCTCCGCAGCTGGCCGAAGGGAAGTGCCGGTTCCCGGCGTCTTTCGGCAGAAGCGGCTCTTCGGAGCGCACCGCTGCCGCTCCACTGATCCGCGCGCGAAGAAGCCGCTTCTTCGCCTCCGGCAGCCAGAGATCGCGGTAGCTCGCTAGAGGCGAAGAGCGAAGCCGCAAAGAAGCGGGCTTGTCTGCGGAGCTCGCAGACTGCTGGAGGATGCTGGCTGCCACTCTCTTGCCTCTTAAATTTTCTCTAGGCATGCGAATTGGGGGTGTTCCCGGACAACTTGCCTGGGTTTGCACTTTACAGCGCACCGCTTCCGCTCCACTCACCCGTGCGCGAAGAAGCCGCTTCTTCGCCTCCGGCAGCCAGAGATCGCGGTAGCTCGTTAGAGGCGAAGAGCGAAGCCGCAAAGAAGCGGGCTTGTCTGCGGAGCTCGCAGACTGCTGCAGGACGCTGGCTGCCACTCTTTTGCCTCTTGAATTCACGCTTGGCATGCGAATGGAAGGTGTTCCAGGACAACATGCCTGGGTTTGCACTTAGTCCTGATGCGTCCCTCTTGGGAAATTCTAGCTGCTCCCCTGAGGCTCCGAGATGCACAGAACACGATGGCAGCTGCTGAAAAAAAAGAAAGGCAGCAGTGAGTTTGTCAAGAAACAAGAACATAGGCAGCTGACTGTGTTTGGCAAGGAGCAGCTGCTGGACTTTTGCAATTGCCTTCACTGCGCACAGAAGCCCTCCGCTCTGCTGCTACTTTGTTCTCATTCAGGGAATTGCACACTACTGAAGCTGAGCCAGCCTATTCAGCTCTGCTGCTTTTCAGCATCTCAGCTCCCCTAATGCCCTGTGGCAGCTCTCGAGGTGTTTTGCCTTTGCCAGGCTGGAACGTGCCTGCTACTACAAAGAGCTGGGCAGGAGCTGGCGGAGAGGATGGCCATCTGCCAGCAGTTTGCAGCTTGCCCAGAAAAGAGCAGTGTCCTTGGAATGTGCAGCAAAATCAATTTCTTGGCAAGTTCGGGGGAAGTGAGCACTGCTTGTACACTTTCTCCATGAGAAACGGAGTGGAAAAGCTTTTCGCTAAGATGTAGACGACCAGAGAGGCAGAATACGGAGCTCCGCAGCTGGCCGAAGGGAAGTGCCGCTTCCCGGCGTCTTTCGGCAGAAGCGGCGCTTCGGAGCGCACCTCTGCCGCTCCACTCATCCGTGCGCGAAGAAGCCGCTTCTTCGCCTCCGGCAGCCAGAGATCGCGGTAGCTCGCTAGAGGCGAAGAGCGAAGCCGCAAAGAAGCGGGCTTGTGTGCGGAGCTCGCAGACTGCTGCAGGATGCTGGCTGCCACTCTCTTGCCTCTTGAATTCACGCTTGGCATGCGAATGGAAGGTGTTCCAGGACAACATGCCTGGGTTTGCACTTAGTCCTGATGCGTCCCTCTTGGGAAATTCTAGCTGCTCCCCTGAGGCTCCGAGATGCACAGAACACGATGGCAGCTGCTGAAAAAAAAGAAAGGCAGCAGTGAGTTTGTCAAGAAACAAGAACATAGGCAGCTGACTGTGTTTGGCAAGGAGCAGCTGCTGGACTTTTGCAATTGCCTTCACTGCGCACAGAAGCCCTCCGCTCTGCTGCTACTTTGTTCTCATTCAGGGAATTGCACACTACTGAAGCTGAGCCAGCCTATTCAGCTCTGCTGCTTTTCAGCATCTCAGCTCCCCTAATGCCCTGTGGCAGCTCTCGAGGTGTTTTGCCTTTGCCAGGCTGGAATGTGCCTGCTACGACAAAGAGCTGGGCAGGAGCTGGCGGAGAGGACGGCCATCTGCCAGCAGTTTGCAGGTTGCCCAGAAAAGAGCAGTGTCCTTGCAATGTGCAGCAAATCCAATTTCTTGGCAAGTTCGGGGGAAGTGAGCACTGCTTGTACACTTTCTCCATGAGAAACGGAGTGGAAAAGCTTTTCGCTAAGATGTAGACGATCAGAGAGGCAGAATACGGAGCTCCGCAGCTGGCCGAAGGGAAGTGCCGCTTCCCGGCGTCTTTCGGCAGAAGCGGCTCTTCGGAGCGCACCTCTGCCGCTCCACTCATCCGTGCGCGAAGAAGCCGCTTCTTCGCCTCCGGCAGCCAGAGATCGCGGTAGCTCGCTAGAGGCGAAGAGCGAAGCCGCAAAGAAGCGGGCTTGTGTGCGGAGCTCGCAGACTGCTGGAGGATGCTGGCTGCCACTCTCTTGCCTCTTAAATTTTCTCTAGGCATGCGAATTGGGGGTGTTCCCGGACAACTTGCCTGGGTTTGCACTTTACAGCGCACCGCTTCCGCTCCATTCATCCGTGCGCGAAGAAGCCGCTTCTTCGCCTCCGGCAGCCAGAGATCGCGGTAGCTCGTTAGAGGCGAAGAGCGAAGCTGCAAAGAAGCGGGCTTGTGTGCGGAGCTCGCAGACTGCTGCAGGACGCTGGCTGCCACTCTCTTGCCTCTTGAATTCACGCTTGGCATGCGAATGGAAGGTGTTCCAGGACAACATGCCTGGGTTTGCACTTAGTCCGGATGCGTCCCTCTTGGGAAATTCTAGCTGCTCCCCTGAGGCTCCGAGATGCACAGAACACAATGGCAGCTGCTGAAAAAAAAGAAAGGCAGCAGTGAGTTTGTCAAGAAACAAGAACATAGGCAGCTGACTGTGTTTGGCAAGGAGCAGCTGCTGGACTTTTGCAATTGCCTTCACTGCGCACAGAAGCCCTCCGCTCTGCTGCTACTTTGTTCTCATTCAGGGAATTTCACACTACTGAAGCTGAGCCAGCCTATTCAGCTCTGCTGCTTTTCAGCATCTCAGCTCCCCTAATGCCCTGTGCCAGCTCTCGAGGTGTTTTGCCTTTGCCAGGCTGGAACGTGCCTGCTACTACAAAGAGCTGGGCAGGAGCTGGCGGAGAGGACGGCCATCTGCCAGCAGTTTGCAGCTTGCCCAGAAAAGAGCAGTGTCCTTGGAATGTGCAGCAAAATCAATTTCTTGGCAAGTTCGGGGGAAGTGAGCACTGCTTGTACACTTTCTCCATGAGAAACGGAGTGGAAAAGCTTTTCGCTAAGATGTAGACGACCAGAGAGGCAGAATACGGAGCTCCGCAGCTGGCCGAAGGGAAGTGCCGCTTCCCGGCGTCTTTCGGCAGAAGCGGCTCTTCGGAGCGCACCGCTGCCGCTCCACTGATCCGTGCGCGAAGAAGCCGCTTCTTCGCCTCCGGCAGCCAGAGATCGCGGTAGCTCGCTAGAGGCGAAGAGCGAAGCCGCAAAGGAGCGGGCTTGTGTGCGGAGCTCGCAGACTGCTGGAGGACGCTGGCTGCCACTCTCTTGCCTCTTGAATTCACTCTTGGCATGCCAATGGAAGGTGTTCCAGGACAACTTGCTTAGTCCTGATGCGTCCCTCTTTGGAAATTCTTGCTGCTCCCCTGAGGCTCCGAGATGCACAGAACACGATGGCAGCTGCTGAAAAAAAAGAAAGGCAGCATCGAGTTTGTCAAGAAACAAGAACATAGGCAGCTGACTGTGTTTGGCAGGGAGCAGCTGCTGGACTTTTGCAATTGCCTTCACTGCGCACAGAAGCCCTCTGCTCTGCTGCTACTTTGTTCTCATTCAGGGAATTGCACACTACTGAAGCTGAGCCGGCCTATTCAGCTCTGCTGCTTTTCAGCATCTCAGCTCCCCTAATGCCCTGTGGCAGCTCTCGAGGAGTTTTGCCTTTGCCAGGCTGGAATGTGATGCTACTACAAAGAGCTGGGCAGGAGCTGGCGGAGAGGACGGCCATCTGCCAGCAGTTTGCAGCTTGCCCAGAAAAGAGCAGTGTCCTTGGAATGTGCAGCAAAATCAATTTCTTGGCAAGTTCGGGGGAAGTGAGCACTGCTTGTACACTTTCTCCATGAGAAACGGAGTGGAAAAGCTTTTCGCTAAGATGTAGACGACCAGAGAGGCAGAATACGGAGCTCCGCAGCTGGCCGAAGGGAAGTGCCGCTTCCCGGCGTCTTTCGGCAGAAGCGGCTCTTCGGAGCGCACCTCTGCCGCTCCACTGATCCGTGCGCGAAGAAGCCGCTTCTTCGCCTCCGGCAGCCAGAGATCGCGGTAGCTCGCTAGAGGCGAAGAGCGAAGCCGCAAAGAAGCGGGCTTGTGTGCGGAGCTCGCAGACAGCTGCAGGACGCTGGCTGCCACTCTCTTGCCTCTTGAATTCACGCTTGGCATGCCAATGGAAGGTGTTCCAGGACAACTTGCCTGGGTTTGCACTTAGTCCTGATGCGTCCCTCTTTGGAAATTCTTGCTGCTCCCCTGAGTCTCCGAGATGCACAGAACACGATGGCAGCTGCTGAAAAAAAAGAAAGGCAGCAGTGAGTTTGTCAAGAAA
This sequence comes from Vidua macroura, assembly GCF_024509145.1. Lineage (NCBI taxonomy): Eukaryota > Metazoa > Chordata > Aves > Passeriformes > Viduidae > Vidua > Vidua macroura. The sequence continues at coordinate 3,646,722 of NC_071598.1, read as the reverse complement.
CAAGAACATAGGCAGCTGACTGTGTTTAGCAAGGAGCAGCTGCTGGACTTTTGCAATTGCCTTCACTGCGCACAGAAGCCCTCTGCTCTGCTGCTACTTTGTTCTCATTCAGGAAATTCACACTACTGAAGCTGAGCCAGCCTATTCAGCTCTGCTGCTTTTCAGCATCTCAGCTCCCCTAATGCCCTGTGGCAGCTCTCGAGGTGTTTTGCCTTTGCCAGGCTGGAATGTGCCTGCTACGACAAAGAGCTGGGCAGGAGCTGGCGGAGAGGACGGCCATCTGCCAGCAGTTTGCAGCTTGCCCAGAAAAGAGCAGTGTCCTTGGAATGTGCAGCAAATCCAATTTCTTGGCAAGTTCGGGGGAAGTGAGCACTGCTTGTACACTTTCTCCATGAGAAACGGAGTGGAAAAGCTTTTCGCTAAGATGTAGACGACCAGAGAGGCAGAATACGGAGCTCCGCAGCTGGCCGAAGGGAAGTGCCGCTTCCCGGCGTCTTTCGGCAGAAGCGGCTCTTCGGAGCGCACCGCTGCCGCTCCACTGATCCGTGCGCGAAGAAGCCGCTTCTTCGCCTCCGGCAGCCAGAGATCGCGGTAGCTCGCTAGAGGCGAAGAGCGAAGCCGCAAAGAAGCGGGCTTGTCTGCGGAGCTCGCAGACTGCTGAAGGATGCTGGCTGCCACTCTCTTGCCTCTTAAATTTTCTCTAGGCATGCGAATTGGGGGTGTTCCCGGACAACTTGCCTGGGTTTGCACTTTACAGCGCACCGCTTCCGCTCCATTCATCCGTGCGCGAAGAAGCCGCTTCTTCGCCTCCGGCAGCCAGAGATCGCGGTAGCTCGTTAGAGGCGAAGAGCGAAGCTGCAAAGAAGCGGGCTTGTGTGCGGAGCTCGCAGACTGCTGCAGGACGCTGGCTGCCACTCTCTTGCCTCTTGAATTCACGCTTGGCATGCGAATGGAAGGTGTTCCAGGACAACATGCCTGGGTTTGCACTTAGTCCTGATGCGTCCCTCTTGGGAAATTCTAGCTGCTCCCCTGAGTCTCCGAGATGCACAGAACACGATGGCAGCTGCTGAAAAAAAAGAAAGGCAGCAGTGAGTTTGTCAAGAAACAAGAACATAGGCAGCTGACTGTGTTTGGCAAGGAGCAGCTGCAGGACTTTTGCAATTGCCTTCACTGCGCACAGAAGCCCTCTGCTCTGCTGCTACTTTGTTCTCATTCAGGGAATTGCACACTACTGAAGCTGAGCCAGCCTATTCAGCTCTGCTGCTTTTCAGCATCTCAGCTCCCCTAATGCCCTGTGGCAGCTCTCGAGGTGTTTTGCCTTTGCCAGGCTGGAACGTGCCTGCTACGACAAAGAGCTGGGCAGGAGCTGGCGGAGAGGACGGCCATCTGCCAGCAGTTTGCAGCTTGCCCAGAAAAGAGCAGTGTCCTTGCAATGTGCAGCAAATCCAATTTCTTGGCAAGTTCGGGGGAAGTGAGCACTGCTTGTACACTTTCTCCATGAGAAACGGAGTGGAAAAGCTTTTCGCTAAGATGTAGACGACCAGAGAGGCAGAATACGGAGCTCCGCAGCTGGCCGAAGGGAAGTGCCGCTTCCCGGCGTCTTTCGGCAGAAGCGGCTCTTCGGAGCGCACCTCTGCCGCTCCACTGATCCGTGCGCGAAGAAGCCGCTTCTTCGCCTCCGGCAGCCAGAGATCGCGGTAGCTCGCTAGAGGCGAAGAGCGAAGCCGCAAAGAAGCGGGCTTGTGTGCGGAGCTCGCAGACTGCTGCAGGACGCTGGCTGCCACTCTCTTGCCTCTTGAATTCACTCTTGGCATGCGAATGGAAGGTGTTCCAGGACAACTTGCCTGGGTTTGCACTTAGTCCTGATGCGTCCCTCTTGGGAAATTCTTGCTGCTCCCCTGAGTCTCCGAGATGTACAGAACACGATGGCAGCTGCTGAAAAAAAAGAAAGGCAGCAGTGAGTTTGTCAAGAAACAAGAACATAGGCAGCTGACTGTGTTTAGCAAGGAGCAGCTGCTGGACTTTTGCAATTGCCTTCACTGCGCACAGAAGCCCTCTGCTCTGCTGCTACTTTGTTCTGATTCAGGAAATTCACACTACTGAAGCTGAGCCAGCCTATTCAGCTCTGCTGCTTTTCAGCATCTCAGCTCCCCTAATGCCCTGTGGCAGCTCTCGAGGTGTTTTGCCTTTGCCAGGCTGGAACGTGCCTGCTACTACAAAGAGCTGGGCAGGAGCTGGCGGAGAGGACGGCCATCTGCCAGCAGTTTGCAGGTTGCCCAGAAAAGAGCAGTGTCCTTGCAATGTGCAGCAAATCCAATTTCTTGGCAAGTTCGGGGGAAGTGAGCACTGCTTGTACACTTTCTCCATGAGAAACGGAGTGGAAAAGCTTTTCGCTAAGATGTAGACGACCAGAGAGGCAGAATACGGAGCTCCGCAGCTGGCCGAAGGGAAGTGCCGCTTCCCGGCGTCTTTCGGCAGAAGCGGCTCTTCGGAGCGCACCGCTGCCGCTCCACTCATCCGTGCGCGAAGAAGCCGCTTCTTCGCCTCCGGCAGCCAGAGATCGCGGTAGCTCGCTAGAGGCGAAGAGCGAAGCCGCAAAGAAGCGGGCTTGTCTGCGGAGCTCGCAGACTGCTGGAGGATGCTGGCTGCCACTCTCTTGCCTCTTAAATTTTCTCTAGGCATGCGAATTGGGGGTGTTCCCGGACAACTTGCCTGGGTTTGCACTTTACAGCGCCCCGCTTCCGCTCCATTCATCCGTGCGCGAAGAAGCCGCTTCTTCGCCTCCGGCAGCCAGAGATCGCGGTAGCTCGTTAGAGGCGAAGAGCGAAGCCGCAAAGAAGCGGGCTTGTGTGCGGAGCTCGCAGACTGCTGCAGGACGCTGGCTGCCACTCTTTTGCCTCTTGAATTCACGCTTGGCATGCGAATGGAAGGTGTTCCAGGACAACATGCCTGGGTTTGCACTTAGTCCTGATGCGTCCCTCTTGGGAAATTCTAGCTGCTCCCCTGAGTCTCCGAGGTGCACAGAACACGATGGCAGCTGCTGAAAAAAAAGAAAGGCAGCAGTGAGTTTGTCAAGAAACAAGAACATAGGCAGCTGACTGTGTTTGGCAAGGAGCAGCTGCTGGACTTTTGCAATTGCCTTCACTGCGCACAGAAGCCCTCCGCTCTGCTGCTACTTTGTTCTCATTCAGGGAATTGCACACTACTGAAGCTGAGCCGGCCTATTCAGCTCTGCTGCTTTTCAGCATCTCAGCTCCCCTAATGCCCTGTGGCAGCTCTCGAGGTGTTTTGCCTTTGCCAGGCTGGAACGTGCCTGCTACTACAAAGAGCTGGGCAGGAGCTGGCGGAGAGGACGGCCATCTGCCAGCAGTTTGCAGCTTGCCCAGAAAAGAGCAGTGTCCTTGGAATGTGCAGCAAAATCAATTTCTTGGCAAGTTCGGGGGAAGTGAGCACTGCTTGTACACTTTCTCCATGAGAAACGGAGTGGAAAAGCTTTTCGCTAAGATGTAGACGACCAGAGAGGCAGAATACGGAGCTCCGCAGCTGGCCGAAGGGAAGTGCCGCTTCCCGGCGTCTTTCGGCAGAAGCGGCTCTTCGGAGCGCACCGCTGCCGCTCCACTGATCCGTGCGCGAAGAAGCCGCTTCTTCGCCTCCGGCAGCCAGAGATCGCGGTAGCTCGCTAGAGGCGAAGAGCGAAGCCGCAAAGAAGCGGGCTTGTGTGCGGAGCTCGCAGACTGCTGCAGGACGCTGGCTGCCACTCTCTTGCCTCTTGAATTCACGCTTGGCATGCGAATGGAAGGTGTTCCAGGACAACATGCCTGGGTTTGCACTTAGTCCTGATGCGTCCCTCTTGGGAAATTCTAGCTGCTCCCCTGAGTCTCCGAGATGCACAGAACACGATGGCAGCTGCTGAAAAAAAAGAAAGGCAGCAGTGAGTTTGTCAAGAAACAAGAACATAGGCAGCTGACTGTGTTTGGCAAGGAGCAGCTGCAGGACTTTTGCAATTGCCTTCACTGCGCACAGAAGCCCTCTGCTCTGCTGCTACTTTGTTCTCATTCAGGGAATTGCACACTACTGAAGCTGAGCCGGGCTATTCAGCTCTGCTGCTTTTCAGCATCTCAGCTCCCCTAATGCCCTGTGGCAGCTCTCGAGGTGTTTTGCCTTTGCCAGGCTGGAACGTGCCTGCTACGACAAAGAGCTGGGCAGGAGCTGGCGGAGAGGACGGCCATCTGCCAGCAGTTTGCAGCTTGCCCAGAAAAGAGCAGTGTCCTTGCAATGTGCAGCAAATCCAATTTCTTGGCAAGTTCGGGGGAAGTGAGCACTGCTTGTACACTTTCTCCATGAGAAACGGAGTGGAAAAGCTTTTCGCTAAGATGTAGACGACCAGAGAGGCAGAATACGGAGCTCCGCAGCTGGCCGAAGGGAAGTGCCGCTTCCCGGCGTCTTTCGGCAGAAGCGGCTCTTCGGAGCGCACCTCTGCCGCTCCACTCATCCGTGCGCGAAGAAGCCGCTTCTTCGCCTCCGGCAGCCAGAGATCGCGGTAGCTCGCTAGAGGCGAAGAGCGAAGCCGCAAAGAAGCGGGCTTGTCTGCGGAGCTCGCAGACTGCTGGAGGATGCTGGCTGCCACTCTCTTGCCTCTTAAATTTTCTCTAGGCATGCGAATTGGGGGTGTTCCCGGACAACTTGCCTGGGTTTGCACTTTACAGCGCACCGCTTCCGCTCCATTCATCCGTGCGCGAAGAAGCCGCTTCTTCGCCTCCGGCAGCCAGAGATCGCGGTAGCTCGTTAGAGGCGAAGAGCGAAGCTGCAAAGAAGCGGGCTTGTGTGCGGAGCTCGCAGACAGCTGCAGGACGCTGGCTGCCACTCTCTTGCCTCTTGAATTCACGCTTGGCATGCGAATGGAAGGTGTTCCAGGACAACATGCCTGGGTTTGCACTTAGTCCGGATGCGTCCCTCTTGGGAAATTCTAGCTGCTCCCCTGAGGCTCCGAGATGCACAGAACACGATGGCAGCTGCTGAAAAAAAAGAAAGGCAGCAGTGAGTTTGTCAAGAAACAAGAACATAGGCAGCTGACTGTGTTTGGCAAGGAGCAGCTGCTGGACTTTTGCAATTGCCTTCACTGCGCACAGAAGCCCTCCGCTCTGCTGCTACTTTGTTCTCATTCAGGGAATTGCACACTACTGAAGCTGAGCCAGCCTATTCAGCTCTGCTGCTTTTCAGCATCTCAGCTCCCCTAATGCCCTGTGCCAGCTCTCGAGGTGTTTTGCCTTTGCCAGGCTGGAACGTGCCTGCTACTACAAAGAGCTGGGCAGGAGCTGGCGGAGAGGACGGCCATCTGCCAGCAGTTTGCAGCTTGCCCAGAAAAGAGCAGTGTCCTTGGAATGTGCAGCAAAATCAATTTCTTGGCAAGTTCGGGGGAAGTGAGCACTGCTTGTACACTTTCTCCATGAGAAACGGAGTGGAAAAGCTTTTCGCTAAGATGTAGACGACCAGAGAGGCAGAATACGGAGCTCCGCAGCTGGCCGAAGGGAAGTGCCGCTTCCCGGCGTCTTTCGGCAGAAGCGGCGCTTCGGAGCGCACCGCTGCCGCTCCACTGATCCGTGCGCGAAGAAGCCGCTTCTTCGCCTCCGGCAGCCAGAGATCGCGGTAGCTCGCTAGAGGCGAAGAGCGAAGCCGCAAAGGAGCGGGCTTGTGTGCGGAGCTCGCAGACTGCTGGAGGACGCTGGCTGCCACTCTCTTGCCTCTTGAATTCACTCTTGGCATGCCAATGGAAGGTGTTCCAGGACAACTTGCTTAGTCCTGATGCGTCCCTCTTTGGAAATTCTTGCTGCTCCCCTGAGGCTCCGAGATGCACAGAACACGATGGCAGCTGCTGAAAAAAAAGAAAGGCAGCATCGAGTTTGTCAAGAAACAAGAACATAGGCAGCTGACTGTGTTTGGCAGGGAGCAGCTGCTGGACTTTTGCAATTGCCTTCACTGCGCACAGAAGCCCTCTGCTCTGCTGCTACTTTGTTCTCATTCAGGGAATTGCACACTACTGAAGCTGAGCCGGCCTATTCAGCTCTGCTGCTTTTCAGCATCTCAGCTCCCCTAATGCCCTGTGGCAGCTCTCGAGGAGTTTTGCCTTTGCCAGGCTGGAATGTGATGCTACTACAAAGAGCTGGGCAGGAGCTGGCGGAGAGGACGGCCATCTGCCAGCAGTTTGCAGCTTGCCCAGAAAAGAGCAGTGTCCTTGGAATGTGCAGCAAAATCAATTTCTTGGCAAGTTCGGGGGAAGTGAGCACTGCTTGTACACTTTCTCCATGAGAAACGGAGTGGAAAAGCTTTTCGCTAAGATGTAGACGACCAGAGAGGCAGAATACGGAGCTCCGCAGCTGGCCGAAGGGAAGTGCCGCTTCCCGGCGTCTTTCGGCAGAAGCGGCTCTTCGGAGCGCACCTCTGCCGCTCCACTGATCCGTGCGCGAAGAAGCCGCTTCTTCGCCTCCGGCAGCCAGAGATCGCGGTAGCTCGCTAGAGGCGAAGAGCGAAGCCGCAAAGAAGCGGGCTTGTGTGCGGAGCTCGCAGACAGCTGCAGGACGCTGGCTGCCACTCTCTTGCCTCTTGAATTCACTCTTGGCATGCCAATGGAAGGTGTTCCAGGACAACTTGCCTGGGTTTGCACTTAGTCCTGATGCGTCCCTCTTTGGAAATTCTTGCTGCTCCCCTGAGTCTCCGAGATGCACAGAACACGATGGCAGCTGCTGAAAAAAAGGAAAGGCAGCAGTGAGTTTGTCAAGAAACAAGAACATAGGCAGCTGACTGTGTTTAGCAAGGAGCAGCTGCTGGACTTTTGCAATTGCCTTCACTGCGCACAGAAGCCCTCTGCTCTGCTGCTACTTTGTTCTCATTCAGGAAATTCACACTACTGAAGCTGAGCCAGCCTATTCAGCTCTGCTGCTTTTCAGCATCTCAGCTCCCCTAATGCCCTGTGGCAGCTCTCGAGGTGTTTTGCCTTTGCCAGGCTGGAATGTGCCTGCTACGACAAAGAGCTGGGCAGGAGCTGGCGGAGAGGACGGCCATCTGCCAGCAGTTTGCAGCTTGCCCAGAAAAGAGCAGTGTCCTTGGAATGTGCAGCAAAATCAATTTCTTGGCAAGTTCGGGGGAAGTGAGCACTGCTTGTACACTTTCTCCATGAGAAACGGAGTGGAAAAGCTTTTCGCTAAGATGTAGACGACCACGAGGCAGAATACGGAGCTCCGCAGCTGGCCGAAGGGAAGTGCCGCTTCCCGGCGTCTTTCGGCAGAAGCGGCGCTTCGGAGCGCACCGCTGCCGCTCCACTGATCCGTGCGCGAAGAAGCCGCTTCTTCGCCTCCGGCAGCCAGAGATCGCGGTAGCTCGCTAGAGGCGAAGAGCGAAGCCGCAAAGAAGCGGGCTTGTCTGCGGAGCTCGCAGACTGCTGGAAGACGCTGGCTGCCACTCTCTTGCCTCTTGAATTCACTCTTGGCATGCCAATGGAAGGTGTTCCAGGACAACTTGCTTAGTCCTGATGCGTCCCTCTTTGGAAATTCTTGCTGCTCCCCTGAGGCTCCGAGATGCACAGAACACGATGGCAGCTGCTGAAAAAAAAGAAAGGCAGCATCGAGTTTGTCAAGAAACAAGAACATAGGCAGCTGACTGTGTTTGGCAAGGAGCAGCTGCTGGACTTTTGCAATTGCCTTCACTGCGCACAGAAGCCCTCTGCTCTGCTGCTACTTTGTTCTCATTCAGGGAATTGCACACTACTGAAGCTGAGCCGGCCTATTCAGCTCTTCTGCTTTTCAGCATCTCAGCTCCCCTAATGCCCTGTGGCAGCTCTCGAGGTGTTTTGCCTTTGCCAGGCTGGAATGTGCCTGCTACTACAAAGAGCTGGGCAGGAGCTGGCGGAGAGGACGGCCATCTGCCAGCAGTTTGCAGCTTGCCCAGAAAAGAGCAGTGTCCTTGGAATGTGCAGCAAAATCAATTTCTTGGCAAGTTCGGGGGAAGTGAGCACTGCTTGTACACTTTCTCCATGAGAAACGGAGTGGAAAAGCTTTTCGCTAAGATGTAGACGACCAGAGAGGCAGAATACGGAGCTCCGCAGCTGGCCGAAGGGAAGTGCCGCTTCCCGGCGTCTTTCGGCAGAAGCGGCGCTTCGGAGCGCACCGCTGCCGCTCCACTGATCCGTGCGCGAAGAAGCCGCTTCTTCGCCTCCGGCAGCCAGAGATCGCGGTAGCTCGCTAGAGGCGAAGAGCGAAGCCGCAAAGAAGCGGGCTTGTGTGCGGAGCTCGCAGACTGCTGGAAGACGCTGGCTGCCACTCTCTTGCCTCTTGAATTCACTCTTGGCATGCCAATGGAAGGTGTTCCAGGACAACTTGCTTAGTCCTGATGCGTCCCTCTTTGGAAATTCTTGCTGCTCCCCTGAGGCTCCGAGATGCACAGAACACGATGGCAGCTGCTGAAAAAAAAGAAAGGCAGCATCGAGTTTGTCAAGAAACAAGAACATAGGCAGCTGACTGTGTTTGGCAGGGAGCAGCTGCTGGACTTTTGCAATTGCCTTCACTGCGCACAGAAGCCCTCTGCTCTGCTGCTACTTTGTTCTCATTCAGGGAATTGCACACTACTGAAGCTGAGCCGGGCTATTCAGCTCTGCTGCTTTTCAGCATCTCACTCCCCTAATGCCCTGTGGCAGCTCTCGAGGTGTTTTGCCTTTGCCAGGCTGGAATGTGCCTGCTACGACAAAGAGCTGGGCAGGAGCTGGCGGAGAGGACGGCCATCTGCCAGCAGTTTGCAGCTTGCCCAGAAAAGAGCAGTGTCCTTGCAATGTGCAGCAAATCCAATTTCTTGGCAAGTTCGGGGGAAGTGAGCACTGCTTGTATACTTTCTCCTTGAGAAACGGAGTGGAAAAGCTTTTCGCTAAGATGTAGACGACCAGAGAGGCAGAATACGGAGCTCCGCAGCTGGCCGAAGGGAAGTGCCGCTTCCCGGCGTCTTTCGGCAGAAGCGGCTCTTCGGAGCGCACCTCTGCCGCTCCACTGATCCGTGCGCGAAGAAGCCGCTTCTTCGCCTCCGGCAGCCATAGATCGCGGTAGCTCGCTAGAGGCGAAGAGCGAAGCCGCAAAGAAGCGGGCTTGTCTGCGGAGCTCGCAGACTGCTGGAGGATGCTGGCTGCCACTCTCTTGCCTCTTAAATTTTCTCTAGGCATGCGAATTGGGGGTGTTCCCGGACAACTTGCCTGGGTTTGCACTTTACAGCGCACCGCTTCCGCTCCATTCATCCGTGCGCGAAGAAGCCGCTTCTTCGCCTCCGGCAGCCAGAGATCGCGGTAGCTCGTTAGAGGCGAAGAGCGAAGCCGCAAAGAAGCGGGCTTGTGTGCGGAGCTCGCAGACTGCTGCAGGACGCTGGCTGCCACTCTTTTGCCTCTTGAATTCACGCTTGGCATGCGAATGGAAGGTGTTCCAGGACAACATGCCTGGGTTTGCACTTAGTCCTGATGCGTCCCTCTTTGGAAATTCTTGCTGCTCCCCTGAGTCTCCGAGATGTACAGAACACGATGGCAGCTGCTGAAAAAAAAGAAAGGCAGCAGTGAGTTTGTCAAGAAACAAGAACATAGGCAGCTGACTGTGTTTAGCAAGGAGCAGCTGCTGGACTTTTGCAATTGCCTTCACTGCGCACAGAAGCCCTCTGCTCTGCTGCTACTTTGTTCTGATTCAGGAAATTCACACTACTGAAGCTGAGCCAGCCTATTCAGCTCTGCTGCTTTTCAGCATCTCAGCTCCCCTAATGCCCTGTGGCAGCTCTCGAGGTGTTTTGCCTTTGCCAGGCTGGAATGTGCCTGCTACGACAAAGAGCTGGGCAGGAGCTGGCGGAGAGGACGGCCATCTGCCAGCAGTTTGCAGCTTGCCCAGAAAAGAGCAGTGTCCTTGGAATGTGCAGCAAATCCAATTTCTTGGCAAGTTCGGGGGAAGTGAGCACTGCTTGTACACTTTCTCCATGAGAAACGGAGTGGAAAAGCTTTTCGCTAAGATGTAGACGACCAGAGAGGCAGAATACGGAGCTCCGCAGCTGGCCGAAGGGAAGTGCCGCTTCCCGGCGTCTTTCGGCAGAAGCGGCTCTTCGGAGCGCACCTCTGCCGCTCCACTGATCCGTGCGCGAAGAAGCCGCTTCTTCGCCTCCGGCAGCCAGAGATCGCGGTAGCTCGCTAGAGGCGAAGAGCGAAGCCGCAAAGAAGCGGGCTTGTGTGCGGAGCTCGCAGACTGCTGGAGGATGCTGGCTGCCACTCTCTTGCCTCTTAAATTTTCTCTAGGCATGCGAATTGGGGGTGTTCCCGGACAACTTGCCTGGGTTTGCACTTTACAGCGCACCGCTTCCGCTCCATTCATCCGTGCGCGAAGAAGCCGCTTCTTCGCCTCCGGCAGCCAGAGATCGCGGTAGCTCGTTAGAGGCGAAGAGCGAAGCCGCAAAGAAGCGGGCTTGTGTGCGGAGCTCGCAGACTGCTGCAGGACGCTGGCTGCCACTCTTTTGCCTCTTGAATTCACGCTTGGCATGCGAATGGAAGGTGTTCCAGGACAACATGCCTGGGTTTGCACTTAGTCCTGATGCGTCCCTCTTGGGAAATTCTAGCTGCTCCCCTGAGTCTCCGAGATGCACAGAACACGATGGCAGCTGCTGAAAAAAAGAAAGGCAGCAGTGAGTTTGTCAAGAAACAAGAACATAGGCAGCTGACTGTGCTTGGCAAGGAGCAGCTGCTGGAATTTTGCAATTGCCTTCACTGCGCACAGAAGCCCTCTGCTCTGCTGCTACTTTGTTCTCATTCAGGGAATTGCACACTACTGAAGCTGAGCCAGCCTATTCAGCTCTGCTGCTTTTCAGCATCTCAGCTCCCCTAATGCCCTGTGGCAGCTCTCGAGGTGTTTTGCCTTTGCCAGGCTGGAACGTGCCTGCTACTCCAAAGAGCTGGGCAGGAGCTGGCGGAGAGGACGGCCATCTGCCAGCAGGTTGCAGCTTGCCCAGAAAAGAGCAGTGTCCTTGGAATGTGCAGCAAAATCAATTTCTTGGCAAGTTCGGGGGAAGTGAGCACTGCTTGTACACTTTCTCCATGAGAAACGGAGTGGAAAAGCTTTTCGCTAAGATGTAGACGACCAGAGAGGCAGAATACGGAGCTCCGCAGCTGGCCGAAGGGAAGTGCCGCTTCCCGGCGTCTTTCGGCAGAAGCGGCTCTTCGGAGCGCACCTCTGCCGCTCCACTCATCCGTGCGCGAAGAAGCCGCTTCTTCGCCTCCGGCAGCCAGAGATCGCGGTAGCTCGCTAGAGGCGAAGAGCGAAGCCGCAAAGAAGCGGGCTTGTCTGCGGAGCTCGCAGACAGCTGCAGGACGCTGGCTGCCACTCTCTTGCCTCTTGAATTCACTCTTGGCATGCCAATGGAAGGTGTTCCAGGACAACTTGCTTAGTCCTGATGCGTCCCTCTTTGGAAATTCTTGCTGCTCCCCTGAGTCTCCGAGATGCACAGAACACGATGGCAGCTGCTGAAAAAAAAGAAAGGCAGCAGTGAGTTTGTCAAGAAACAAGAACATAGGCAGCTGACTGTGTTTGGCAAGGAGCAGCTGCTGGACTTTTGCAATTGCCTTCACTGCGCACAGAAGCCCTCCGCTCTGCTGCTACTTTGTTCTCATTCAGGGAATTGCACACTACTGAAGCTGAGCCAGCCTATTCAGCTCTGCTGCTTTTCAGCATCTCAGCTCCCCTAATGCCCTGTGGCAGCTCTCGAGGTGTTTTGCCTTTGCCAGGCTGGAATGTGCCTGCTACTACAAAGAGCTGGGCAGGAGCTGGCGGAGAGGACGGCCATCTGCCAGCAGTTTGCAGCTTGCCCAGAAAAGAGCAGTGTCCTTGCAATGTGCAGCAAATCCAATTTCTTGGCAAGTTCGGGGGAAGTGAGCACTGCTTGTACACTTTCTCCATGAGAAACAGAGTGGAAAAGCTTTTCGCTAAGATGTAGACGACCAGAGAGGCAGAATACGGAGCTCCGCAGCTGGCCGAAGGGAAGTGCCGCTTCCCGGCGTCTTTCGGCAGAAGCGGCTCTTCGGAGCGCACCTCTGCCGCTCCACTGATCCGTGCGCGAAGAAGCCGCTTCTTCGCCTCCGGCAGCCAGAGATCGCGGTAGCTCGCTAGAGGCGAAGAGCGAAGCCGCAAAGAAGCGGGCTTGTCTGCGGAGCTCGCAGACTGCTGGAGGATGCTGGCTGCCACTCTCTTGCCTCTTAAATTTTCTCTAGGCATGCGAATTGGGGGTGTTCCCGGACAACTTGCCTGGGTTTGCACTTTACAGCGCACCGCTTCCGCTCCATTCATCCGTGCGCGAAGAAGCCGCTTCTTCGCCTCCGGCAGCCAGAGATCGCGGTAGCTCGCTAGAGGCGAAGAGCGAAGCCGCAAAGAAGCGGGCTTGTCTGCGGAGCTCGCAGACTGCTGCAGGACGCTGGCTGCCACTCTTTTGCCTCTTGAATTCACGCTTGGCATGCGAATGGAAGGTGTTCCAGGACAACATGCCTGGGTTTGCACTTAGTCCTGATGCGTCCCTCTTTGGAAATTCTTGCTGCTCCCCTGAGTCTCCGAGATGCACAGAACACGATGGCAGCTGCTGAAAAAAAAGAAAGGCAGCATCGAGTTTGTCAAGAAACAAGAACATAGGCAGCTGACTGTGTTTGGCAGGGAGCAGCTGCTGGACTTTTGCAATTGCCTTCACTGCGCACAGAAGCCCTCTGCTCTGCTGCTACTTTGTTCTCATTCAGGGAATTGCACACTACTGAAGCTGAGCCAGCCTATTCAGCTCTGCTGCTTTTCAGCATCTCACTCCCCTAATGCCCTGTGGCAGCTCTCGAGGAGTTTTGCCTTTGCCAGGCTGGAATGTGCCTGCTACTACAAAGAGCTGGGCAGGAGCTGGCGGAGAGGACGGCCATCTGCCAGCAGTTTGCAGCTTGCCCAGAAAAGAGCAGTGTCCTTGGAATGTGCAGCAAAATCAATTTCTTGGCAAGTTCGGGGGAAGTGAGCACTGCTTGTACACTTTCTCCATGAGAAACGGAGTGGAAAAGCTTTTCGCTAAGATGTAGACGACCAGAGAGGCAGAATACGGAGCTCCGCAGCTGGCCGAAGGGAAGTGCCGGTTCCCGGCGTCTTTCGGCAGAAGCGGCTCTTCGGAGCGCACTTCTGCCGCTCCACTCATCCGTGCGCGAAGAAGCCGCTTCTTCGCCTCCGGCAGCCAGAGATCGCGGTAGCTCGCTAGAGGCGAAGATCGAAGCCGCAAAGAAGCGGGCTTGTGTGCGGAGCTCGCAGACAGCTGCAGGACGCTGGCTGCCACTCTCTTGCCTCTTGAATTCACTCTTGGCATGCCAATGGAAGGTGTTCCAGGACAACTTGCCTGGGTTTGCACTTAGTCCTGATGCGTCCCTCTTTGGAAATTCTTGCTGCTCCCCTGAGTCTCCGAGATGCACAGAACACGATGGCAGCTGCTGAAAAAAAAGAAAGGCAGCAGTGAGTATGTCAAGAAACAAGAACATAGGCAGCTGACTGTGTTTGGCAAGGAGCAGCTGCTGGACTTTTGCAATTGCTTTCACTGCGCACAGAAGCCCTCTGCTCTGCTGCTACTTTGTTCTGATTCAGGAAATTCACACTACTGAAGCTGAGCCGGGCTATTCAGCTCTGCTGCTTTTCAGCATCTGAGCTCCCCTAATGCCCTGTGGCAGCTCTCGAGGTGTTTTGCCTTTGCCAGGCTGGAACGTGCCTGCTACTACAAAGAGCTGGGCAGGAGCTGGCGGAGAGGACGGCCATCTGCCAGCAGTTTGCAGCTTGCCCAGAAAAGAGCAGTGTCCTTGCAATGTGCAGCAAATCCAATTTCTTGGCAAGTTCGGGGGAAGTGAGCACTGCTTGTACACTTTCTCCATGAGAAACGGAGTGGAAAAGCTTTTCGCTAAGATGTAGACGACCAGAGAGGCAGAATGTGGAGCTCCGCAGCTGGCCGAAGGGAAGTGCCGCTTCCCGGCGTCTTTCGGCAGAAGCGGCTCTTCGGAGCGCACCGCTGCCGCTCCACTGATCCGTGCGCGAAGAAGCCGCTTCTTCGCCTCCGGCAGCCAGAGATCGCGGTAGCTCGCTAGAGGCGAAGAGCGAAGCCGCAAAGAAGCGGGCTTGTCTGCGGAGCTCGCAGACTGCTGGAGGATGCTGGCTGCCACTCTCTTGCCTCTTAAATTTTCTCTAGGCATGCGAATTGGGGGGGTTCCCGGACAACTTGCCTGGGTTTGCACTTTACAGCGCACCGCTTCCGCTCCATTCATCCGTGCGCGAAGAAGCCGCTTCTTCGCCTCCGGCAGCCAGAGATCGCGGTAGCTCGTTAGAGGCGAAGAGCGAAGCTGCAAAGAAGCGGGCTTGTGTGCGGAGCTCGCAGACTGCTGCAGGACGCTGGCTGCCACTCTCTTGCCTCTTGAATTCACGCTTGGCATGCGAATGGAAGGTGTTCCAGGACAACATGCCTGGGTTTGCACTTAGTCCTGATGCGTCCCTCTTGGGAAATTCTAGCTGCTCCCCTGAGGCTCCGAGATGCACAGAACACGATGGCAGCTGCTGAAAAAAAAGAAAGGCAGCAGTGAGTTTGTCAAGAAACAAGAACATAGGCAGCTGACTGTGTTTGGCAGGGAGCAGCTGCTGGACTTTTGCAATTGCCTTCACTGCGCACAGAAGCCCTCTGCTCTGCTGCTACTTTGTTCTCATTCAGGGAATTGCACACTACTGAAGCTGAGCCAGCCTATTCAGCTCTGCTGCTTTTCAGCATCTCAGCTCCCCTAATGCCCTGTGGCAGCTCTCGGGGTGTTTTGCCTTTGCCAGGCTGGAACGTGCCTGCTACTACAAAGAGCTGGGCAGGAGCTGGCGGAGAGGACGGCCATCTGCCAGCAGTTTGCAGCTTGCCCAGAAAAGAGCAGTGTCCTTGGAATGTGCAGCAAATCCAATTTCTTGGCAAGTTCGGGGGAAGTGAGCACTGCTTGTACACTTTCTCCATGAGAAACGGAGTGGAAAAGCTTTTCGCTAAGATGTAGACGACCAGAGAGGCAGAATACGGAGCTCCGCAGCTGGCCGAAGGGAAGTGCCGCTTCCCGGCGTCTTTCGGCAGAAGCGGCTCTTCGGAGCGCACCTCTGCCGCTCCACTCATCCGTGCGCGAAGAAGCCGCTTCTTCGCCTCCGGCAGCCAGAGATCGCGGTAGCTCGCTAAAGGCGAAGAGCGAAGCCGCAAAGAAGCGGGCTTGTCTGCGGAGCTTGCAGACTGCTGGAGGATGCTGGCTGCCACTCTCTTGCCTCTTAAATTTTCTCTAGGCATGCGAATTGGGGGTGTTCCAGGACAACTTGCCTGGGTTTGCACTTTACAGCGCACCGCTTCCGCTCCATTCATCCGTGCGCGAAGAAGCCGCTTCTTCGCCTCCGGCAGCCAGAGATCGCGGTAGCTCGTTAGAGGCGAAGAGCGAAGCCGCAAAGAAGCGGGCTTGTCTGCGGAGCTCGCAGACTGCTGCAGGACGCTGGCTGCCACTCTTTTGCCTCTTGAATTCACGCTTGGCATGCGAATGGAAGGTGTTCCAGGACAACATGCCTGGGTTTGCACTTAGTCCTGATGCGTCCCTCTTGGGAAATTCTAGCTGCTCCCCTGAGTCTCCGAGATGCACAGAACACGATGGCAGCTGCTGAAAAAAAAGAAAGGCAGCAGTGAGTTTGTCAAGAAACAAGAACATAGGCAGCTGACTGTGTTTGGCAAGGAGCAGCTGCTGGACTTTTGCAATTGCCTTCACTGCGCACAGAAGCCCTCCGCTCTGCTGCTACTTTGTTCTCATTCAGGGAATTGCACACTACTGAAGCTGAGCCGGGCTATTCAGCTCTGCTGCTTTTCAGCATCTCAGCTCCCCTAATGCCCTGTGGCAGCTCTCGAGGTGTTTTGCCTTTGCCAGGCTGGAACGTGCCTGCTACTCCAAAGAGCTGGGCAGGAGCTGGCGGAGAGGACGGCCATCTGCCAGCAGTTTGCAGCTTGCCCAGAAAAGAGCAGTGTCCTTGGAATGTGCAGCAAAATCAATTTCTTGGCAAGTTCGGGGGAAGTGAGCACTGCTTGTACACTTTCTCCATGAGAAACGGAGTGGAAAAGCTTTTCGCTAAGATGTAGACGACCAGAGAGGCAGAATACGGAGCTCCGCAGCTGGCCGAAGGGAAGTGCCGCTTCCCGGCGTCTTTCGGCAGAAGCGGCTCTTCGGAGCGCACCTCTGCCGCTCCACTCATCCGTGCGCGAAGAAGCCGCTTCTTCGCCTCCGGCAGCCAGAGATCGCGGTAGCTCGCTAGAGGCGAAGAGCGAAGCCGCAAAGAAGCGGGCTTGTGTGCGGAGCTCGCAGACTGCTGGAAGACGCTGGCTGCCACTCTCTTGCCTCTTGAATTCACTCTTGGCATGCCAATGGAAGGTGTTCCAGGACAACTTGCTTAGTCCTGATGCGTCCCTCTTTGGAAATTCTTGCTGCTCCCCTGAGGCTCCGAGATGCACAGAACACGATGGCAGCTGCTGAAAAAAAAGAAAGGCAGCAGTGAGTTTGTCAAAAAACAAGAACATAGGCAGCTGACTGTGTTTGGCAGGGAGCAGCTGCTGGACTTTTGCAATTGCCTTCACTGCGCACAGAAGCCCTCTGCTCTGCTGCTACTTTGTTCTCATTCAGGGAATTGCACACTACTGAAGCTGAGCCGGGCTATTCAGCTCTGCTGCTTTTCAGCATCTCACTCCCCTAATGCCCTGTGGCAGCTCTCGAGGTGTTTTGCCTTTGCCAGGCTGGAATGTGCCTGCTACTACAAAGAGCTGGGCAGGAGCTGGCGGAGAGGACGGCCATCTGCCAGCAGTTTGCAGCTTGCCCAGAAAAGAGCAGTGTCCTTGGAATGTGCAGCAAAATCAATTTCTTGGCAAGTTCGGGGGAAGTGAGCACTGCTTGTACACTTTCTCCATGAGAAACGGAGTGGAAAAGCTTTTCGCTAAGATGTAGACGACCAGAGAGGCAGAATACGGAGCTCCGCAGCTGGCCGAAGGGAAGTGCCGCTTCCGGGCGTCTTTCGGCAGAAGCGGCTCTTCGGAGCGCACCTCTGCCGCTCCACTGATCCGTGCGCGAAGAAGCCGCTTCTTCGCCTCCGGCAGCCAGAGATCGCGGTAGCTCGCTAGAGGCGAAGAGCGAAGCCGCAAAGAAGCGGGCTTGTGTGCGGAGCTCGCAGACAGCTGCAGGACGCTGGCTGCCACTCTCTTGCCTCTTGAATTCACTCTTGGCATGCCAATGGAAGGTGTTCCAGGACAACTTGCCTGGGTTTGCACTTAGTCCTGATGCGTCCCTCTTTGGAAATTCTTGCTGCTCCCCTGAGGCTCCGAGATGCACAGAACACGATGGCAGCTGCTGAAAAAAAAGAAAGGCAGCATCGAGTATGTCAAGAAACAAGAACATAGGCAGCTGACTGTGTTTGGCAAGGAGCAGCTGCTGGACTTTTGCAATTGCTTTCACTGCGCACAGAAGCCCTCTGCTCTGCTGCTACTTTGTTCTGATTCAGGAAATTCACACTACTGAAGCTGAGCCGGGCTATTCAGCTCTGCTGCTTTTCAGCATCTCAGCTCCCCTAATGCCCTGTGGCAGCTCTCGAGGTGTTTTGCCTTTGCCAGGCTGGAACGTGCCTGCTACTACAAAGAGCTGGGCAGGAGCTGGCGGAGAGGACGGCCATCTGCCAGCAGTTTGCAGCTTGCCCAGAAAAGAGCAGTGTCCTTGCAATGTGCAGCAAATCCAATTTCTTGGCAAGTTCGGGGGAAGTGAGCACTGCTTGTACACTTTCTCCATGAGAAACGGAGTGGAAAAGCTTTTCGCTAAGATGTAGACGACCAGAGAGGCAGAATGTGGAGCTCCGCAGCTGGCCGAAGGGAAGTGCCGCTTCCCGGCGTCTTTCGGCAGAAGCGGCTCTTCGGAGCGCACCGCTGCCGCTCCACTGATCCGTGCGCGAAGAAGCCGCTTCTTCGCCTCCGGCAGCCAGAGATCGCGGTAGCTCGCTAGAGGCGAAGAGCGAAGCCGCAAAGAAGCGGGCTTGTCTGCGGAGCTCGCAGACTGCTGGAGGATGCTGGCTGCCACTCTCTTGCCTCTTAAATTTTCTCTAGGCATGCGAATTGGGGGGGTTCCCGGACAACTTGCCTGGGTTTGCACTTTACAGCGCACCGCTTCCGCTCCATTCATCCGTGCGCGAAGAAGCCGCTTCTTCGCCTCCGGCAGCCAGAGATCGCGGTAGCTCGTTAGAGGCGAAGAGCGAAGCTGCAAAGAAGCGGGCTTGTCTGCGGAGCTCGCAGACTGCTGCAGGACGCTGGCTGCCACTCTCTTGCCTCTTGAATTCACGCTTGGCATGCGAATGGAAGGTGTTCCAGGACAACATGCCTGGGTTTGCACTTAGTCCTGATGCGTCCCTCTTGGGAAATTCTAGCTGCTCCCCTGAGGCTCCGAGATGCACAGAACACGATGGCAGCTGCTGAAAAAAAAGAAAGGCAGCAGTGAGTTTGTCAAGAAACAAGAACATAGGCAGCTGACTGTGTTTGGCAGGGAGCAGCTGCTGGACTTTTGCAATTGCCTTCACTGCGCACAGAAGCCCTCTGCTCTGCTGCTACTTTGTTCTCATTCAGGGAATTGCACACTACTGAAGCTGAGCCAGCCTATTCAGCTCTGCTGCTTTTCAGCATCTCAGCTCCCCTAATGCCCTGTGGCAGCTCTCGGGGTGTTTTGCCTTTGCCAGGCTGGAACGTGCCTGCTACTACAAAGAGCTGGGCAGGAGCTGGCGGAGAGGACGGCCATCTGCCAGCAGTTTGCAGCTTGCCCAGAAAAGAGCAGTGTCCTTGCAATGTGCAGCAAATCCAATTTCTTGGCAAGTTCGGGGGAAGTGAGCACTGCTTGTACACTTTCTCCATGAGAAACGGAGTGGAAAAGCTTTTCGCTAAGATGTAGACGACCAGAGAGGCAGAATACGGAGCTCCGCAGCTGGCCGAAGGGAAGTGCCGCTTCCCGGCGTCTTTCGGCAGAAGCGGCTCTTCGGAGCGCACCTCTGCCGCTCCACTCATCCGTGCGCGAAGAAGCCGCTTCTTCGCCTCCGGCAGCCAGAGATCGCGGTAGCTCGCTAGAGGCGAAGAGCGAAGCCGCAAAGAAGCGGGCTTGTGTGCGGAGCTCGCAGACTGCTGGAAGACGCTGGCTGCCACTCTCTTGCCTCTTGAATTCACTCTTGGCATGCCAATGGAAGGTGTTCCAGGACAACTTGCTTAGTCCTGATACGTCCCTCTTGGGAAATTCTTGCTGCTCCCCTGAGGCTCCGAGATGCACAGAACACGATGGCAGCTGCTGAAAAAAAAGAAAGGCAGCATCGAGTTTGTCAAAAAACAAGAACATAGGCAGCTGACTGTGTTTGGCAAGGAGCAGCTGCTGGACTTTTGCAATTGCCTTCACTGCGCACAGAAGCCCTCTGCTCTGCTGCTACTTTGTTCTCATTCAGGGAATTGCACACTACTGAAGCTGAGCCGGGCTATTCAGCTCTGCTGCTTTTCAGCATCTCACTCCCCTAATGCCCTGTGGCAGCTCTCGAGGTGTTTTGCCTTTGCCAGGCTGGAATGTGCCTGCTACTACAAAGAGCTGGGCAGGAGCTGGCGGAGAGGACGGCCATCTGCCAGCAGTTTGCAGCTTGCCCAGAAAAGAGCAGTGTCCTTGGAATGTGCAGCAAAATCAATTTCTTGGCAAGTTCGGGGGAAGTGAGCACTGCTTGTACACTTTCTCCATGAGAAACGGAGTGGAAAAGCTTTTCGCTAAGATGTAGACGACCAGAGAGGCAGAATACGGAGCTCCGCAGCTGGCCGAAGGGAAGTGCCGCTTCCCGGCGTCTTTCGGCAGAAGCGGCTCTTCGGAGCGCACCTCTGCCGCTCCACTCATCCGTGCGCGAAGAAGCCGCTTCTTCGCCTCCGGCAGCCAGAGATCGCGGTAGCTCGCTAGAGGCGAAGAGCGAAGCCGCAAAGAAGCGGGCTTGTGTGCGGAGCTCGCAGACAGCTGCAGGACGCTGGCTGCCACTCTCTTGCCTCTTGAATTCACTCTTGGCATGCCAATGGAA
Source organism: Vidua macroura (assembly GCF_024509145.1). Classification (NCBI taxonomy): domain Eukaryota; kingdom Metazoa; phylum Chordata; class Aves; order Passeriformes; family Viduidae; genus Vidua; species Vidua macroura. The sequence goes on along the minus strand of NC_071598.1, from coordinate 3,626,575 downwards.
GGTGTTCCAGGACAACTTGCCTGGGTTTGCACTTAGTCCTGATGCGTCCCTCTTTGGAAATTCTTGCTGCTCCCCTGAGTCTCCGAGATGTACAGAACACGATGGCAGCTGCTGAAAAAAAAGAAAGGCAGCAGTGAGTTTGTCAAGAAACAAGAACATAGGCAGCTGACTGTGTTTAGCAAGGAGCAGCTGCTGGACTTTTGCAATTGCCTTCACTGCGCACAGAAGCCCTCTGCTCTGCTGCTACTTTGTTCTCATTCAGGAAATTCACACTACTGAAGCTGAGCCGGGCTATTCAGCTCTGCTGCTTTTCAGCATCTCAGCTCCCCTAATGCCCTGTGGCAGCTCTCGAGGTGTTTTGCCTTTGCCAGGCTGGAATGTGCCTGCTACGACAAAGAGCTGGGCAGGAGCTGGCGGAGAGGACGGCCATCTGCCAGCAGTTTGCAGCTTGCCCAGAAAAGAGCAGTGTCCTTGCAATGTGCAGCAAATCCAATTTCTTGGCAAGTTCGGGGGAAGTGAGCACTGCTTGTACACTTTCTCCATGAGAAACGGAGTGGAAAAGCTTTTCGCTAAGATGTAGACGACCAGAGAGGCAGAATACGGAGCTCCGCAGCTGGCCGAAGGGAAGTGCCGCTTCCCGGCGTCTTTCGGCAGAAGCGGCTCTTCGGAGCGCACCTCTGCCGCTCCACTCATCCGTGCGCGAAGAAGCCGCTTCTTCGCCTCCGGCAGCCAGAGATCGCGGTAGCTCGCTAAAGGCGAAGAGCGAAGCCGCAAAGAAGCGGGCTTGTCTGCGGAGCTCGCAGACTGCTGGAGGATGCTGGCTGCCACTCTCTTGCCTCTTAAATTTTCTCTAGGCATGCGAATTGGGGGTGTTCCCGGACAACTTGCCTGGGTTTGCACTTTACAGCGCACCGCTTCCGCTCCATTCATCCGTGCGCGAAGAAGCCGCTTCTTCGCCTCCGGCAGCCAGAGATCGCGGTAGCTCATTAGAGGCGAAGAGCGAAGCCGCAAAGAAGCGGGCTTGTGTGCGGAGCTCGCAGACTGCTGCAGGACGCTGGCTGCCACTCTTTTGCCTCTTGAATTCACGCTTGGCATGCGAATGGAAGGTGTTCCAGGACAACATGCCTGGGTTTGCACTTAGTCCTGATGCGTCCCTCTTGGGAAATTCTTGCTGCTCCCCTGAGGCTCCGAGATGCACAGAACACGATGGCAGCTGCTGAAAAAAAAGAAAGGCAGCATCGAGTTTGTCAAGAAACAAGAACATAGGCAGCTGACTGTGTTTGGCAGGGAGCAGCTGCTGGACTTTTGCAATTGCCTTCACTGCGCACAGAAGCCCTCTGCTCTGCTGCTACTTTGTTCTCATTCAGGGAATTGCACACTACTGAAGCTGAGCCGGGCTATTCAGCTCTGCTGCTTTTCAGCATCTCACTCCCCTAATGCCCTGTGGCAGCTCTCGAGGTGTTTTGCCTTTGCCAGGCTGGAATGCGCCTGCTACTACAAAGAGCTGGGCAGGAGCTGGCGGAGAGGACGGCCATCTGCCAGCAGTTTGCAGCTTGCCCAGAAAAGAGCAGTGTCCTTGGAATGTGCAGCAAAATCAATTTCTTGGCAAGTTCGGGGGAAGTGAGCACTGCTTGTACACTTTCTCCATGAGAAACGGAGTGGAAAAGCTTTTCGCTAAGATGTAGACGACCAGAGAGGCAGAATACGGAGCTCCGCAGCTGGCCGAAGGGAAGTGCCGCTTCCCGGCGTCTTTCGGCAGAAGCGGCTCTTCGGAGCGCACCTCTGCCGCTCCACTCATCCGTGCGCGAAGAAGCCGCTTCTTCGCCTCCGGCAGCCAGAGATCGCGGTAGCTCGCTAGAGGCGAAGAGCGAAGCCGCAAAGAAGCGGGCTTGTGTGCGGAGCTCGCAGACAGCTGCAGGACGCTGGCTGCCACTCTCTTGCCTCTTGAATTCACTCTTGGCATGCCAATGGAAGGTGTTCCAGGACAACTTGCCTGGGTTTGCACTTAGTCCTGATGCGTCCCTCTTTGGAAATTCTTGCTGCTCCCCTGAGTCTCCGAGATGTACAGAACACGATGGCAGCTGCTGAAAAAAAAGAAAGGCAGCAGTGAGTTTGTCAAGAAACAAGAACATAGGCAGCTGACTGTGTTTGGCAAGGAGCAGCTGCTGGACTTTTGCAATTGCCTTCACTGCGCACAGAAGCCCTCCGCTCTGCTGCTACTTTGTTCTCATTCAGGGAATTGCACACTACTGAAGCTGAGCCAGCCTATTCAGCTCTGCTGCTTTTCAGCATCTCAGCTCCCCTAATGCCCTGTGGCAGCTCTCGAGGTGTTTTGCCTTTGCCAGGCTGGAATGTGCCTGCTACTACAAAGAGCTGGGCAGGAGCTGGCGGAGAGGACGGCCATCTGCCAGCAGTTTGCAGCTTGCCCAGAAAAGAGCAGTGTCCTTGGAATGTGCAGCAAATCCAATTTCTTGGCAAGTTCGGGGGAAGTGAGCACTGCTTGTACACTTTCTCCATGAGAAACGGAGTGGAAAAGCTTTTCGCTAAGATGTAGACGACCAGAGAGGCAGAATACGGAGCTCCGCAGCTGGCCGAAGGGAAGTGCCGCTTCCCGGCGTCTTTCGGCAGAAGCGGCTCTTCGGAGCGCACCTCTGCCGCTCCACTGATCCGTGCGCGAAGAAGCCGCTTCTTCGCCTCCGGCAGCCAGAGATCGCGGTAGCTCGCTAGAGGCGAAGAGCGAAGCCGCAAAGAAGCGGGCTTGTCTGCGGAGCTCGCAGACTGCTGGAGGATGCTGGCTGCCACTCTCTTGCCTCTTAAATTTTCTCTAGGCATGCGAATTGGGGGGGTTCCCGGACAACTTGCCTGGGTTTGCACTTTACAGCGCACCGCTTCCGCTCCATTCATCCGTGCGCGAAGAAGCCGCTTCTTCGCCTCCGGCAGCCAGAGATCGCGGTAGCTCGCTAGAGGCGAAGAGCGAAGCCGCAAAGAAGCGGGCTTGTCTGCGGAGCTCGCAGACTGCTGCAGGACGCTGGCTGCCACTCTTTTGCCTCTTGAATTCACGCTTGGCATGCGAATGGAAGGTGTTCCAGGACAACATGCCTGGGTTTGCACTTAGTCCTGATGCGTCCCTCTTTGGAAATTCTTGCTGCTCCCCTGAGTCTCCGAGATGCACAGAACACGATGGCAGCTGCTGAAAAAAAAGAAAGGCAGCATCGAGTTTGTCAAGAAACAAGAACATAGGCAGCTGACTGTGTTTGGCAGGGAGCAGCTGCTGGACTTTTGCAATTGCCTTCACTGCGCACAGAAGCCCTCTGCTCTGCTGCTACTTTGTTCTCATTCAGGGAATTGCACACTACTGAAGCTGAGCCAGCCTATTCAGCTCTGCTGCTTTTCAGCATCTCACTCCCCTAATGCCCTGTGGCAGCTCTCGAGGAGTTTTGCCTTTGCCAGGCTGGAATGTGCCTGCTACTACAAAGAGCTGGGCAGGAGCTGGCGGAGAGGACGGCCATCTGCCAGCAGTTTGCAGCTTGCCCAGAAAAGAGCAGTGTCCTTGGAATGTGCAGCAAAATCAATTTCTTGGCAAGTTCGGGGGAAGTGAGCACTGCTTGTACACTTTCTCCATGAGAAACGGAGTGGAAAAGCTTTTCGCTAAGATGTAGACGACCAGAGAGGCAGAATACGGAGCTCCGCAGCTGGCCGAAGGGAAGTGCCGGTTCCCGGCGTCTTTCGGCAGAAGCGGCTCTTCGGAGCGCACCTCTGCCGCTCCACTCATCCGTGCGCGAAGAAGCCGCTTCTTCGCCTCCGGCAGCCAGAGATCGCGGTAGCTCGCTAGAGGCGAAGAGCGAAGCCGCAAAGAAGCGGGCTTGTGTGCGGAGCTCGCAGACTGCTGCAGGACGCTGGCTGCCACTCTTTTGCCTCTTGAATTCACGCTTGGCATGCGAATGGAAGGTGTTCCAGGACAACATGCCTGGGTTTGCACTTAGTCCTGATGCGTCCCTCTTTGGAAATTCTTGCTGCTCCCCTGAGTCTCCGAGATGCACAGAACACGATGGCAGCTGCTGAAAAAAAAGAAAGGCAGCATCGAGTTTGTCAAGAAACAAGAACATAGGCAGCTGACTGTGTTTGGCAGGGAGCAGCTGCTGGACTTTTGCAATTGCCTTCACTGCGCACAGAAGCCCTCTGCTCTGCTGCTACTTTGTTCTCATTCAGGGAATTGCACACTACTGAAGCTGAGCCGGGCTATTCAGCTCTGCTGCTTTTCAGCATCTCAGCTCCCCTAATGCCCTGTGGCAGCTCTCGAGGTGTTTTGCCTTTGCCAGGCTGGAACGTGCCTGCTACTACAAAGAGCTGGGCAGGAGCTGGCGGAGAGGACGGCCATCTGCCAGCAGTTTGCAGCTTGCCCAGAAAAGAGCAGTGTCCTTGCAATGTGCAGCAAATCCAATTTCTTGGCAAGTTCGGGGGAAGTGAGCACTGCTTGTACACTTTCTCCATGAGAAACGGAGTGGAAAAGCTTTTCGCTAAGATGTAGACGACCAGAGAGGCAGAATGTGGAGCTCCGCAGCTGGCCGAAGGGAAGTGCCGCTTCCCGGCGTCTTTCGGCAGAAGCGGCTCTTCGGAGCGCACCGCTGCCGCTCCACTGATCCGTGCGCGAAGAAGCCGCTTCTTCGCCTCCGGCAGCCAGAGATCGCGGTAGCTCGCTAGAGGCGAAGAGCGAAGCCGCAAAGAAGCGGGCTTGTCTGCGGAGCTCGCAGACTGCTTGAGGATGCTGGCTGCCACTCTCTTGCCTCTTAAATTTTCTCTAGGCATGCGAATTGGGGGGGTTCCCGGACAACTTGCCTGGGTTTGCACTTTACAGCGCACCGCTTCCGCTCCATTCATCCGTGCGCGAAGAAGCCGCTTCTTCGCCTCCGGCAGCCAGAGATCGCGGTAGCTCGTTAGAGGCGAAGAGCGAAGCTGCAAAGAAGCGGGCTTGTGTGCGGAGCTCGCAGACTGCTGCAGGACGCTGGCTGCCACTCTCTTGCCTCTTGAATTCACGCTTGGCATGCCAATGGAAGGTGTTCCAGGACAACATGCCTGGGTTTGCACTTAGTCCTGATGCGTCCCTCTTGGGAAATTCTAGCTGCTCCCCTGAGGCTCCGAGATGCACAGAACACGATGGCAGCTGCTGAAAAAAAAGAAAGGCAGCAGTGAGTTTGTCAAGAAACAAGAACATAGGCAGCTGACTGTGTTTAGCAAGGAGCAGCTGCTGGACTTTTGCAATTGCCTTCACTGCGCACAGAAGCCCTCTGCTCTGCTGCTACTTTGTTCTGATTCAGGAAATTCACACTACTGAAGCTGAGCCAGCCTATTCAGCTCTGCTGCTTTTCAGCATCTCAGCTCCCCTAATGCCCTGTGGCAGCTCTCGAGGTGTTTTGCCTTTGCCAGGCTGGAATGTGCCTGCTACGACAAAGAGCTGGGCAGGAGCTGGCGGAGAGGACGGCCATCTGCCAGCAGTTTGCAGCTTGCCCAGAAAAGAGCAGTGTCCTTGCAATGTGCAGCAAATCCAATTTCTTGGCAAGTTCGGGGGAAGTGAGCACTGCTTGTACACTTTCTCCTTGAGAAACGGAGTGGAAAAGCTTTTCGCTAAGATGTAGACGACCAGAGAGGCAGAATACGGAGCTCCGCAGCTGGCCGAAGGGAAGTGCCGCTTCCCGGCGTCTTTCGGCAGAAGCGGCTCTTCGGAGCGCACCTCTGCCGCTCCACTCATCCGTGCGCGAAGAAGCCGCTTCTTCGCCTCCGGCAGCCAGAGATCGCGGTAGCTCGCTAGAGGCGAAGAGCGAAGCCGCAAAGAAGCGGGCTTGTGTGCGGAGCTCGCAGACTGCTGGAAGACGCTGGCTGCCACTCTCTTGCCTCTTGAATTCACTCTTGGCATGCCAATGGAAGGTGTTCCAGGACAACTTGCTTAGTCCTGATGCGTCCCTCTTTGGAAATTCTTGCTGCTCCCCTGAGTCTCCGAGATGCACAGAACACAATGGCAGCTGCTGAAAAAAAAGAAAGGCAGCATCGAGTTTGTCAAAAAACAAGAACATAGGCAGCTGACTGTGTTTGGCAGGGAGCAGCTGCTGGACTTTTGCAATTGCCTTCACTGCGCACAGAAGCCCTCTGCTCTGCTGCTACTTTGTTCTCATTCAGGGAATTGCACACTACTGAAGCTGAGCCGGGCTATTCAGCTCTGCTGCTTTTCAGCATCTCACTCCCCTAATGCCCTGTGGCAGCTCTCGAGGTGTTTTGCCTTTGCCAGGCTGGAATGTGCCTGCTACTACAAAGAGCTGGGCAGGAGCTGGCGGAGAGGACGGCCATCTGCCAGCAGTTTGCAGCTTGCCCAGAAAAGAGCAGTGTCCTTGGAATGTGCAGCAAAATCAATTTCTTGGCAAGTTCGGGGGAAGTGAGCACTGCTTGTACACTTTCTCCATGAGAAACGGAGTGGAAAAGCTTTTCGCTAAGATATAGACGACCAGAGAGGCAGAATACGGAGCTCCGCAGCTGGCCGAAGGGAAGTGCCGCTTCCCGGCGTCTTTCGGCAGAAGCGGCTCTTCGGAGCGCACCTCTGCCGCTCCACTCATCCGTGCGCGAAGAAGCCGCTTCTTCGCCTCCGGCAGCCAGAGATCGCGGTAGCTCGCTAGAGGCGAAGAGCGAAGCCGCAAAGAAGCGGGCTTGTGTGCGGAGCTCGCAGACAGCTGCAGGACGCTGGCTGCCACTCTCTTGCCTCTTGAATTCACTCTTGGCATGCCAATGGAAGGTGTTCCAGGACAACTTGCCTGGGTTTGCACTTAGTCCTGATGCGTCCCTCTTTGGAAATTCTTGCTGCTCCCCTGAGTCTCCGAGATGCACAGAACACGATGGCAGCTGCTGAAAAAAAAGAAAGGCAGCAGTGAGTATGTCAAGAAACAAGAACATAGGCAGCTGACTGTGTTTGGCAAGGAGCAGCTGCTGGACTTTTGCAATTGCTTTCACTGCGCACAGAAGCCCTCTGCTCTGCTGCTACTTTGTTCTGATTCAGGAAATTCACACTACTGAAGCTGAGCCGGGCTATTCAGCTCTGCTGCTTTTCAGCATCTCAGCTCCCCTAATGCCCTGTGGCAGCTCTCGAGGTGTTTTGCCTTTGCCAGGCTGGAACGTGCCTGCTACTACAAAGAGCTGGGCAGGAGCTGGCGGAGAGGACGGCCATCTGCCAGCAGTTTGCAGCTTGCCCAGAAAAGAGCAGTGTCCTTGCAATGTGCAGCAAATCCAATTTCTTGGCAAGTTCGGGGGAAGTGAGCACTGCTTGTACACTTTCTCCATGAGAAACGGAGTGGAAAAGCTTTTCGCTAAGATGTAGACGACCAGAGAGGCAGAATGTGGAGCTCCGCAGCTGGCCGAAGGGAAGTGCCGCTTCCCGGCGTCTTTCGGCAGAAGCGGCTCTTCGGAGCGCACCGCTGCCGCTCCACTCATCCGTGCGCGAAGAAGCCGCTTCTTCGCCTCCGGCAGCCAGAGATCGCGGTAGCTCGCTAGAGGCGAAGAGCGAAGCCGCAAAGAAGCGGGCTTGTCTGCGGAGCTCGCAGACTGCTGGAGGATGCTGGCTGCCACTCTCTTGCCTCTTAAATTTTCTCTAGGCATGCGAATTGGGGGTGTTCCCGGACAACTTGCCTGGGTTTGCACTTTACAGCGCACCGCTTCCGCTCCATTCATCCGTGCGCGAAGAAGCCGCTTCTTCGCCTCCGGCAGCCAGAGATCGCGGTAGCTCGTTAGAGGCGAAGAGCGAAGCCGCAAAGAAGCGGGCTTGTGTGCGGAGCTCGCAGACTGCTGCAGGACGCTGGCTGCCACTCTTTTGCCTCTTGAATTCACGCTTGGCATGCGAATGGAAGGTGTTCTAGGACAACATGCCTGGGTTTGCACTTAGTCCTGATGCGTCCCTCTTGGGAAATTCTAGCTGCTCCCCTGAGTCTCCGAGATGCACAGAACACGATGGCAGCTGCTGAAAAAAAAGAAAGGCAGCAGTGAGTTTGTCAAGAAACAAGAACATAGGCAGCTGACTGTGTTTGGCAAGGAGCAGCTGCTGGACTTTTGCAATTGCCTTCACTGCGCACAGAAGCCCTCCGCTCTGCTGCTACTTTGTTCTCATTCAGGGAATTGCACACTACTGAAGCTGAGCCAGCCTATTCAGCTCTGCTGCTTTTCAGCATCTCAGCTCCCCTAATGCCCTGTGGCAGCTCTCGAGGTGTTTTGCCTTTGCCAGGCTGGAACGTGCCTGCTACTCCAAAGAGCTGGGCAGGAGCTGGCGGAGAGGACGGCCATCTGCCAGCAGTTTGCAGCTTGCCCAGAAAAGAGCAGTGTCCTTGGAATGTGCAGCAAAATCAATTTCTTGGCAAGTTCGGGGGAAGTGAGCACTGCTTGTACACTTTCTCCATGAGAAACGGAGTGGAAAAGCTTTTCGCTAAGATGTAGACGACCAGAGAGGCAGAATACGGAGCTCCGCAGCTGGCCGAAGGGAAGTGCCGGTTCCCGGCGTCTTTCGGCAGAAGCGGCGCTTCGGAGCGCACCGCTGCCGCTCCACTGATCCGTGCGCGAAGAAGCCGCTTCTTCGCCTCCGGCAGCCAGAGATCGCGGTAGCTCGCTAGAGGCGAAGAGCGAAGCCGCAAAGAAGCGGGCTTGTGTGCGGAGCTCGCAGACTGCTGGAAGACGCTGGCTGCCACTCTCTTGCCTCTTGAATTCACTCTTGGCATGCCAATGGAAGGTGTTCCAGGACAACTTGCTTAGTCCTGATGCGTCCCTCTTTGGAAATTCTTGCTGCTCCCCTGAGGCTCCGAGATGCACAGAACACGATGGCAGCTGCTGAAAAAAAAGAAAGGCAGCATCGAGTTTGTCAAGAAACAAGAACATAGGCAGCTGACTGTGTTTGGCAGGGAGCAGCTGCTGGACTTTTGCAATTGCCTTCACTGCGCACAGAAGCCCTCTGCTCTGCTGCTACTTTGTTCTCATTCAGGGAATTGCACACTACTGAAGCTGAGCCGGGCTATTCAGCTCTGCTGCTTTTCAGCATCTCACTCCCCTAATGCCCTGTGGCAGCTCTCGAGGTGTTTTGCCTTTGCCAGGCTGGAATGTGCCTGCTACTACAAAGAGCTGGGCAGGAGCTGGCGGAGAGGACGGCCATCTGCCAGCAGTTTGCAGCTTGCCCAGAAAAGAGCAGTGTCCTTGCAATGTGCAGCAAAATCAATTTCTTGGCAAGTTCGGGGGAAGTGAGCACTGCTTGTACACTTTCTCCATGAGAAACGGAGTGGAAAAGCTTTTCGCTAAGATGTAGACGACCAGAGAGGCAGAATACGGAGCTCCGCAGCTGGCCGAAGGGAAGTGCCGCTTCCCGGCGTCTTTCGGCAGAAGCGGCTCTTCGGAGCGCACCTCTGCCGCTCCACTCATCCGTGCGCGAAGAAGCCGCTTCTTCGCCTCCGGCAGCCAGAGATCGCGGTAGCTCGCTAGAGGCGAAGAGCGAAGCCGCAAAGAAGCGGGCTTGTGTGCGGAGCTCGCAGACAGCTGCAGGACGCTGGCTGCCACTCTCTTGCCTCTTGAATTCACTCTTGGCATGCCAATGGAAGGTGTTCCAGGACAACTTGCCTGGGTTTGCACTTAGTCCTGATGCGTCCCTCTTTGGAAATTCTTGCTGCTCCCCTGAGTCTCCGAGATGTACAGAACACGATGGCAGCTGCTGAAAAAAAAGAAAAGCAGCAGTGAGTTTGTCAAGAAACAAGAACATAGGCAGCTGACTGTGTTTAGCAAGGAGCAGCTGCTGGACTTTTGCAATTGCCTTCACTGCGCACAGAAGCCCTCTGCTCTGCTGCTACTTTGTTCTGATTCAGGAAATTCACACTACTGAAGCTGAGCCAGCCTATTCAGCTCTGCTGCTTTTCAGCATCTCAGCTCCCCTAATGCCCTGTGGCAGCTCTCGAGGTGTTTTGCCTTTGCCAGGCTGGAATGTGCCTGCTACGACAAAGAGCTGGGCAGGAGCTGGCGGAGAGGACGGCCATCTGCCAGCAGTTTGCAGCTTGCCCAGAAAAGAGCAGTGTCCTTGCAATGTGCAGCAAATCCAATTTCTTGGCAAGTTCGGGGGAAGTGAGCACTGCTTGTACACTTTCTCCTTGAGAAACGGAGTGGAAAAGCTTTTCGCTAAGATGTAGACGACCAGAGAGGCAGAATACGGAGCTCCGCAGCTGGCCGAAGGGAAGTGCCGCTTCCCGGCGTCTTTCGGCAGAAGCGGCTCTTCGGAGCGCACCTCTGCCGCTCCACTGATCCGTGCGCGAAGAAGCCGCTTCTTCGCCTCCGGCAGCCATAGATCGCGGTAGCTCGCTAGAGGCGAAGAGCGAAGCCGCAAAGAAGCGGGCTTGTGTGCGGAGCTCGCAGACTGCTGGAAGACGCTGGCTGCCACTCTCTTGCCTCTTGAATTCACTCTTGGCATGCCAATGGAAGGTGTTCCAGGACAACTTGCTTAGTCCTGATGCGTCCCTCTTTGGAAATTCTTGCTGCTCCCCTGAGTCTCCGAGATGCACAGAACACAATGGCAGCTGCTGAAAAAAAAGAAAGGCAGCATCGAGTTTGTCAAAAAACAAGAACATAGGCAGCTGACTGTGTTTGGCAGGGAGCAGCTGCTGGACTTTTGCAATTGCCTTCACTGCGCACAGAAGCCCTCTGCTCTGCTGCTACTTTGTTCTCATTCAGGGAATTGCACACTACTGAAGCTGAGCCGGGCTATTCAGCTCTGCTGCTTTTCAGCATCTCACTCCCCTAATGCCCTGTGGCAGCTCTCGAGGTGTTTTGCCTTTGCCAGGCTGGAATGTGCCTGCTACGACAAAGAGCTGGGCAGGAGCTGGCGGAGAGGACGGCCATCTGCCAGCAGTTTGCAGCTTGCCCAGAAAAGAGCAGTGTCCTTGCAATGTGCAGCAAATCCAATTTCTTGGCAAGTTCGGGGGAAGTGAGCACTGCTTGTACACTTTCTCCATGAGAAACGGAGTGGAAAAGCTTTTCGCTAAGATGTAGACGACCAGAGAGGCAGAATACGGAGCTCCGCAGCTGGCCGAAGGGAAGTGCCGCTTCCCGGCGTCTTTCGGCAGAAGCGGCTCTTCGGAGCGCACCTCTGCCGCTCCACTCATCCGTGCGCGAAGAAGCCGCTTCTTCGCCTCCGGCAGCCAGAGATCGCGGTAGCTCGCTAGAGGCGAAGAGCGAAGCCGCAAAGAAGCGGGCTTGTCTGCGGAGCTCGCAGACTGCTGGAGGATGCTGGCTGCCACTCTCTTGCCTCTTAAATTTTCTCTAGGCATGCGAATTGGGGGTGTTCCCGGACAACTTGCCTGGGTTTGCGCTTTACAGCGCACCGCTTCCGCTCCATTCATCCGTGCGCGAAGAAGCCGCTTCTTCGCCTCCGGCAGCCAGAGATCGCGGTAGCTCGTTAGAGGCGAAGAGCGAAGCCGCAAAGAAGCGGGCTTGTGTGCGGAGCTCGCAGACTGCTGCAGGACGCTGGCTGCCACTCTTTTGCCTCTTGAATTCACGCTTGGCATGCCAATGGAAGGTGTTCTAGGACAACATGCCTGGGTTTGCACTTAGTCCTGATGCGTCCCTCTTGGGAAATTCTAGCTGCTCCCCTGAGTCTCCGAGATGCACAGAACACGATGGCAGCTGCTGAAAAAAAAGAAAGGCAGCAGTGAGTTTGTCAAGAAACAAGAACATAGGCAGCTGACTGTGTTTGGCAAGGAGCAGCTGCTGGACTTTTGCAATTGCCTTCACTGCGCACAGAAGCCCTCCGCTCTGCTGCTACTTTGTTCTCATTCAGGGAATTGCACACTACTGAAGCTGAGCCAGCCTATTCAGCTCTGCTGCTTTTCAGCATCTCAGCTCCCCTAATGCCCTGTGGCAGCTCTCGAGGTGTTTTGCCTTTGCCAGGCTGGAACGTGCCTGCTACTCCAAAGAGCTGGGCAGGAGCTGGCGGAGAGGACGGCCATCTGCCAGCAGTTTGCAGCTTGCCCAGAAAAGAGCAGTGTCCTTGGAATGTGCAGCAAAATCAATTTCTTGGCAAGTTCGGGGGAAGTGAGCACTGCTTGTACACTTTCTCCATGAGAAACGGAGTGGAAAAGCTTTTCGCTAAGATGTAGACGACCAGAGAGGCAGAATACGGAGCTCCGCAGCTGGCCGAAGGGAAGTGCCGGTTCCCGGCGTCTTTCGGCAGAAGCGGCGCTTCGGAGCGCACCGCTGCCGCTCCACTGATCCGTGCGCGAAGAAGCCGCTTCTTCGCCTCCGGCAGCCAGAGATCGCGGTAGCTCGCTAGAGGCGAAGAGCGAAGCCGCAAAGAAGCGGGCTTGTGTGCGGAGCTCGCAGACTGCTGGAAGACGCTGGCTGCCACTCTCTTGCCTCTTGAATTCACTCTTGGCATGCCAATGGAAGGTGTTCCAGGACAACTTGCTTAGTCCTGATGCGTCCCTCTTTGGAAATTCTTGCTGCTCCCCTGAGGCTCCGAGATGCACAGAACACGATGGCAGCTGCTGAAAAAAAAGAAAGGCAGCATCGAGTTTGTCAAGAAACAAGAACATAGGCAGCTGACTGTGTTTGGCAGGGAGCAGCTGCTGGACTTTTGCAATTGCCTTCACTGCGCACAGAAGCCCTCTGCTCTGCTGCTACTTTGTTCTCATTCAGGGAATTGCACACTACTGAAGCTGAGCCGGGCTATTCAGCTCTGCTGCTTTTCAGCATCTCACTCCCCTAATGCCCTGTGGCAGCTCTCGAGGTGTTTTGCCTTTGCCAGGCTGGAATGTGCCTGCTACTACAAAGAGCTGGGCAGGAGCTGGCGGAGAGGACGGCCATCTGCCAGCAGTTTGCAGCTTGCCCAGAAAAGAGCAGTGTCCTTGGAATGTGCAGCAAAATCAATTTCTTGGCAAGTTCGGGGGAAGTGAGCACTGCTTGTACACTTTCTCCATGAGAAACGGAGTGGAAAAGCTTTTCGCTAAGATGTAGACGACCAGAGAGGCAGAATACGGAGCTCCGCAGCTGGCCGAAGGGAAGTGCCGCTTCCCGGCGTCTTTCGGCAGAAGCGGCTCTTCGGAGCGCACCTCTGCCGCTCCACTCATCCGTGCGCGAAGAAGCCGCTTCTTCGCCTCCGGCAGCCAGAGATCGCGGTAGCTCGCTAGAGGCGAAGAGCGAAGCCGCAAAGAAGCGGGCTTGTGTGCGGAGCTCGCAGACAGCTGCAGGACGCTGGCTGCCACTCTCTTGCCTCTTGAATTCACTCTTGGCATGCCAATGGAAGGTGTTCCAGGACAACTTGCCTGGGTTTGCACTTAGTCCTGATGCGTCCCTCTTTGGAAATTCTTGCTGCTCCCCTGAGTCTCCGAGATGTACAGAACACGATGGCAGCTGCTGAAAAAAAAGAAAGGCAGCAGTGAGTTTGTCAAGAAACAAGAACATAGGCAGCTGACTGTGTTTAGCAAGGAGCAGCTGCTGGACTTTTGCAATTGCCTTCACTGCGCACAGAAGCCCTCTGCTCTGCTGCTACTTTGTTCTGATTCAGGAAATTCACACTACTGAAGCTGAGCCAGCCTATTCAGCTCTGCTGCTTTTCAGCATCTCAGCTCCCCTAATGCCCTGTGGCAGCTCTCGAGGTGTTTTGCCTTTGCCAGGCTGGAATGTGCCTGCTACGACAAAGAGCTGGGCAGGAGCTGGCGGAGAGGACGGCCATCTGCCAGCAGTTTGCAGCTTGCCCAGAAAAGAGCAGTGTCCTTGGAATGTGCAGCAAATCCAATTTCTTGGCAAGTTCGGGGGAAGTGAGCACTGCTTGTACACTTTCTCCATGAGAAACGGAGTGGAAAAGCTTTTCGCTAAGATGTAGACGACCAGAGAGGCAGAATACGGAGCTCCGCAGCTGGCCGAAGGGAAGTGCCGCTTCCCGGCGTCTTTCGGCAGAAGCGGCTCTTCGGAGCGCACCTCTGCCGCTCCACTGATCCGTGCGCGAAGAAGCCGCTTCTTCGCCTCCGGCAGCCAGAGATCGCGGTAGCTCGCTAAAGGCGAAGAGCGAAGCCGCAAAGAAGCGGGCTTGTCTGCGGAGCTTGCAGACTGCTGGAGGATGCTGGCTGCCACTCTCTTGCCTCTTAAATTTTCTCTAGGCATGCGAATTGGGGGTGTTCCAGGACAACTTGCCTGGGTTTGCACTTTACAGCGCACCGCTTCCGCTCCATTCATCCGTGCGCGAAGAAGCCGCTTCTTCGCCTCCGGCAGCCAGAGATCGCGGTAGCTCGTTAGAGGCGAAGAGCGAAGCCGCAAAGAAGCGGGCTTGTCTGCGGAGCTCGCAGACTGCTGCAGGACGCTGGCTGCCACTCTTTTGCCTCTTGAATTCACGCTTGGCATGCGAATGGAAGGTGTTCCAGGACAACATGCCTGGGTTTGCACTTAGTCCTGATGCGTCCCTCTTGGGAAATTCTAGCTGCTCCCCTGAGGCTCCGAGATGCACAGAACACGATGGCAGCTGCTGAAAAAAAAGAAAGGCAGCAGTGAGTTTGTCAAGAAAGAAGAACATAGGCAGCTGACTGTGTTTGGCAAGGAGCAGCTGCTGGACTTTTGCAATTGCCTTCACTGCGCACAGAAGCCCTCCGCTCTGCTGCTACTTTGTTCTCATTCAGGGAATTGCACACTACTGAAGCTGAGCCGGGCTATTCAGCTCTGCTGCTTTTCAGCATCTCAGCTCCCCTAATGCCCTGTGGCAGCTCTCGAGGTGTTTTGCCTTTGCCAGGCTGGAACGTGCCTGCTACTCCAAAGAGCTGGGCAGGAGCTGGCGGAGAGGACGGCCATCTGCCAGCAGTTTGCAGCTTGCCCAGAAAAGAGCAGTGTCCTTGGAATGTGCAGCAAAATCAATTTCTTGGCAAGTTCGGGGGAAGTGAGCACTGCTTGTACACTTTCTCCATGAGAAACGGAGTGGAAAAGCTTTTCGCTAAGATGTAGACGACCAGAGAGGCAGAATACGGAGCTCCGCAGCTGGCCGAAGGGAAGTGCCGCTTCCCGGCGTCTTTCGGCAGAAGCGGCTCTTCGGAGCGCACCTCTGCCGCTCCACTCATCCGTGCGCGAAGAAGCCGCTTCTTCGCCTCCGGCAGCCAGAGATCGCGGTAGCTCGCTAGAGGCGAAGAGCGAAGCCGCAAAGAAGCGGGCTTGTGTGCGGAGCTCGCAGACTGCTGGAAGACGCTGGCTGCCACTCTCTTGCCTCTTGAATTCACTCTTGGCATGCCAATGGAAGGTGTTCCAGGACAACTTGCTTAGTCCTGATGCGTCCCTCTTTGGAAATTCTTGCTGCTCCCCTGAGGCTCCGAGATGCACAGAACACGATGGCAGCTGCTGAAAAAAAAGAAAGGCAGCAGTGAGTTTGTCAAAAAACAAGAACATAGGCAGCTGACTGTGTTTGGCAGGGAGCAGCTGCTGGACTTTTGCAATTGCCTTCACTGCGCACAGAAGCCCTCTGCTCTGCTGCTACTTTGTTCTCATTCAGGGAATTGCACACTACTGAAGCTGAGCCGGGCTATTCAGCTCTGCTGCTTTTCAGCATCTCACTCCCCTAATGCCCTGTGGCAGCTCTCGAGGTGTTTTGCCTTTGCCAGGCTGGAATGTGCCTGCTACTCCAAAGAGCTGGGCAGGAGCTGGCGGAGAGGACGGCCATCTGCCAGCAGTTTGCAGCTTGCCCAGAAAAGAGCAGTGTCCTTGGAATGTGCAGCAAAATCAATTTCTTGGCAAGTTCGGGGGAAGTGAGCACTGCTTGTACACTTTCTCCATGAGAAACGGAGTGGAAAAGCTTTTCGCTAAGATGTAGACGACCAGAGAGGCAGAATACGGAGCTCCGCAGCTGGCCGAAGGGAAGTGCCGCTTCCGGGCGTCTTTCGGCAGAAGCGGCTCTTCGGAGCGCACCTCTGCCGCTCCACTGATCCGTGCGCGAAGAAGCCGCTTCTTCGCCTCCGGCAGCCAGAGATCGCGGTAGCTCGCTAGAGGCGAAGAGCGAAGCCGCAAAGAAGCGGGCTTGTGTGCGGAGCTCGCAGACAGCTGCAGGACGCTGGCTGCCACTCTCTTGCCTCTTGAATTCACTCTTGGCATGCCAATGGAAGGTGTTCCAGGACAACTTGCCTGGGTTTGCACTTAGTCCTGATGCGTCCCTCTTTGGAAATTCTTGCTGCTCCCCTGAGTCTCCGAGATGCACAGAACACGATGGCAGCTGCTGAAAAAAAAGAAAGGCAGCATCGAGTATGTCAAGAAACAAGAACATAGGCAGCTGACTGTGTTTGGCAAGGAGCAGCTGCTGGACTTTTGCAATTGCTTTCACTGCGCACAGAAGCCCTCTGCTCTGCTGCTACTTTGTTCTGATTCAGGAAATTCACACTACTGAAGCTGAGCCAGCCTATTCAGCTCTGCTGCTTTTCAGCATCTCAGCTCCCCTAATGCCCTGTGGCAGCTCTCGAGGTGTTTTGCCTTTGCCAGGCTGGAACGTGCCTGCTACTACAAAGAGCTGGGCAGGAGCTGGCGGAGAGGACGGCCATCTGCCAGCAGTTTGCAGCTTGCCCAGAAAAGAGCAGTGTCCTTGCAATGTGCAGCAAATCCAATTTCTTGGCAAGTTCGGGGGAAGTGAGCACTGCTTGTACACTTTCTCCATGAGAAACGGAGTGGAAAAGCTTTTCGCTAAGATGTAGACGACCAGAGAGGCAGAATGTGGAGCTCCGCAGCTGGCCGAAGGGAAGTGCCGCTTCCCGGCGTCTTTCGGCAGAAGCGGCTCTTCGGAGCGCACCGCTGCCGCTCCACTGATCCGTGCGCGAAGAAGCCGCTTCTTCGCCTCCGGCAGCCAGAGATCGCGGTAGCTCGCTAGAGGCGAAGAGCGAAGCCGCAAAGAAGCGGGCTTGTCTGCGGAGCTCGCAGACTGCTGGAGGATGCTGGCTGCCACTCTCTTGCCTCTTAAATTTTCTCTAGGCATGCGAATTGGGGGGGTTCCCGGACAACTTGCCTGGGTTTGCACTTTACAGCGCACCGCTTCCGCTCCATTCATCCGTGCGCGAAGAAGCCGCTTCTTCGCCTCCGGCAGCCAGAGATCGCGGTAGCTCGTTAGAGGCGAAGAGCGAAGCTGCAAAGAAGCGGGCTTGTGTGCGGAGCTCGCAGACTGCTGCAGGACGCTGGCTGCCACTCTCTTGCCTCTTGAATTCACGCTTGGCATGCGAATGGAAGGTGTTCCAGGACAACATGCCTGGGTTTGCACTTAGTCCTGATGCGTCCCTCTTGGGAAATTCTAGCTGCTCCCCTGAGGCTCCGAGATGCACAGAACACGATGGCAGCTGCTGAAAAAAAAGAAAGGCAGCAGTGAGTTTGTCAAGAAACAAGAACATAGGCAGCTGACTGTGTTTGGCAGGGAGCAGCTGCTGGACTTTTGCAATTGCCTTCACTGCGCACAGAAGCCCTCTGCTCTGCTGCTACTTTGTTCTCATTCAGGGAATTGCACACTACTGAAGCTGAGCCAGCCTATTCAGCTCTGCTGCTTTTCAGCATCTCAGCTCCCCTAATGCCCTGTGGCAGCTCTCGGGGTGTTTTGCCTTTGCCAGGCTGGAACGTGCCTGCTACTACAAAGAGCTGGGCAGGAGCTGGCGGAGAGGACGGCCATCTGCCAGCAGTTTGCAGCTTGCCCAGAAAAGAGCAGTGTCCTTGCAATGTGCAGCAAATCCAATTTCTTGGCAAGTTCGGGGGAAGTGAGCACTGCTTGTACACTTTCTCCATGAGAAACGGAGTGGAAAAGCTTTTCGCTAAGATGTAGACGACCAGAGAGGCAGAATACGGAGCTCCGCAGCTGGCCGAAGGGAAGTGCCGCTTCCCGGCGTCTTTCGGCAGAAGCGGCTCTTCGGAGCGCACCTCTGCCGCTCCACTGATCCGTGCGCGAAGAAGCCGCTTCTTCGCCTCCGGCAGCCAGAGATCGCGGTAGCTCGCTAGAGGCGAAGAGCGAAGCCGCAAAGAAGCGGGCTTGTGTGCGGAGCTCGCAGACTGCTGGAAGACGCTGGCTGCCACTCTCTTGCCTCTTGAATTCACTCTTGGCATGCCAATGGAAGGTGTTCCAGGACAACTTGCTTAGTCCTGATGCGTCCCTCTTGGGAAATTCTTGCTGCTCCCCTGAGGCTTCGAGATGCACAGAACACGATGGCAGCTGCTGAAAAAAAAGAAAGGCAGCATCGAGTTTGTCAAAAAACAAGAACATAGGCAGCTGACTGTGTTTGGCAGGGAGCAGCTGCTGGACTTTTGCAATTGCCTTCACTGCGCACAGAAGCCCTCTGCTCTGCTGCTACTTTGTTCTCATTCAGGGAATTGCACACTACTGAAGCTGAGCCGGGCTATTCAGCTCTGCTGCTTTTCAGCATCTCACTCCCCTAATGCCCTGTGGCAGCTCTCGAGGTGTTTTGCCTTTGCCAGGCTGGAATGTGCCTGCTACTACAAAGAGCTGGGCAGGAGCTGGCGGAGAGGACGGCCATCTGCCAGCAGTTTGCAGCTTGCCCAGAAAAGAGCAGTGTCCTTGGAATGTGCAGCAAAATCAATTTCTTGGCAAGTTCGGGGGAAGTGAGCACTGCTTGTACACTTTCTCCATGAGAAACGGAGTGGAAAAGCTTTTCGCTAAGATGTAGACGACCAGAGAGGCAGAATACGGAGCTCCGCAGCTGGCCGAAGGGAAGTGCCGCTTCCCGGCGTCTTTCGGCAGAAGCGGCTCTTCGGAGCGCACCTCTGCCGCTCCACTCATCCGTGCGCGAAGAAGCCGCTTCTTCGCCTCCGGCAGCCAGAGATCGCGGTAGCTCGCTAGAGGCGAAGAGCGAAGCCGCAAAGAAGCGGGCTTGTGTGCGGAGCTCGCAGACAGCTGCAGGACGCTGGCTGCCACTCTCTTGCCTCTTGAATTCACTCTTGGCATGCCAATGGAAGGTGTTCCAGGACAACTTGCCTGGGTTTGCACTTAGTCCTGATGCGTCCCTCTTGGGAAATTCTTGCTGCTCCCCTGAGTCTCCGAGATGTACAGAACACGATGGCAGCTGCTGAAAAAAAAGAAAGGCAGCAGTGAGTTTGTCAAGAAACAAGAACATAGGCAGCTGACTGTGTTTAGCAAGGAGCAGCTGCTGGACTTTTGCAATTGCCTTCACTGCGCACAGAAGCCCTCTGCTCTGCTGCTACTTTGTTCTCATTCAGGAAATTCACACTACTGAAGCTGAGCCGGGCTATTCAGCTCTGCTGCTTTTCAGCATCTCAGCTCCCCTAATGCCCTGTGGCAGCTCTCGAGGTGTTTTGCCTTTGCCAGGCTGGAATGTGCCTGCTACGACAAAGAGCTGGGCAGGAGCTGGCGGAGAGGACGGCCATCTGCCAGCAGTTTGCAGCTTGCCCAGAAAAGAGCAGTGTCCTTGCAATGTGCAGCAAATCCAATTTCTTGGCAAGTTCGGGGGAAGTGAGCACTGCTTGTACACTTTCTCCATGAGAAACGGAGTGGAAAAGCTTTTCGCTAAGATGTAGACGACCAGAGAGGCAGAATACGGAGCTCCGCAGCTGGCCGAAGGGAAGTGCCGCTTCCCGGCGTCTTTCGGCAGAAGCGGCTCTTCGGAGCGCACCTCTGCCGCTCCACTGATCCGTGCGCGAAGAAGCCGCTTCTTCGCCTCCGGCAGCCAGAGATCGCGGTAGCTCGCTAAAGGCGAAGAGCGAAGCCGCAAAGAAGCGGGCTTGTCTGCGGAGCTCGCAGACTGCTGGAGGATGCTGGCTGCCACTCTCTTGCCTCTTAAATTTTCTCTAGGCATGCGAATTGGGGGTGTTCCCGGACAACTTGCCTGGGTTTGCACTTTACAGCGCACCGCTTCCGCTCCATTCATCCGTGCGCGAAGAAGCCGCTTCTTCGCCTCCGGCAGCCAGAGATCGCGGTAGCTCATTAGAGGCGAAGAGCGAAGCCGCAAAGAAGCGGGCTTGTGTGCGGAGCTCGCAGACTGCTGCAGGACGCTGGCTGCCACTCTTTTGCCTCTTGAATTCACGCTTGGCATGCGAATGGAAGGTGTTCCAGGACAACATGCCTGGGTTTGCACTTAGTCCTGATGCGTCCCTCTTGGGAAATTCTAGCTGCTCCCCTGAGTCTCCGAGATGCACAGAACACGATGGCAGCTGCTGAAAAAAAAGAAAGGCAGCAGTGAGTTTGTCAAGAAACAAGAACATAGGCAGCTGACTGTGTTTGGCAAGGAGCAGCTGCTGGACTTTTGCAATTGCCTTCACTGCGCACAGAAGCCCTCCGCTCTGCTGCTACTTTGTTCTCATTCAGGGAATTGCACACTACTGAAGCTGAGCCGGGCTATTCAGCTCTGCTGCTTTTCAGCATCTCAGCTCCCCTAATGCCCTGTGGCAGCTCTCGAGGTGTTTTGCCTTTGCCAGGCTGGAACGTGCCTGCTACTCCAAAGAGCTGGGCAGGAGCTGGCGGAGAGGACGGCCATCTGCCAGCAGTTTGCAGCTTGCCCAGAAAAGAGCAGTGTCCTTGGAATGTGCAGCAAAATCAATTTCTTGGCAAGTTCGGGGGAAGTGAGCACTGCTTGTACACTTTCTCCATGAGAAACGGAGTGGAAAAGCTTTTCGCTAAGATGTAGACGACCAGAGAGGCAGAATACGGAGCTCCGCAGCTGGCCGAAGGGAAGTGCCGGTTCCCGGCGTCTTTCGGCAGAAGCGGCGCTTCGGAGCGCACCTCTGCCGCTCCACTCATCCGTGCGCGAAGAAGCCGCTTCTTCGCCTCCGGCAGCCAGAGATCGCGGTAGCTCGCTAGAGGCGAAGAGCGAAGCCGCAAAGAAGCGGGCTTGTGTGCGGAGCTCGCAGACTGCTGGAAGACGCTGGCTGCCACTCTCTTGCCTCTTGAATTCACTCTTGGCATGCCAATGGAAGGTGTTCCAGGACAACTTGCTTAGTCCTGATGCGTCCCTCTTTGGAAATTCTTGCTGCTCCCCTGAGGCTCCGAGATGCACAGAACACGATGGCAGCTGCTGAAAAAAAAGAAAGGCAGCATCGAGTTTGTCAAGAAACAAGAACATAGGCAGCTGACTGTGTTTGGCAGGGAGCAGCTGCTGGACTTTTGCAATTGCCTTCACTGCGCACAGAAGCCCTCTGCTCTGCTGCTACTTTGTTCTCATTCAGGGAATTGCACACTACTGAAGCTGAGCCGGGCTATTCAGCTCTGCTGCTTTTCAGCATCTCACTCCCCTAATGCCCTGTGGCAGCTCTCGAGGTGTTTTGCCTTTGCCAGGCTGGAATGTGCCTGCTACTACAAAGAGCTGGGCAGGAGCTGGCGGAGAGGACGGCCATCTGCCAGCAGTTTGCAGCTTGCCCAGAAAAGAGCAGTGTCCTTGGAATGTGCAGCAAAATCAATTTCTTGGCAAGTTCGGGGGAAGTGAGCACTGCTTGTACACTTTCTCCATGAGAAACGGAGTGGAAAAGCTTTTCGCTAAGATGTAGACGACCAGAGAGGCAGAATACGGAGCTCCGCAGCTGGCCGAAGGGAAGTGCCGCTTCCCGGCGTCTTTCGGCAGAAGCGGCTCTTCGGAGCGCACCTCTGCCGCTCCACTCATCCGTGCGCGAAGAAGCCGCTTCTTCGCCTCCGGCAGCCAGAGATCGCGGTAGCTCGCTAGAGGCGAAGAGCGAAGCCGCAAAGAAGCGGGCTTGTGTGCGGAGCTCGCAGACAGCTGCAGGACGCTGGCTGCCACTCTCTTGCCTCTTGAATTCACTCTTGGCATGCCAATGGAAGGTGTTCCAGGACAACTTGCCTGGGTTTGCACTTAGTCCTGATGCGTCCCTCTTTGGAAATTCTTGCTGCTCCCCTGAGTCTCCGAGATGTACAGAACACGATGGCAGCTGCTGAAAAAAAAGAAAGGCAGCAGTGAGTTTGTCAAGAAACAAGAACATAGGCAGCTGACTGTGTTTGGCAAGGAGCAGCTGCTGGACTTTTGCAATTGCCTTCACTGCGCACAGAAGCCCTCCGCTCTGCTGCTACTTTGTTCTCATTCAGGGAATTGCACACTACTGAAGCTGAGCCAGCCTATTCAGCTCTGCTGCTTTTCAGCATCTCACTCCCCTAATGCCCTGTGGCAGCTCTCGAGGAGTTTTGCCTTTGCCAGGCTGGAATGTGCCTGCTACTACAAAGAGCTGGGCAGGAGCTGGCGGAGAGGACGGCCATCTGCCAGCAGTTTGCAGCTTGCCCAGAAAAGAGCAGTGTCCTTGGAATGTGCAGCAAAATCAATTTCTTGGCAAGTTCGGGGGAAGTGAGCACTGCTTGTACACTTTCTCCATGAGAAACGGAGTGGAAAAGCTTTTCGCTAAGATGTAGACGACCAGAGAGGCAGAATACGGAGCTCCGCAGCTGGCCGAAGGGAAGTGCCGCTTCCCGGCGTCTTTCGGCAGAAGCGGCTCTTCGGAGCGCACCTCTGCCGCTCCACTCATCCGTGCGCGAAGAAGCCGCTTCTTCGCCTCCGGCAGCCAGAGATCGCGGTAGCTCGCTAGAGGCGAAGAGCGAAGCCGCAAAGAAGCGGGCTTGTGTGCGGAGCTCGCAGACAGCTGCAGGACGCTGGCTGCCACTCTCTTGCCTCTTGAATTCACTCTTGGCATGCCAATGGAAGGTGTTCCAGGACAACTTGCCTGGGTTTGCACTTAGTCCTGATGCGTCCCTCTTTGGAAATTCTTGCTGCTCCCCTGAGTCTCCGAGATGCACAGAACACGATGGCAGCTGCTGAAAAAAAAGAAAGGCAGCAGTGAGTATGTCAAGAAACAAGAACATAGGCAGCTGACTGTGTTTGGCAAGGAGCAGCTGCTGGACTTTTGCAATTGCTTTCACTGCGCACAGAAGCCCTCTGCTCTGCTGCTACTTTGTTCTGATTCAGGAAATTCACACTACTGAAGCTGAGCCGGGCTATTCAGCTCTGCTGCTTTTCAGCATCTCAGCTCCCCTAATGCCCTGTGGCAGCTCTCGAGGTGTTTTGCCTTTGCCAGGCTGGAACGTGCCTGCTACTACAAAGAGCTGGGCAGGAGCTGGCGGAGAGGACGGCCATCTGCCAGCAGTTTGCAGCTTGCCCAGAAAAGAGCAGTGTCCTTGCAATGTGCAGCAAATCCAATTTCTTGGCAAGTTCGGGGGAAGTGAGCACTGCTTGTACACTTTCTCCATGAGAAACGGAGTGGAAAAGCTTTTCGCTAAGATGTAGACGACCAGAGAGGCAGAATGTGGAGCTCCGCAGCTGGCCGAAGGGAAGTGCCGCTTCCCGGCGTCTTTCGGCAGAAGCGGCTCTTCGGAGCGCACCGCTGCCGCTCCACTGATCCGTGCGCGAAGAAGCCGCTTCTTCGCCTCCGGCAGCCAGAGATCGCGGTAGCTCGCTAGAGGCGAAGAGCGAAGCCGCAAAGAAGCGGGCTTGTCTGCGGAGCTCGCAGACTGCTGGAGGATGCTGGCTGCCACTCTCTTGCCTCTTAAATTTTCTCTAGGCATGCGAATTGGGGGGGTTCCCGGACAACTTGCCTGGGTTTGCACTTTACAGCGCACCGCTTCCGCTCCATTCATCCGTGCGCGAAGAAGCCGCTTCTTCGCCTCCGGCAGCCAGAGATCGCGGTAGCTCGTTAGAGGCGAAGAGCGAAGCTGCAAAGAAGCGGGCTTGTGTGCGGAGCTCGCAGACTGCTGCAGGACGCTGGCTGCCACTCTCTTGCCTCTTGAATTCACGCTTGGCATGCGAATGGAAGGTGTTCCAGGACAACATGCCTGGGTTTGCACTTAGTCCTGATGCGTCCCTCTTGGGAAATTCTAGCTGCTCCCCTGAGGCTCCGAGATGCACAGAACACGATGGCAGCTGCTGAAAAAAAAGAAAGGCAGCAGTGAGTTTGTCAAGAAACAAGAACATAGGCAGCTGACTGTGTTTGGCAGGGAGCAGCTTCTGGACTTTTGCAATTGCCTTCACTGCGCACAGAAGCCCTCTGCTCTGCTGCTACTTTGTTCTCATTCAGGGAATTGCACACTACTGAAGCTGAGCCAGCCTATTCAGCTCTGCTGCTTTTCAGCATCTCAGCTCCCCTAATGCCCTGTGGCAGCTCTCGGGGTGTTTTGCCTTTGCCAGGCTGGAACGTGCCTGCTACTACAAAGAGCTGGGCAGGAGCTGGCGGAGAGGACGGCCATCTGCCAGCAGTTTGCAGCTTGCCCAGAAAAGAGCAGTGTCCTTGCAATGTGCAGCAAATCCAATTTCTTGGCAAGTTCGGGGGAAGTGAGCACTGCTTGTACACTTTCTCCATGAGAAACGGAGTGGAAAAGCTTTTCGCTAAGATGTAGACGACCAGAGAGGCAGAATACGGAGCTCCGCAGCTGGCCGAAGGGAAGTGCCGCTTCCCGGCGTCTTTCGGCAGAAGCGGCTCTTCGGAGCGCACCTCTGCCGCTCCACTGATCCGTGCGCGAAGAAGCCGCTTCTTCGCCTCCGGCAGCCAGAGATCGCGGTAGCTCGCTAAAGGCGAAGAGCGAAGCCGCAAAGAAGCGGGCTTGTCTGCGGAGCTTGCAGACTGCTGGAGGATGCTGGCTGCCACTCTCTTGCCTCTTAAATTTTCTCTAGGCATGCGAATTGGGGGTGTTCCAGGACAACTTGCCTGGGTTTGCACTTTACAGCGCACCGCTTCCGCTCCATTCATCCGTGCGCGAAGAAGCCGCTTCTTCGCCTCCGGCAGCCAGAGATCGCGGTAGCTCGTTAGAGGCGAAGAGCGAAGCCGCAAAGAAGCGGGCTTGTGTGCGGAGCTCGCAGACTGCTGCAGGACGCTGGCTGCCACTCTTTTGCCTCTTGAATTCACGCTTGGCATGCCAATGGAAGGTGTTCCAGGACAACTTGCTTAGTCCTGATGCGTCCCTCTTTGGAAATTCTTGCTGCTCCCCTGAGGCTCCGAGATGCACAGAACACGATGGCAGCTGCTGAAAAAAAAGAAAGGCAGCATCGAGTTTGTCAAGAAACAAGAACATAGGCAGCTGACTGTGTTTGGCAGGGAGCAGCTGCTGGACTTTTGCAATTGCCTTCACTGCGCACAGAAGCCCTCTGCTCTGCTGCTACTTTGTTCTCATTCAGGGAATTGCACACTACTGAAGCTGAGCCGGGCTATTCAGCTCTGCTGCTTTTCAGCATCTCACTCCCCTAATGCCCTGTGGCAGCTCTCGAGGTGTTTTGCCTTTGCCAGGCTGGAATGCGCCTGCTACTACAAAGAGCTGGGCAGGAGCTGGCGGAGAGGACGGCCATCTGCCAGCAGTTTGCAGCTTGCCCAGAAAAGAGCAGTGTCCTTGGAATGTGCAGCAAAATCAATTTCTTGGCAAGTTCGGGGGAAGTGAGCACTGCTTGTACACTTTCTCCATGAGAAACGGAGTGGAAAAGCTTTTCGCTAAGATGTAGACGACCAGAGAGGCAGAATACGGAGCTCCGCAGCTGGCCGAAGGGAAGTGCCGCTTCCCGGCGTCTTTCGGCAGAAGCGGCTCTTCGGAGCGCACCTCTGCCGCTCCACTCATCCGTGCGCGAAGAAGCCGCTTCTTCGCCTCCGGCAGCCAGAGATCGCGGTAGCTCGCTAGAGGCGAAGAGCGAAGCCGCAAAGAAGCGGGCTTGTGTGCGGAGCTCGCAGACAGCTGCAGGACGCTGGCTGCCACTCTCTTGCCTCTTGAATTCACTCTTGGCATGCCAATGGAAGGTGTTCCAGGACAACTTGCCTGGGTTTGCACTTAGTCCTGATGCGTCCCTCTTTGGAAATTCTTGCTGCTCCCCTGAGTCTCCGAGATGTACAGAACACGATGGCAGCTGCTGAAAAAAAAGAAAGGCAGCAGTGAGTTTGTCAAGAAACAAGAACATAGGCAGCTGACTGTGTTTGGCAAGGAGCAGCTGCTGGACTTTTGCAATTGCCTTCACTGCGCACAGAAGCCCTCCGCTCTGCTGCTACTTTGTTCTCATTCAGGGAATTGCACACTACTGAAGCTGAGCCAGCCTATTCAGCTCTGCTGCTTTTCAGCATCTCACTCCCCTAATGCCCTGTGGCAGCTCTCGAGGAGTTTTGCCTTTGCCAGGCTGGAATGTGCCTGCTACTACAAAGAGCTGGGCAGGAGCTGGCGGAGAGGACGGCCATCTGCCAGCAGTTTGCAGCTTGCCCAGAAAAGAGCAGTGTCCTTGGAATGTGCAGCAAAATCAATTTCTTGGCAAGTTCGGGGGAAGTGAGCACTGCTTGTACACTTTCTCCATGAGAAACGGAGTGGAAAAGCTTTTCGCTAAGATGTAGACGACCAGAGAGGCAGAATACGGAGCTCCGCAGCTGGCCGAAGGGAAGTGCCGCTTCCCGGCGTCTTTCGGCAGAAGCGGCTCTTCGGAGCGCACCTCTGCCGCTCCACTCATCCGTGCGCGAAGAAGCCGCTTCTTCGCCTCCGGCAGCCAGAGATCGCGGTAGCTCGCTAGAGGCGAAGAGCGAAGCCGCAAAGAAGCGGGCTTGTGTGCGGAGCTCGCAGACAGCTGCAGGACGCTGGCTGCCACTCTCTTGCCTCTTGAATTCACTCTTGGCATGCCAATGGAAGGTGTTCCAGGACAACTTGCCTGGGTTTGCACTTAGTCCTGATGCGTCCCTCTTTGGAAATTCTTGCTGCTCCCCTGAGTCTCCGAGATGCACAGAACACGATGGCAGCTGCTGAAAAAAAAGAAAGGCAGCAGTGAGTATGTCAAGAAACAAGAACATAGGCAGCTGACTGTGTTTGGCAAGGAGCAGCTGCTGGACTTTTGCAATTGCTTTCACTGCGCACAGAAGCCCTCTGCTCTGCTGCTACTTTGTTCTGATTCAGGAAATTCACACTACTGAAGCTGAGCCGGGCTATTCAGCTCTGCTGCTTTTCAGCATCTCAGCTCCCCTAATGCCCTGTGGCAGCTCTCGAGGTGTTTTGCCTTTGCCAGGCTGGAACGTGCCTGCTACTACAAAGAGCTGGGCAGGAGCTGGCGGAGAGGACGGCCATCTGCCAGCAGTTTGCAGCTTGCCCAGAAAAGAGCAGTGTCCTTGCAATGTGCAGCAAATCCAATTTCTTGGCAAGTTCGGGGGAAGTGAGCACTGCTTGTACACTTTCTCCATGAGAAACGGAGTGGAAAAGCTTTTCGCTAAGATGTAGACGACCAGAGAGGCAGAATGTGGAGCTCCGCAGCTGGCCGAAGGGAAGTGCCGCTTCCCGGCGTCTTTCGGCAGAAGCGGCTCTTCGGAGCGCACCGCTGCCGCTCCACTGATCCGTGCGCGAAGAAGCCGCTTCTTCGCCTCCGGCAGCCAGAGATCGCGGTAGCTCGCTAGAGGCGAAGAGCGAAGCCGCA
The DNA here is from genome assembly GCF_024509145.1 of Vidua macroura. Lineage (NCBI taxonomy): Eukaryota > Metazoa > Chordata > Aves > Passeriformes > Viduidae > Vidua > Vidua macroura. The sequence goes on along the minus strand of NC_071598.1, from coordinate 3,599,216 downwards.
AAGAAGCGGGCTTGTCTGCGGAGCTCGCAGACTGCTGGAGGATGCTGGCTGCCACTCTCTTGCCTCTTAAATTTTCTCTAGGCATGCGAATTGGGGGGGTTCCCGGACAACTTGCCTGGGTTTGCACTTTACAGCGCACCGCTTCCGCTCCATTCATCCGTGCGCGAAGAAGCCGCTTCTTCGCCTCCGGCAGCCAGAGATCGCGGTAGCTCGTTAGAGGCGAAGAGCGAAGCTGCAAAGAAGCGGGCTTGTGTGCGGAGCTCGCAGACTGCTGCAGGACGCTGGCTGCCACTCTCTTGCCTCTTGAATTCACGCTTGGCATGCGAATGGAAGGTGTTCCAGGACAACATGCCTGGGTTTGCACTTAGTCCTGATGCGTCCCTCTTGGGAAATTCTAGCTGCTCCCCTGAGGCTCCGAGATGCACAGAACACGATGGCAGCTGCTGAAAAAAAAGAAAGGCAGCAGTGAGTTTGTCAAGAAACAAGAACATAGGCAGCTGACTGTGTTTGGCAGGGAGCAGCTGCTGGACTTTTGCAATTGCCTTCACTGCGCACAGAAGCCCTCTGCTCTGCTGCTACTTTGTTCTCATTCAGGGAATTGCACACTACTGAAGCTGAGCCAGCCTATTCAGCTCTGCTGCTTTTCAGCATCTCAGCTCCCCTAATGCCCTGTGGCAGCTCTCGGGGTGTTTTGCCTTTGCCAGGCTGGAACGTGCCTGCTACTACAAAGAGCTGGGCAGGAGCTGGCGGAGAGGACGGCCATCTGCCAGCAGTTTGCAGCTTGCCCAGAAAAGAGCAGTGTCCTTGCAATGTGCAGCAAATCCAATTTCTTGGCAAGTTCGGGGGAAGTGAGCACTGCTTGTACACTTTCTCCATGAGAAACGGAGTGGAAAAGCTTTTCGCTAAGATGTAGACGACCAGAGAGGCAGAATACGGAGCTCCGCAGCTGGCCGAAGGGAAGTGCCGCTTCCCGGCGTCTTTCGGCAGAAGCGGCTCTTCGGAGCGCACCTCTGCCGCTCCACTGATCCGTGCGCGAAGAAGCCGCTTCTTCGCCTCCGGCAGCCAGAGATCGCGGTAGCTCGCTAAAGGCGAAGAGCGAAGCCGCAAAGAAGCGGGCTTGTCTGCGGAGCTTGCAGACTGCTGGAGGATGCTGGCTGCCACTCTCTTGCCTCTTAAATTTTCTCTAGGCATGCGAATTGGGGGTGTTCCAGGACAACTTGCCTGGGTTTGCACTTTACAGCGCACCGCTTCCGCTCCATTCATCCGTGCGCGAAGAAGCCGCTTCTTCGCCTCCGGCAGCCAGAGATCGCGGTAGCTCGTTAGAGGCGAAGAGCGAAGCCGCAAAGAAGCGGGCTTGTGTGCGGAGCTCGCAGACTGCTGCAGGACGCTGGCTGCCACTCTTTTGCCTCTTGAATTCACGCTTGGCATGCCAATGGAAGGTGTTCCAGGACAACTTGCTTAGTCCTGATGCGTCCCTCTTTGGAAATTCTTGCTGCTCCCCTGAGTCTCCGAGATGCACAGAACACGATGGCAGCTGCTGAAAAAAAAGAAAGGCAGCAGTGAGTTTGTCAAGAAAGAAGAACATAGGCAGCTGACTGTGTTTGGCAAGGAGCAGCTGCTGGACTTTTGCAATTGCCTTCACTGCGCACAGAAGCCCTCCGCTCTGCTGCTACTTTGTTCTCATTCAGGGAATTGCACACTACTGAAGCTGAGCCGGGCTATTCAGCTCTGCTGCTTTTCAGCATCTCAGCTCCCCTAATGCCCTGTGGCAGCTCTCGAGGTGTTTTGCCTTTGCCAGGCTGGAACGTGCCTGCTACTCCAAAGAGCTGGGCAGGAGCTGGCGGAGAGGACGGCCATCTGCCAGCAGTTTGCAGCTTGCCCAGAAAAGAGCAGTGTCCTTGGAATGTGCAGCAAAATCAATTTCTTGGCAAGTTCGGGGGAAGTGAGCACTGCTTGTACACTTTCTCCATGAGAAACGGAGTGGAAAAGCTTTTCGCTAAGATGTAGACGACCAGAGAGGCAGAATACGGAGCTCCGCAGCTGGCCGAAGGGAAGTGCCGCTTCCCGGCGTCTTTCGGCAGAAGCGGCTCTTCGGAGCGCACCTCTGCCGCTCCACTCATCCGTGCGCGAAGAAGCCGCTTCTTCGCCTCCGGCAGCCAGAGATCGCGGTAGCTCGCTAGAGGCGAAGAGCGAAGCCGCAAAGAAGCGGGCTTGTGTGCGGAGCTCGCAGACAGCTGCAGGACGCTGGCTGCCACTCTCTTGCCTCTTGAATTCACTCTTGGCATGCCAATGGAAGGTGTTCCAGGACAACTTGCTTAGTCCTGATGCGTCCCTCTTTGGAAATTCTTGCTGCTCCCCTGAGGCTCCGAGATGCACAGAACACGATGGCAGCTGCTGAAAAAAAAGAAAGGCAGCAGTGAGTTTGTCAAAAAACAAGAACATAGGCAGCTGACTGTGTTTGGCAGGGAGCAGCTGCTGGACTTTTGCAATTGCCTTCACTGCGCACAGAAGCCCTCTGCTCTGCTGCTACTTTGTTCTCATTCAGGGAATTGCACACTACTGAAGCTGAGCCGGGCTATTCAGCTCTGCTGCTTTTCAGCATCTCACTCCCCTAATGCCCTGTGGCAGCTCTCGAGGTGTTTTGCCTTTGCCAGGCTGGAATGTGCCTGCTACTACAAAGAGCTGGGCAGGAGCTGGCGGAGAGGACGGCCATCTGCCAGCAGTTTGCAGCTTGCCCAGAAAAGAGCAGTGTCCTTGGAATGTGCAGCAAAATCAATTTCTTGGCAAGTTCGGGGGAAGTGAGCACTGCTTGTACACTTTCTCCATGAGAAACGGAGTGGAAAAGCTTTTCGCTAAGATGTAGACGACCAGAGAGGCAGAATACGGAGCTCCGCAGCTGGCCGAAGGGAAGTGCCGCTTCCCGGCGTCTTTCGGCAGAAGCGGCTCTTCGGAGCGCACCTCTGCCGCTCCACTCATCCGTGCGCGAAGAAGCCGCTTCTTCGCCTCCGGCAGCCAGAGATCGCGGTAGCTCGCTAGAGGCGAAGAGCGAAGCCGCAAAGAAGCGGGCTTGTGTGCGGAGCTCGCAGACAGCTGCAGGACGCTGGCTGCCACTCTCTTGCCTCTTGAATTCACTCTTGGCATGCCAATGGAAGGTGTTCCAGGACAACTTGCCTGGGTTTGCACTTAGTCCTGATGCGTCCCTCTTTGGAAATTCTTGCTGCTCCCCTGAGTCTCCGAGATGCACAGAACACGATGGCAGCTGCTGAAAAAAAAGAAAGGCAGCATCGAGTATGTCAAGAAACAAGAACATAGGCAGCTGACTGTGTTTGGCAAGGAGCAGCTGCTGGACTTTTGCAATTGCTTTCACTGCGCACAGAAGCCCTCTGCTCTGCTGCTACTTTGTTCTGATTCAGGAAATTCACACTACTGAAGCTGAGCCAGCCTATTCAGCTCTGCTGCTTTTCAGCATCTCAGCTCCCCTAATGCCCTGTGGCAGCTCTCGAGGTGTTTTGCCTTTGCCAGGCTGGAACGTGCCTGCTACTACAAAGAGCTGGGCAGGAGCTGGCGGAGAGGACGGCCATCTGCCAGCAGTTTGCAGCTTGCCCAGAAAAGAGCAGTGTCCTTGCAATGTGCAGCAAATCCAATTTCTTGGCAAGTTCGGGGGAAGTGAGCACTGCTTGTACACTTTCTCCATGAGAAACGGAGTGGAAAAGCTTTTCGCTAAGATGTAGACGACCAGAGAGGCAGAATGTGGAGCTCCGCAGCTGGCCGAAGGGAAGTGCCGCTTCCCGGCGTCTTTCGGCAGAAGCGGCTCTTCGGAGCGCACCGCTGCCGCTCCACTGATCCGTGCGCGAAGAAGCCGCTTCTTCGCCTCCGGCAGCCAGAGATCGCGGTAGCTCGCTAGAGGCGAAGAGCGAAGCCGCAAAGAAGCGGGCTTGTCTGCGGAGCTCGCAGACTGCTGGAGGATGCTGGCTGCCACTCTCTTGCCTCTTAAATTTTCTCTAGGCATGCGAATTGGGGGGGTTCCCGGACAACTTGCCTGGGTTTGCACTTTACAGCGCACCGCTTCCGCTCCATTCATCCGTGCGCGAAGAAGCCGCTTCTTCGCCTCCGGCAGCCAGAGATCGCGGTAGCTCGTTAGAGGCGAAGAGCGAAGCTGCAAAGAAGCGGGCTTGTCTGCGGAGCTCGCAGACTGCTGCAGGACGCTGGCTGCCACTCTCTTGCCTCTTGAATTCACGCTTGGCATGCGAATGGAAGGTGTTCCAGGACAACATGCCTGGGTTTGCACTTAGTCCTGATGCGTCCCTCTTGGGAAATTCTAGCTGCTCCCCTGAGGCTCCGAGATGCACAGAACACGATGGCAGCTGCTGAAAAAAAAGAAAGGCAGCAGTGAGTTTGTCAAGAAACAAGAACATAGGCAGCTGACTGTGTTTGGCAGGGAGCAGCTGCTGGACTTTTGCAATTGCCTTCACTGCGCACAGAAGCCCTCTGCTCTGCTGCTACTTTGTTCTCATTCAGGGAATTGCACACTACTGAAGCTGAGCCAGCCTATTCAGCTCTGCTGCTTTTCAGCATCTCAGCTCCCCTAATGCCCTGTGGCAGCTCTCGGGGTGTTTTGCCTTTGCCAGGCTGGAACGTGCCTGCTACTACAAAGAGCTGGGCAGGAGCTGGCGGAGAGGACGGCCATCTGCCAGCAGTTTGCAGCTTGCCCAGAAAAGAGCAGTGTCCTTGCAATGTGCAGCAAATCCAATTTCTTGGCAAGTTCGGGGGAAGTGAGCACTGCTTGTACACTTTCTCCATGAGAAACGGAGTGGAAAAGCTTTTCGCTAAGATGTAGACGACCAGAGAGGCAGAATACGGAGCTCCGCAGCTGGCCGAAGGGAAGTGCCGCTTCCCGGCGTCTTTCGGCAGAAGCGGCTCTTCGGAGCGCACCTCTGCCGCTCCACTCATCCGTGCGCGAAGAAGCCGCTTCTTCGCCTCCGGCAGCCAGAGATCGCGGTAGCTCGCTAGAGGCGAAGAGCGAAGCCGCAAAGAAGCGGGCTTGTGTGCGGAGCTCGCAGACTGCTGGAAGACGCTGGCTGCCACTCTCTTGCCTCTTGAATTCACTCTTGGCATGCCAATGGAAGGTGTTCCAGGACAACTTGCTTAGTCCTGATGCGTCCCTCTTGGGAAATTCTTGCTGCTCCCCTGAGGCTTCGAGATGCACAGAACACGATGGCAGCTGCTGAAAAAAAAGAAAGGCAGCATCGAGTTTGTCAAAAAACAAGAACATAGGCAGCTGACTGTGTTTGGCAGGGAGCAGCTGCTGGACTTTTGCAATTGCCTTCACTGCGCACAGAAGCCCTCTGCTCTGCTGCTACTTTGTTCTCATTCAGGGAATTGCACACTACTGAAGCTGAGCCGGGCTATTCAGCTCTGCTGCTTTTCAGCATCTCACTCCCCTAATGCCCTGTGGCAGCTCTCGAGGTGTTTTGCCTTTGCCAGGCTGGAATGTGCCTGCTACTACAAAGAGCTGGGCAGGAGCTGGCGGAGAGGACGGCCATCTGCCAGCAGTTTGCAGCTTGCCCAGAAAAGAGCAGTGTCCTTGGAATGTGCAGCAAAATCAATTTCTTGGCAAGTTCGGGGGAAGTGAGCACTGCTTGTACACTTTCTCCATGAGAAACGGAGTGGAAAAGCTTTTCGCTAAGATGTAGACGACCAGAGAGGCAGAATACGGAGCTCCGCAGCTGGCCGAAGGGAAGTGCCGCTTCCCGGCGTCTTTCGGCAGAAGCGGCTCTTCGGAGCGCACCTCTGCCGCTCCACTCATCCGTGCGCGAAGAAGCCGCTTCTTCGCCTCCGGCAGCCAGAGATCGCGGTAGCTCGCTAGAGGCGAAGAGCGAAGCCGCAAAGAAGCGGGCTTGTGTGCGGAGCTCGCAGACAGCTGCAGGACGCTGGCTGCCACTCTCTTGCCTCTTGAATTCACTCTTGGCATGCCAATGGAAGGTGTTCCAGGACAACTTGCCTGGGTTTGCACTTAGTCCTGATGCGTCCCTCTTTGGAAATTCTTGCTGCTCCCCTGAGGCTCCGAGATGCACAGAACACGATGGCAGCTGCTGAAAAAAAAGAAAGGCAGCAGTGAGTATGTCAAGAAACAAGAACATAGGCAGCTGACTGTGTTTGGCAAGGAGCAGCTGCTGGACTTTTGCAATTGCTTTCACTGCGCACAGAAGCCCTCTGCTCTGCTGCTACTTTGTTCTGATTCAGGAAATTCACACTACTGAAGCTGAGCCGGGCTATTCAGCTCTGCTGCTTTTCAGCATCTCAGCTCCCCTAATGCCCTGTGGCAGCTCTCGAGGTGTTTTGCCTTTGCCAGGCTGGAACGTGCCTGCTACTACAAAGAGCTGGGCAGGAGCTGGCGGAGAGGACGGCCATCTGCCAGCAGTTTGCAGCTTGCCCAGAAAAGAGCAGTGTCCTTGCAATGTGCAGCAAATCCAATTTCTTGGCAAGTTCGGGGGAAGTGAGCACTGCTTGTACACTTTCTCCATGAGAAACGGAGTGGAAAAGCTTTTCGCTAAGATGTAGACGACCAGAGAGGCAGAATGTGGAGCTCCGCAGCTGGCCGAAGGGAAGTGCCGCTTCCCGGCGTCTTTCGGCAGAAGCGGCTCTTCGGAGCGCACCGCTGCCGCTCCACTGATCCGTGCGCGAAGAAGCCGCTTCTTCGCCTCCGGCAGCCAGAGATCGCGGTAGCTCGCTAGAGGCGAAGAGCGAAGCCGCAAAGAAGCGGGCTTGTCTGCGGAGCTCGCAGACTGCTGGAGGATGCTGGCTGCCACTCTCTTGCCTCTTAAATTTTCTCTAGGCATGCGAATTGGGGGGGTTCCCGGACAACTTGCCTGGGTTTGCACTTTACAGCGCACCGCTTCCGCTCCATTCATCCGTGCGCGAAGAAGCCGCTTCTTCGCCTCCGGCAGCCAGAGATCGCGGTAGCTCGCTAGAGGCGAAGAGCGAAGCCGCAAAGAAGCGGGCTTGTGTGCGGAGCTCGCAGACTGCTGCAGGACGCTGGCTGCCACTCTTTTGCCTCTTGAATTCACGCTTGGCATGCGAATGGAAGGTGTTCCAGGACAACATGCCTGGGTTTGCACTTAGTCCTGATGCGTCCCTCTTGGGAAATTCTAGCTGCTCCCCTGAGTCTCCGAGATGCACAGAACACGATGGCAGCTGCTGAAAAAAAAGAAAGGCAGCAGTGAGTTTGTCAAGAAACAAGAACATAGGCAGCTGACTGTGCTTGGCAAGGAGCAGCTGCTGGAATTTTGCAATTGCCTTCACTGCGCACAGAAGCCCTCCGCTCTGCTGCTACTTTGTTCTCATTCAGGGAATTGCACACTACTGAAGCTGAGCCAGCCTATTCAGCTCTGCTGCTTTTCAGCATCTCAGCTCCCCTAATGCCCTGTGGCAGCTCTCGAGGTGTTTTGCCTTTGCCAGGCTGGAACGTGCCTGCTACTCCAAAGAGCTGGGCAGGAGCTGGCGGAGAGGACGGCCATCTGCCAGCAGGTTGCAGCTTGCCCAGAAAAGAGCAGTGTCCTTGGAATGTGCAGCAAATCCAATTTCTTGGCAAGTTCGGGGGAAGTGAGCACTGCTTGTACACTTTCTCCATGAGAAACGGAGTGGAAAAGCTTTTCGCTAAGATGTAGACGACCAGAGAGGCAGAATACGGAGCTCCGCAGCTGGCCGAAGGGAAGTGCCGCTTCCCGGCGTCTTTCGGCAGAAGCGGCTCTTCGGAGCGCACCTCTGCCGCTCCACTCATCCGTGCGCGAAGAAGCCGCTTCTTCGCCTCCGGCAGCCAGAGATCGCGGTAGCTCGCTAGAGGCGAAGAGCGAAGCCGCAAAGAAGCGGGCTTGTGTGCGGAGCTCGCAGACTGCTGGAAGACGCTGGCTGCCACTCTCTTGCCTCTTGAATTCACTCTTGGCATGCCAATGGAAGGTGTTCCAGGACAACTTGCTTAGTCCTGATGCGTCCCTCTTTGGAAATTCTTGCTGCTCCCCTGAGGCTCCGAGATGCACAGAACACGATGGCAGCTGCTGAAAAAAAAGAAAGGCAGCATCGAGTTTGTCAAGAAACAAGAACATAGGCAGCTGACTGTGTTTGGCAGGGAGCAGCTGCTGGACTTTTGCAATTGCCTTCACTGCGCACAGAAGCCCTCTGCTCTGCTGCTACTTTGTTCTCATTCAGGGAATTGCACACTACTGAAGCTGAGCCGGGCTATTCAGCTCTGCTGCTTTTCAGCATCTCACTCCCCTAATGCCCTGTGGCAGCTCTCGAGGTGTTTTGCCTTTGCCAGGCTGGAATGTGCCTGCTACTACAAAGAGCTGGGCAGGAGCTGGCGGAGAGGACGGCCATCTGCCAGCAGTTTGCAGCTTGCCCAGAAAAGAGCAGTGTCCTTGCAATGTGCAGCAAAATCAATTTCTTGGCAAGTTCGGGGGAAGTGAGCACTGCTTGTACACTTTCTCCATGAGAAACGGAGTGGAAAAGCTTTTCGCTAAGATGTAGACGACCAGAGAGGCAGAATACGGAGCTCCGCAGCTGGCCGAAGGGAAGTGCCGCTTCCCGGCGTCTTTCGGCAGAAGCGGCTCTTCGGAGCGCACCTCTGCCGCTCCACTCATCCGTGCGCGAAGAAGCCGCTTCTTCGCCTCCGGCAGCCAGAGATCGCGGTAGCTCGCTAGAGGCGAAGAGCGAAGCCGCAAAGAAGCGGGCTTGTCTGCGGAGCTCGCAGACAGCTGCAGGACGCTGGCTGCCACTCTCTTGCCTCTTGAATTCACTCTTGGCATGCCAATGGAAGGTGTTCCAGGACAACTTGCTTAGTCCTGATGCGTCCCTCTTTGGAAATTCTTGCTGCTCCCCTGAGTCTCCGAGATGCACAGAACACGATGGCAGCTGCTGAAAAAAAAGAAAGGCAGCAGTGAGTTTGTCAAGAAACAAGAACATAGGCAGCTGACTGTGTTTGGCAAGGAGCAGCTGCTGGACTTTTGCAATTGCCTTCACTGCGCACAGAAGCCCTCCGCTCTGCTGCTACTTTGTTCTCATTCAGGGAATTGCACACTACTGAAGCTGAGCCAGCCTATTCAGCTCTGCTGCTTTTCAGCATCTCAGCTCCCCTAATGCCCTGTGGCAGCTCTCGAGGTGTTTTGCCTTTGCCAGGCTGGAATGTGCCTGCTACTACAAAGAGCTGGGCAGGAGCTGGCGGAGAGGACGGCCATCTGCCAGCAGTTTGCAGCTTGCCCAGAAAAGAGCAGTGTCCTTGCAATGTGCAGCAAATCCAATTTCTTGGCAAGTTCGGGGGAAGTGAGCACTGCTTGTACACTTTCTCCATGAGAAACAGAGTGGAAAAGCTTTTCGCTAAGATGTAGACGACCAGAGAGGCAGAATACGGAGCTCCGCAGCTGGCCGAAGGGAAGTGCCGCTTCCCGGCGTCTTTCGGCAGAAGCGGCTCTTCGGAGCGCACCTCTGCCGCTCCACTGATCCGTGCGCGAAGAAGCCGCTTCTTCGCCTCCGGCAGCCAGAGATCGCGGTAGCTCGCTAGAGGCGAAGAGCGAAGCCGCAAAGAAGCGGGCTTGTCTGCGGAGCTCGCAGACTGCTGGAGGATGCTGGCTGCCACTCTCTTGCCTCTTAAATTTTCTCTAGGCATGCGAATTGGGGGTGTTCCCGGACAACTTGCCTGGGTTTGCACTTTACAGCGCACCGCTTCCGCTCCATTCATCCGTGCGCGAAGAAGCCGCTTCTTCGCCTCTGGCAGCCAGAGATCGCGGTAGCTCGCTAGAGGCGAAGAGCGAAGCCGCAAAGAAGCGGGCTTGTGTGCGGAGCTCGCAGACTGCTGCAGGACGCTGGCTGCCACTCTTTTGCCTCTTGAATTCACGCTTGGCATGCGAATGGAAGGTGTTCCAGGACAACATGCCTGGGTTTGCACTTAGTCCTGATGCGTCCCTCTTTGGAAATTCTTGCTGCTCCCCTGAGTCTCCGAGATGCACAGAACACGATGGCAGCTGCTGAAAAAAAAGAAAGGCAGCATCGAGTTTGTCAAGAAACAAGAACATAGGCAGCTGACTGTGTTTGGCAGGGAGCAGCTGCTGGACTTTTGCAATTGCCTTCACTGCGCACAGAAGCCCTCTGCTCTGCTGCTACTTTGTTCTCATTCAGGGAATTGCACACTACTGAAGCTGAGCCAGCCTATTCAGCTCTGCTGCTTTTCAGCATCTCACTCCCCTAATGCCCTGTGGCAGCTCTCGAGGTGTTTTGCCTTTGCCAGGCTGGAATGTGCCTGCTACTACAAAGAGCTGGGCAGGAGCTGGCGGAGAGGACGGCCATCTGCCAGCAGTTTGCAGCTTGCCCAGAAAAGAGCAGTGTCCTTGGAATGTGCAGCAAAATCAATTTCTTGGCAAGTTCGGGGGAAGTGAGCACTGCTTGTACACTTTCTCCATGAGAAACGGAGTGGAAAAGCTTTTCGCTAAGATGTAGACGACCAGAGAGGCAGAATACGGAGCTCCGCAGCTGGCCGAAGGGAAGTGCCGCTTCCCGGCGTCTTTCGGCAGAAGCGGCTCTTCGGAGCGCACCTCTGCCGCTCCACTCATCCGTGCGCGAAGTAGCCGCTTCTTCGCCTCCGGCAGCCAGAGATCGCGGTAGCTCGCTAGAGGCGAAGAGCGAAGCCGCAAAGAAGCGGGCTTGTGTGCGGAGCTCGCAGACTGCTGGAAGACGCTGGCTGCCACTCTCTTGCCTCTTGAATTCACTCTTGGCATGCCAATGGAAGGTGTTCCAGGACAACTTGCCTGGGTTTGCACTTAGTCCTGATGCGTCCCTCTTTGGAAATTCTTGCTGCTCCCCTGAGTCTCCGAGATGCACAGAACACGATGGCAGCTGCTGAAAAAAAAGAAAGGCAGCAGTGAGTATGTCAAGAAACAAGAACATAGGCAGCTGACTGTGTTTGGCAAGGAGCAGCTGCTGGACTTTTGCAATTGCTTTCACTGCGCACAGAAGCCCTCTGCTCTGCTGCTACTTTGTTCTGATTCAGGAAATTCACACTACTGAAGCTGAGCCGGGCTATTCAGCTCTGCTGCTTTTCAGCATCTCAGCTCCCCTAATGCCCTGTGGCAGCTCTCGAGGTGTTTTGCCTTTGCCAGGCTGGAACGTGCCTGCTACTACAAAGAGCTGGGCAGGAGCTGGCGGAGAGGACGGCCATCTGCCAGCAGTTTGCAGCTTGCCCAGAAAAGAGCAGTGTCCTTGCAATGTGCAGCAAATCCAATTTCTTGGCAAGTTCGGGGGAAGTGAGCACTGCTTGTACACTTTCTCCATGAGAAACGGAGTGGAAAAGCTTTTCGCTAAGATGTAGACGACCAGAGAGGCAGAATGTGGAGCTCCGCAGCTGGCCGAAGGGAAGTGCCGCTTCCCGGCGTCTTTCGGCAGAAGCGGCTCTTCGGAGCGCACCGCTGCCGCTCCACTGATCCGTGCGCGAAGAAGCCGCTTCTTCGCCTCCGGCAGCCAGAGATCGCGGTAGCTCGCTAGAGGCGAAGAGCGAAGCCGCAAAGAAGCGGGCTTGTCTGCGGAGCTCGCAGACTGCTGGAGGATGCTGGCTGCCACTCTCTTGCCTCTTAAATTTTCTCTAGGCATGCGAATTGGGGGGGTTCCCGGACAACTTGCCTGGGTTTGCACTTTACAGCGCACCGCTTCCGCTCCATTCATCCGTGCGCGAAGAAGCCGCTTCTTCGCCTCCGGCAGCCAGAGATCGCGGTAGCTCGTTAGAGGCGAAGAGCGAAGCTGCAAAGAAGCGGGCTTGTCTGCGGAGCTCGCAGACTGCTGCAGGACGCTGGCTGCCACTCTCTTGCCTCTTGAATTCACGCTTGGCATGCGAATGGAAGGTGTTCCAGGACAACATGCCTGGGTTTGCACTTAGTCCTGATGCGTCCCTCTTGGGAAATTCTAGCTGCTCCCCTGAGGCTCCGAGATGCACAGAACACGATGGCAGCTGCTGAAAAAAAAGAAAGGCAGCAGTGAGTTTGTCAAGAAACAAGAACATAGGCAGCTGACTGTGTTTGGCAGGGAGCAGCTGCTGGACTTTTGCAATTGCCTTCACTGCGCACAGAAGCCCTCTGCTCTGCTGCTACTTTGTTCTCATTCAGGGAATTGCACACTACTGAAGCTGAGCCAGCCTATTCAGCTCTGCTGCTTTTCAGCATCTCAGCTCCCCTAATGCCCTGTGGCAGCTCTCGGGGTGTTTTGCCTTTGCCAGGCTGGAACGTGCCTGCTACTACAAAGAGCTGGGCAGGAGCTGGCGGAGAGGACGGCCATCTGCCAGCAGTTTGCAGCTTGCCCAGAAAAGAGCAGTGTCCTTGCAATGTGCAGCAAATCCAATTTCTTGGCAAGTTCGGGGGAAGTGAGCACTGCTTGTACACTTTCTCCATGAGAAACGGAGTGGAAAAGCTTTTCGCTAAGATGTAGACGACCAGAGAGGCAGAATACGGAGCTCCGCAGCTGGCCGAAGGGAAGTGCCGCTTCCCGGCGTCTTTCGGCAGAAGCGGCTCTTCGGAGCGCACCTCTGCCGCTCCACTGATCCGTGCGCGAAGAAGCCGCTTCTTCGCCTCCGGCAGCCAGAGATCGCGGTAGCTCGCTAAAGGCGAAGAGCGAAGCCGCAAAGAAGCGGGCTTGTCTGCGGAGCTTGCAGACTGCTGGAGGATGCTGGCTGCCACTCTCTTGCCTCTTAAATTTTCTCTAGGCATGCGAATTGGGGGTGTTCCAGGACAACTTGCCTGGGTTTGCACTTTACAGCGCACCGCTTCCGCTCCATTCATCCGTGCGCGAAGAAGCCGCTTCTTCGCCTCCGGCAGCCAGAGATCGCGGTAGCTCATTAGAGGCGAAGAGCGAAGCCGCAAAGAAGCGGGCTTGTGTGCGGAGCTCGCAGACTGCTGCAGGACGCTGGCTGCCACTCTTTTGCCTCTTGAATTCACGCTTGGCATGCGAATGGAAGGTGTTCCAGGACAACATGCCTGGGTTTGCACTTAGTCCTGATGCGTCCCTCTTTGGAAATTCTTGCTGCTCCCCTGAGTCTCCGAGATGCACAGAACACGATGGCAGCTGCTGAAAAAAAAGAAAGGCAGCAGTGAGTTTGTCAAGAAACAAGAACATAGGCAGCTGACTGTGTTTGGCAAGGAGCAGCTGCTGGACTTTTGCAATTGCCTTCACTGCGCACAGAAGCCCTCCGCTCTGCTGCTACTTTGTTCTCATTCAGGGAATTGCACACTACTGAAGCTGAGCCGGGCTATTCAGCTCTGCTGCTTTTCAGCATCTCAGCTCCCCTAATGCCCTGTGGCAGCTCTCGAGGTGTTTTGCCTTTGCCAGGCTGGAACGTGCCTGCTACTACAAAGAGCTGGGCAGGAGCTGGCGGAGAGGACGGCCATCTGCCAGCAGTTTGCAGCTTGCCCAGAAAAGAGCAGTGTCCTTGGAATGTGCAGCAAAATCAATTTCTTGGCAAGTTCGGGGGAAGTGAGCACTGCTTGTACACTTTCTCCATGAGAAACGGAGTGGAAAAGCTTTTCGCTAAGATGTAGACGACCAGAGAGGCAGAATACGGAGCTCCGCAGCTGGCCGAAGGGAAGTGCCGCTTCCCGGCGTCTTTCGGCAGAAGCGGCTCTTCGGAGCGCACCTCTGCCGCTCCACTCATCCGTGCGCGAAGAAGCCGCTTCTTCGCCTCCGGCAGCCAGAGATCGCGGTAGCTCGCTAGAGGCGAAGAGCGAAGCCGCAAAGAAGCGGGCTTGTGTGCGGAGCTCGCAGACAGCTGCAGGACGCTGGCTGCCACTCTCTTGCCTCTTGAATTCACTCTTGGCATGCCAATGGAAGGTGTTCCAGGACAACTTGCCTGGGTTTGCACTTAGTCCTGATGCGTCCCTCTTTGGAAATTCTTGCTGCTCCCCTGAGTCTCCGAGATGTACAGAACACGATGGCAGCTGCTGAAAAAAAAGAAAGGCAGCAGTGAGTTTGTCAAGAAACAAGAACATAGGCAGCTGACTGTGTTTAGCAAGGAGCAGCTGCTGGACTTTTGCAATTGCCTTCACTGCGCACAGAAGCCCTCTGCTCTGCTGCTACTTTGTTCTGATTCAGGAAATTCACACTACTGAAGCTGAGCCAGCCTATTCAGCTCTGCTGCTTTTCAGCATCTCAGCTCCCCTAATGCCCTGTGGCAGCTCTCGAGGTGTTTTGCCTTTGCCAGGCTGGAATGTGCCTGCTACGACAAAGAGCTGGGCAGGAGCTGGCGGAGAGGACGGCCATCTGCCAGCAGTTTGCAGCTTGCCCAGAAAAGAGCAGTGTCCTTGCAATGTGCAGCAAATCCAATTTCTTGGCAAGTTCGGGGGAAGTGAGCACTGCTTGTACACTTTCTCCTTGAGAAACGGAGTGGAAAAGCTTTTCGCTAAGATGTAGACGACCAGAGAGGCAGAATACGGAGCTCCGCAGCTGGCCGAAGGGAAGTGCCGCTTCCCGGCGTCTTTCGGCAGAAGCGGCTCTTCGGAGCGCACCTCTGCCGCTCCACTCATCCGTGCGCGAAGAAGCCGCTTCTTCGCCTCCGGCAGCCAGAGATCGCGGTAGCTCGTTAGAGGCGAAGAGCGAAGCCGCAAAGAAGCGGGCTTGTGTGCGGAGCTCGCAGACTGCTGGAAGACGCTGGCTGCCACTCTCTTGCCTCTTGAATTCACTCTTGGCATGCCAATGGAAGGTGTTCCAGGACAACTTGCTTAGTCCTGATGCGTCCCTCTTTGGAAATTCTTGCTGCTCCCCTGAGGCTCCGAGATGCACAGAACACGATGGCAGCTGCTGAAAAAAAAGAAAGGCAGCAGTGAGTTTGTCAAGAAACAAGAACATAGGCAGCTGACTGTGTTTGGCAGGGAGCAGCTGCTGGACTTTTGCAATTGCCTTCACTGCGCACAGAAGCCCTCTGCTCTGCTGCTACTTTGTTCTCATTCAGGGAATTGCACACTACTGAAGCTGAGCCGGGCTATTCAGCTCTGCTGCTTTTCAGCATCTCACTCCCCTAATGCCCTGTGGCAGCTCTCGAGGTGTTTTGCCTTTGCCAGGCTGGAATGTGCCTGCTACTACAAAGAGCTGGGCAGGAGCTGGCGGAGAGGACGGCCATCTGCCAGCAGTTTGCAGCTTGCCCAGAAAAGAGCAGTGTCCTTGGAATGTGCAGCAAAATCAATTTCTTGGCAAGTTCGGGGGAAGTGAGCACTGCTTGTACACTTTCTCCATGAGAAACGGAGTGGAAAAGCTTTTCGCTAAGATGTAGACGACCAGAGAGGCAGAATACGGAGCTCCGCAGCTGGCCGAAGGGAAGTGCCGCTTCCCGGCGTCTTTCGGCAGAAGCGGCTCTTCGGAGCGCACCTCTGCCGCTCCACTCATCCGTGCGCGAAGAAGCCGCTTCTTCGCCTCCGGCAGCCAGAGATCGCGGTAGCTCGCTAAAGGCGAAGAGCGAAGCCGCAAAGAAGCGGGCTTGTCTGCGGAGCTTGCAGACTGCTGGAGGATGCTGGCTGCCACTCTCTTGCCTCTTAAATTTTCTCTAGGCATGCGAATTGGGGGTGTTCCAGGACAACTTGCCTGGGTTTGCACTTTACAGCGCACCGCTTCCGCTCCATTCATCCGTGCGCGAAGAAGCCGCTTCTTCGCCTCCGGCAGCCAGAGATCGCGGTAGCTCGTTAGAGGCGAAGAGCGAAGCCGCAAAGAAGCGGGCTTGTGTGCGGAGCTCGCAGACTGCTGCAGGACGCTGGCTGCCACTCTTTTGCCTCTTGAATTCACGCTTGGCATGCGAATGGAAGGTGTTCCAGGACAACATGCCTGGGTTTGCACTTAGTCCTGATGCGTCCCTCTTTGGAAATTCTTGCTGCTCCCCTGAGTCTCCGAGATGCACAGAACACGATGGCAGCTGCTGAAAAAAAAGAAAGGCAGCAGTGAGTTTGTCAAGAAACAAGAACATAGGCAGCTGACTGTGTTTGGCAAGGAGCAGCTGCTGGACTTTTGCAATTGCCTTCACTGCGCACAGAAGCCCTCCGCTCTGCTGCTACTTTGTTCTCATTCAGGGAATTGCACACTACTGAAGCTGAGCCGGGCTATTCAGCTCTGCTGCTTTTCAGCATCTCAGCTCCCCTAATGCCCTGTGGCAGCTCTCGAGGTGTTTTGCCTTTGCCAGGCTGGAACGTGCCTGCTACTCCAAAGAGCTGGGCAGGAGCTGGCGGAGAGGACGGCCATCTGCCAGCAGTTTGCAGCTTGCCCAGAAAAGAGCAGTGTCCTTGGAATGTGCAGCAAAATCAATTTCTTGGCAAGTTCGGGGGAAGTGAGCACTGCTTGTACACTTTCTCCATGAGAAACGGAGTGGAAAAGCTTTTCGCTAAGATGTAGACGACCAGAGAGGCAGAATACGGAGCTCCGCAGCTGGCCGAAGGGAAGTGCCGCTTCCCGGCGTCTTTCGGCAGAAGCGGCTCTTCGGAGCGCACCTCTGCCGCTCCACTGATCCGTGCGCGAAGAAGCCGCTTCTTCGCCTCCGGCAGCCAGAGATCGCGGTAGCTCGCTAGAGGCGAAGAGCGAAGCCGCAAAGAAGCGGGCTTGTGTGCGGAGCTCGCAGACAGCTGCAGGACGCTGGCTGCCACTCTCTTGCCTCTTGAATTCACTCTTGGCATGCCAATGGAAGGTGTTCCAGGACAACTTGCCTGGGTTTGCACTTAGTCCTGATGCGTCCCTCTTGGGAAATTCTTGCTGCTCCCCTGAGTCTCCGAGATGTACAGAACACGATGGCAGCTGCTGAAAAAAAAGAAAGGCAGCAGTGAGTTTGTCAAGAAACAAGAACATAGGCAGCTGACTGTGTTTAGCAAGGAGCAGCTGCTGGACTTTTGCAATTGCCTTCACTGCGCACAGAAGCCCTCTGCTCTGCTGCTACTTTGTTCTGATTCAGGAAATTCACACTACTGAAGCTGAGCCAGCCTATTCAGCTCTGCTGCTTTTCAGCATCTCAGCTCCCCTAATGCCCTGTGGCAGCTCTCGAGGTGTTTTGCCTTTGCCAGGCTGGAATGTGCCTGCTACGACAAAGAGCTGGGCAGGAGCTGGCGGAGAGGACGGCCATCTGCCAGCAGTTTGCAGCTTGCCCAGAAAAGAGCAGTGTCCTTGCAATGTGCAGCAAATCCAATTTCTTGGCAAGTTCGGGGGAAGTGAGCACTGCTTGTACACTTTCTCCTTGAGAAACGGAGTGGAAAAGCTTTTCGCTAAGATGTAGACGACCAGAGAGGCAGAATACGGAGCTCCGCAGCTGGCCGAAGGGAAGTGCCGCTTCCCGGCGTCTTTCGGCAGAAGCGGCTCTTCGGAGCGCACCTCTGCCGCTCCACTCATCCGTGCGCGAAGAAGCCGCTTCTTCGCCTCCGGCAGCCAGAGATCGCGGTAGCTCGCTAAAGGCGAAGAGCGAAGCCGCAAAGAAGCGGGCTTGTCTGCGGAGCTTGCAGACTGCTGGAGGATGCTGGCTGCCACTCTCTTGCCTCTTAAATTTTCTCTAGGCATGCGAATTGGGGGTGTTCCAGGACAACTTGCCTGGGTTTGCACTTTACAGCGCACCGCTTCCGCTCCATTCATCCGTGCGCGAAGAAGCCGCTTCTTCGCCTCCGGCAGCCAGAGATCGCGGTAGCTCGTTAGAGGCGAAGAGCGAAGCCGCAAAGAAGCGGGCTTGTGTGCGGAGCTCGCAGACTGCTGCAGGACGCTGGCTGCCACTCTTTTGCCTCTTGAATTCACGCTTGGCATGCGAATGGAAGGTGTTCCAGGACAACATGCCTGGGTTTGCACTTAGTCCTGATGCGTCCCTCTTTGGAAATTCTTGCTGCTCCCCTGAGTCTCCGAGATGCACAGAACACGATGGCAGCTGCTGAAAAAAAAGAAAGGCAGCAGTGAGTTTGTCAAGAAACAAGAACATAGGCAGCTGACTGTGTTTGGCAAGGAGCAGCTGCTGGACTTTTGCAATTGCCTTCACTGCGCACAGAAGCCCTCCGCTCTGCTGCTACTTTGTTCTCATTCAGGGAATTGCACACTACTGAAGCTGAGCCGGGCTATTCAGCTCTGCTGCTTTTCAGCATCTCAGCTCCCCTAATGCCCTGTGGCAGCTCTCGAGGTGTTTTGCCTTTGCCAGGCTGGAACGTGCCTGCTACTCCAAAGAGCTGGGCAGGAGCTGGCGGAGAGGACGGCCATCTGCCAGCAGTTTGCAGCTTGCCCAGAAAAGAGCAGTGTCCTTGGAATGTGCAGCAAAATCAATTTCTTGGCAAGTTCGGGGGAAGTGAGCACTGCTTGTACACTTTCTCCATGAGAAACGGAGTGGAAAAGCTTTTCGCTAAGATGTAGACGACCAGAGAGGCAGAATACGGAGCTCCGCAGCTGGCCGAAGGGAAGTGCCGCTTCCCGGCGTCTTTCGGCAGAAGCGGCTCTTCGGAGCGCACCTCTGCCGCTCCACTCATCCGTGCGCGAAGAAGCCGCTTCTTCGCCTCCGGCAGCCAGAGATCGCGGTAGCTCGCTAGAGGCGAAGAGCGAAGCCGCAAAGAAGCGGGCTTGTGTGCGGAGCTCGCAGACAGCTGCAGGACGCTGGCTGCCACTCTCTTGCCTCTTGAATTCACTCTTGGCATGCCAATGGAAGGTGTTCCAGGACAACTTGCCTGGGTTTGCACTTAGTCCTGATGCGTCCCTCTTGGGAAATTCTTGCTGCTCCCCTGAGTCTCCGAGATGTACAGAACACGATGGCAGCTGCTGAAAAAAAAGAAAGGCAGCAGTGAGTTTGTCAAGAAACAAGAACATAGGCAGCTGACTGTGTTTAGCAAGGAGCAGCTGCTGGACTTTTGCAATTGCCTTCACTGCGCACAGAAGCCCTCTGCTCTGCTGCTACTTTGTTCTGATTCAGGAAATTCACACTACTGAAGCTGAGCCAGCCTATTCAGCTCTGCTGCTTTTCAGCATCTCAGCTCCCCTAATGCCCTGTGGCAGCTCTCGAGGTGTTTTGCCTTTGCCAGGCTGGAATGTGCCTGCTACGACAAAGAGCTGGGCAGGAGCTGGCGGAGAGGACGGCCATCTGCCAGCAGTTTGCAGCTTGCCCAGAAAAGAGCAGTGTCCTTGCAATGTGCAGCAAATCCAATTTCTTGGCAAGTTCGGGGGAAGTGAGCACTGCTTGTACACTTTCTCCTTGAGAAACGGAGTGGAAAAGCTTTTCGCTAAGATGTAGACGACCAGAGAGGCAGAATACGGAGCTCCGCAGCTGGCCGAAGGGAAGTGCCGCTTCCCGGCGTCTTTCGGCAGAAGCGGCTCTTCGGAGCGCACCTCTGCCGCTCCACTCATCCGTGCGCGAAGAAGCCGCTTCTTCGCCTCCGGCAGCCAGAGATCGCGGTAGCTCGTTAGAGGCGAAGAGCGAAGCCGCAAAGAAGCGGGCTTGTGTGCGGAGCTCGCAGACAGCTGCAGGACGCTGGCTGCCACTCTCTTGCCTCTTGAATTCACTCTTGGCATGCCAATGGAAGGTGTTCCAGGACAACTTGCCTGGGTTTGCACTTAGTCCTGATGCGTCCCTCTTGGGAAATTCTTGCTGCTCCCCTGAGTCTCCGAGATGTACAGAACACGATGGCAGCTGCTGAAAAAAAAGAAAGGCAGCAGTGAGTTTGTCAAGAAACAAGAACATAGGCAGCTGACTGTGTTTAGCAAGGAGCAGCTGCTGGACTTTTGCAATTGCCTTCACTGCGCACAGAAGCCCTCTGCTCTGCTGCTACTTTGTTCTGATTCAGGAAATTCACACTACTGAAGCTGAGCCAGCCTATTCAGCTCTGCTGCTTTTCAGCATCTCAGCTCCCCTAATGCCCTGTGGCAGCTCTCGAGGTGTTTTGCCTTTGCCAGGCTGGAATGTGCCTGCTACGACAAAGAGCTGGGCAGGAGCTGGCGGAGAGGACGGCCATCTGCCAGCAGTTTGCAGCTTGCCCAGAAAAGAGCAGTGTCCTTGCAATGTGCAGCAAATCCAATTTCTTGGCAAGTTCGGGGGAAGTGAGCACTGCTTGTACACTTTCTCCTTGAGAAACGGAGTGGAAAAGCTTTTCGCTAAGATGTAGACGACCAGAGAGGCAGAATACGGAGCTCCGCAGCTGGCCGAAGGGAAGTGCCGCTTCCCGGCGTCTTTCGGCAGAAGCGGCTCTTCGGAGCGCACCTCTGCCGCTCCACTCATCCGTGCGCGAAGAAGCCGCTTCTTCGCCTCCGGCAGCCAGAGATCGCGGTAGCTCGTTAGAGGCGAAGAGCGAAGCCGCAAAGAAGCGGGCTTGTGTGCGGAGCTCGCAGACTGCTGGAAGACGCTGGCTGCCACTCTCTTGCCTCTTGAATTCACTCTTGGCATGCCAATGGAAGGTGTTCCAGGACAACTTGCTTAGTCCTGATGCGTCCCTCTTTGGAAATTCTTGCTGCTCCCCTGAGGCTCCGAGATGCACAGAACACGATGGCAGCTGCTGAAAAAAAAGAAAGGCAGCAGTGAGTTTGTCAAGAAACAAGAACATAGGCAGCTGACTGTGTTTGGCAGGGAGCAGCTGCTGGACTTTTGCAATTGCCTTCACTGCGCACAGAAGCCCTCTGCTCTGCTGCTACTTTGTTCTCATTCAGGGAATTGCACACTACTGAAGCTGAGCCGGGCTATTCAGCTCTGCTGCTTTTCAGCATCTCACTCCCCTAATGCCCTGTGGCAGCTCTCGAGGTGTTTTGCCTTTGCCAGGCTGGAATGTGCCTGCTACTACAAAGAGCTGGGCAGGAGCTGGCGGAGAGGACGGCCATCTGCCAGCAGTTTGCAGCTTGCCCAGAAAAGAGCAGTGTCCTTGGAATGTGCAGCAAAATCAATTTCTTGGCAAGTTCGGGGGAAGTGAGCACTGCTTGTACACTTTCTCCATGAGAAACGGAGTGGAAAAGCTTTTCGCTAAGATGTAGACGACCAGAGAGGCAGAATACGGAGCTCCGCAGCTGGCCGAAGGGAAGTGCCGCTTCCCGGCGTCTTTCGGCAGAAGCGGCTCTTCGGAGCGCACCTCTGCCGCTCCACTCATCCGTGCGCGAAGAAGCCGCTTCTTCGCCTCCGGCAGCCAGAGATCGCGGTAGCTCGCTAGAGGCGAAGAGCGAAGCCGCAAAGAAGCGGGCTTGTGTGCGGAGCTCGCAGACAGCTGCAGGACGCTGGCTGCCACTCTCTTGCCTCTTGAATTCACTCTTGGCATGCCAATGGAAGGTGTTCCAGGACAACTTGCCTGGGTTTGCACTTAGTCCTGATGCGTCCCTCTTTGGAAATTCTTGCTGCTCCCCTGAGTCTCCGAGATGTACAGAACACGATGGCAGCTGCTGAAAAAAAAGAAAGGCAGCAGTGAGTTTGTCAAGAAACAAGAACATAGGCAGCTGACTGTGTTTAGCAAGGAGCAGCTGCTGGACTTTTGCAATTGCCTTCACTGCGCACAGAAGCCCTCTGCTCTGCTGCTACTTTGTTCTGATTCAGGAAATTCACACTACTGAAGCTGAGCCAGCCTATTCAGCTCTGCTGCTTTTCAGCATCTCAGCTCCCCTAATGCCCTGTGGCAGCTCTCGAGGTGTTTTGCCTTTGCCAGGCTGGAATGTGCCTGCTACGACAAAGAGCTGGGCAGGAGCTGGCGGAGAGGACGGCCATCTGCCAGCAGTTTGCAGCTTGCCCAGAAAAGAGCAGTGTCCTTGCAATGTGCAGCAAATCCAATTTCTTGGCAAGTTCGGGGGAAGTGAGCACTGCTTGTACACTTTCTCCTTGAGAAACGGAGTGGAAAAGCTTTTCGCTAAGATGTAGACGACCAGAGAGGCAGAATACGGAGCTCCGCAGCTGGCCGAAGGGAAGTGCCGCTTCCCGGCGTCTTTCGGCAGAAGCGGCTCTTCGGAGCGCACCTCTGCCGCTCCACTCATCCGTGCGCGAAGAAGCCGCTTCTTCGCCTCCGGCAGCCAGAGATCGCGGTAGCTCGTTAGAGGCGAAGAGCGAAGCCGCAAAGAAGCGGGCTTGTGTGCGGAGCTCGCAGACTGCTGGAAGACGCTGGCTGCCACTCTCTTGCCTCTTGAATTCACTCTTGGCATGCCAATGGAAGGTGTTCCAGGACAACTTGCTTAGTCCTGATGCGTCCCTCTTTGGAAATTCTTGCTGCTCCCCTGAGGCTCCGAGATGCACAGAACACGATGGCAGCTGCTGAAAAAAAAGAAAGGCAGCATCGAGTTTGTCAAGAAACAAGAACATAGGCAGCTGACTGTGTTTGGCAGGGAGCAGCTGCTGGACTTTTGCAATTGCCTTCACTGCGCACAGAAGCCCTCTGCTCTGCTGCTACTTTGTTCTCATTCAGGGAATTGCACACTACTGAAGCTGAGCCGGGCTATTCAGCTCTGCTGCTTTTCAGCATCTCACTCCCCTAATGCCCTGTGGCAGCTCTCGAGGTGTTTTGCCTTTGCCAGGCTGGAATGTGCCTGCTACTACAAAGAGCTGGGCAGGAGCTGGCGGAGAGGACGGCCATCTGCCAGCAGTTTGCAGCTTGCCCAGAAAAGAGCAGTGTCCTTGGAATGTGCAGCAAAATCAATTTCTTGGCAAGTTCGGGGGAAGTGAGCACTGCTTGTACACTTTCTCCATGAGAAACGGAGTGGAAAAGCTTTTCGCTAAGATGTAGACGACCAGAGAGGCAGAATACGGAGCTCCGCAGCTGGCCGAAGGGAAGTGCCGCTTCCCGGCGTCTTTCGGCAGAAGCGGCTCTTCGGAGCGCACCTCTGCCGCTCCACTCATCCGTGCGCGAAGAAGCCGCTTCTTCGCCTCCGGCAGCCAGAGATCGCGGTAGCTCGCTAGAGGCGAAGAGCGAAGCCGCAAAGAAGCGGGCTTGTGTGCGGAGCTCGCAGACAGCTGCAGGACGCTGGCTGCCACTCTCTTGCCTCTTGAATTCACTCTTGGCATGCCAATGGAAGGTGTTCCAGGACAACTTGCCTGGGTTTGCACTTAGTCCTGATGCGTCCCTCTTGGGAAATTCTTGCTGCTCCCCTGAGTCTCCGAGATGTACAGAACACGATGGCAGCTGCTGAAAAAAAAGAAAGGCAGCAGTGAGTTTGTCAAGAAACAAGAACATAGGCAGCTGACTGTGTTTAGCAAGGAGCAGCTGCTGGACTTTTGCAATTGCCTTCACTGCGCACAGAAGCCCTCTGCTCTGCTGCTACTTTGTTCTGATTCAGGAAATTCACACTACTGAAGCTGAGCCAGCCTATTCAGCTCTGCTGCTTTTCAGCATCTCAGCTCCCCTAATGCCCTGTGGCAGCTCTCGAGGTGTTTTGCCTTTGCCAGGCTGGAATGTGCCTGCTACGACAAAGAGCTGGGCAGGAGCTGGCGGAGAGGACGGCCATCTGCCAGCAGTTTGCAGCTTGCCCAGAAAAGAGCAGTGTCCTTGCAATGTGCAGCAAATCCAATTTCTTGGCAAGTTCGGGGGAAGTGAGCACTGCTTGTACACTTTCTCCTTGAGAAACGGAGTGGAAAAGCTTTTCGCTAAGATGTAGACGACCAGAGAGGCAGAATACGGAGCTCCGCAGCTGGCCGAAGGGAAGTGCCGCTTCCCGGCGTCTTTCGGCAGAAGCGGCTCTTCGGAGCGCACCTCTGCCGCTCCACTCATCCGTGCGCGAAGAAGCCGCTTCTTCGCCTCCGGCAGCCAGAGATCGCGGTAGCTCGTTAGAGGCGAAGAGCGAAGCCGCAAAGAAGCGGGCTTGTGTGCGGAGCTCGCAGACTGCTGGAAGACGCTGGCTGCCACTCTCTTGCCTCTTGAATTCACTCTTGGCATGCCAATGGAAGGTGTTCCAGGACAACTTGCTTAGTCCTGATGCGTCCCTCTTTGGAAATTCTTGCTGCTCCCCTGAGGCTCCGAGATGCACAGAACACGATGGCAGCTGCTGAAAAAAAAGAAAGGCAGCAGTGAGTTTGTCAAGAAACAAGAACATAGGCAGCTGACTGTGTTTGGCAGGGAGCAGCTGCTGGACTTTTGCAATTGCCTTCACTGCGCACAGAAGCCCTCTGCTCTGCTGCTACTTTGTTCTCATTCAGGGAATTGCACACTACTGAAGCTGAGCCGGGCTATTCAGCTCTGCTGCTTTTCAGCATCTCACTCCCCTAATGCCCTGTGGCAGCTCTCGAGGTGTTTTGCCTTTGCCAGGCTGGAATGTGCCTGCTACTACAAAGAGCTGGGCAGGAGCTGGCGGAGAGGACGGCCATCTGCCAGCAGTTTGCAGCTTGCCCAGAAAAGAGCAGTGTCCTTGGAATGTGCAGCAAAATCAATTTCTTGGCAAGTTCGGGGGAAGTGAGCACTGCTTGTACACTTTCTCCATGAGAAACGGAGTGGAAAAGCTTTTCGCTAAGATGTAGACGACCAGAGAGGCAGAATACGGAGCTCCGCAGCTGGCCGAAGGGAAGTGCCGCTTCCCGGCGTCTTTCGGCAGAAGCGGCTCTTCGGAGCGCACCTCTGCCGCTCCACTCATCCGTGCGCGAAGAAGCCGCTTCTTCGCCTCCGGCAGCCAGAGATCGCGGTAGCTCGCTAGAGGCGAAGAGCGAAGCCGCAAAGAAGCGGGCTTGTGTGCGGAGCTCGCAGACAGCTGCAGGACGCTGGCTGCCACTCTCTTGCCTCTTGAATTCACTCTTGGCATGCCAATGGAAGGTGTTCCAGGACAACTTGCCTGGGTTTGCACTTAGTCCTGATGCGTCCCTCTTTGGAAATTCTTGCTGCTCCCCTGAGTCTCCGAGATGTACAGAACACGATGGCAGCTGCTGAAAAAAAAGAAAGGCAGCAGTGAGTTTGTCAAGAAACAAGAACATAGGCAGCTGACTGTGTTTAGCAAGGAGCAGCTGCTGGACTTTTGCAATTGCCTTCACTGCGCACAGAAGCCCTCTGCTCTGCTGCTACTTTGTTCTGATTCAGGAAATTCACACTACTGAAGCTGAGCCAGCCTATTCAGCTCTGCTGCTTTTCAGCATCTCAGCTCCCCTAATGCCCTGTGGCAGCTCTCGAGGTGTTTTGCCTTTGCCAGGCTGGAATGTGCCTGCTACGACAAAGAGCTGGGCAGGAGCTGGCGGAGAGGACGGCCATCTGCCAGCAGTTTGCAGCTTGCCCAGAAAAGAGCAGTGTCCTTGCAATGTGCAGCAAATCCAATTTCTTGGCAAGTTCGGGGGAAGTGAGCACTGCTTGTACACTTTCTCCTTGAGAAACGGAGTGGAAAAGCTTTTCGCTAAGATGTAGACGACCAGAGAGGCAGAATACGGAGCTCCGCAGCTGGCCGAAGGGAAGTGCCGCTTCCCGGCGTCTTTCGGCAGAAGCGGCTCTTCGGAGCGCACCTCTGCCGCTCCACTCATCCGTGCGCGAAGAAGCCGCTTCTTCGCCTCCGGCAGCCAGAGATCGCGGTAGCTCGTTAGAGGCGAAGAGCGAAGCCGCAAAGAAGCGGGCTTGTGTGCGGAGCTCGCAGACTGCTGGAAGACGCTGGCTGCCACTCTCTTGCCTCTTGAATTCACTCTTGGCATGCCAATGGAAGGTGTTCCAGGACAACTTGCTTAGTCCTGATGCGTCCCTCTTTGGAAATTCTTGCTGCTCCCCTGAGGCTCCGAGATGCACAGAACACGATGGCAGCTGCTGAAAAAAAAGAAAGGCAGCAGTGAGTTTGTCAAGAAACAAGAACATAGGCAGCTGACTGTGTTTGGCAGGGAGCAGCTGCTGGACTTTTGCAATTGCCTTCACTGCGCACAGAAGCCCTCTGCTCTGCTGCTACTTTGTTCTCATTCAGGGAATTGCACACTACTGAAGCTGAGCCGGGCTATTCAGCTCTGCTGCTTTTCAGCATCTCACTCCCCTAATGCCCTGTGGCAGCTCTCGAGGTGTTTTGCCTTTGCCAGGCTGGAATGTGCCTGCTACTACAAAGAGCTGGGCAGGAGCTGGCGGAGAGGACGGCCATCTGCCAGCAGTTTGCAGCTTGCCCAGAAAAGAGCAGTGTCCTTGGAATGTGCAGCAAAATCAATTTCTTGGCAAGTTCGGGGGAAGTGAGCACTGCTTGTACACTTTCTCCATGAGAAACGGAGTGGAAAAGCTTTTCGCTAAGATGTAGACGACCAGAGAGGCAGAATATGGAGCTCCGCAGCTGGCCGAAGGGAAGTGCCGCTTCCGGGCGTCTTTCGGCAGAAGCGGCTCTTCGGAGCGCACCTCTGCCGCTCCACTGATCCGTGCGCGAAGAAGCCGCTTCTTCGCCTCCGGCAGCCAGAGATCGCGGTAGCTCGCTAGAGGCGAAGAGCGAAGCCGCAAAGAAGCGGGCTTGTGTGCGGAGCTCGCAGACAGCTGCAGGACGCTGGCTGCCACTCTCTTGCCTCTTGAATTCACTCTTGGCATGCCAATGGAAGGTGTTCCAGGACAACTTGCCTGGGTTTGCACTTAGTCCTGATGCGTCCCTCTTTGGAAATTCTTGCTGCTCCCCTGAGTCTCCGAGATGCACAGAACACGATGGCAGCTGCTGAAAAAAAAGAAAGGCAGCAGTGAGTATGTCAAGAAACAAGAACATAGGCAGCTGACTGTGTTTGGCAAGGAGCAGCTGCTGGACTTTTGCAATTGCTTTCACTGCGCACAGAAGCCCTCTGCTCTGCTGCTACTTTGTTCTGATTCAGGAAATTCACACTACTGAAGCTGAGCCGGGCTATTCAGCTCTGCTGCTTTTCAGCATCTCAGCTCCCCTAATGCCCTGTGGCAGCTCTCGAGGTGTTTTGCCTTTGCCAGGCTGGAACGTGCCTGCTACTACAAAGAGCTGGGCAGGAGCTGGCGGAGAGGACGGCCATCTGCCAGCAGTTTGCAGCTTGCCCAGAAAAGAGCAGTGTCCTTGGAATGTGCAGCAAATCCAATTTCTTGGCAAGTTCGGGGGAAGTGAGCACTGCTTGTACACTTTCTCCATGAGAAACGGAGTGGAAAAGCTTTTCGCTAAGATGTAGACGACCAGAGAGGCAGAATGTGGAGCTCCGCAGCTGGCCGAAGGGAAGTGCCGCTTCCCGGCGTCTTTCGGCAGAAGCGGCTCTTCGGAGCGCACCGCTGCCGCTCCACTGATCCGTGCGCGAAGAAGCCGCTTCTTCGCCTCCGGCAGCCAGAGATCGCGGTAGCTCGCTAGAGGCGAAGAGCGAAGCCGCAAAGAAGCGGGCTTGTCTGCGGAGCTCGCAGACTGCTGGAGGATGCTGGCTGCCACTCTCTTGCCTCTTAAATTTTCTCTAGGCATGCGAATTGGGGGGGTTCCCGGACAACTTGCCTGGGTTTGCACTTTACAGCGCACCGCTTCCGCTCCATTCATCCGTGCGCGAAGAAGCCGCTTCTTCGCCTCCGGCAGCCAGAGATCGCGGTAGCTCGTTAGAGGCGAAGAGCGAAGCCGCAAAGAAGCGGGCTTGTGTGCGGAGCTCGCAGACTGCTGCAGGACGCTGGCTGCCACTCTTTTGCCTCTTGAATTCACGCTTGGCATGCGAATGGAAGGTGTTCTAGGACAACATGCCTGGGTTTGCACTTAGTCCCGATGCGTCCCTCTTGGGAAATTCTAGCTGCTCCCCTGAGGCTCCGAGATGCACAGAACACGATGGCAGCTGCTGAAAAAAAAGAAAGGCAGCAGTGAGTTTGTCAAGAAACAAGAACATAGGCAGCTGACTGTGTTTGGCAAGGAGCAGCTGCTGGACTTTTGCAATTGCCTTCACTGCGCACAGAAGCCCTCCGCTCTGCTGCTACTTTGTTCTCATTCAGGGAATTGCACACTACTGAAGCTGAGCCAGCCTATTCAGCTCTGCTGCTTTTCAGCATCTCAGCTCCCCTAATGCCCTGTGGCAGCTCTCGAGGTGTTTTGCCTTTGCCAGGCTGGAACGTGCCTGCTACTACAAAGAGCTGGGCAGGAGCTGGCGGAGAGGACGGCCATCTGCCAGCAGTTTGCAGCTTGCCCAGAAAAGAGCAGTGTCCTTGGAATGTGCAGCAAAATCAATTTCTTGGCAAGTTCGGGGGAAGTGAGCACTGCTTGTACACTTTCTCCATGAGAAACGGAGTGGAAAAGCTTTTCGCTAAGATGTAGACGACCAGAGAGGCAGAATACGGAGCTCCGCAGCTGGCCGAAGGGAAGTGCCGGTTCCCGGCGTCTTTCGGCAGAAGCGGCGCTTCGGAGCGCACCGCTGCCGCTCCACTGATCCGTGCGCGAAGAAGCCGCTTCTTCGCCTCCGGCAGCCAGAGATCGCGGTAGCTCGCTAGAGGCGAAGAGCGAAGCCGCAAAGAAGCGGGCTTGTGTGCGGAGCTCGCAGACTGCTGGAAGACGCTGGCTGCCACTCTCTTGCCTCTTGAATTCACTCTTGGCATGCCAATGGAAGGTGTTCCAGGACAACTTGCTTAGTCCTGATGCGTCCCTCTTTGGAAATTCTTGCTGCTCCCCTGAGGCTCCGAGATGCACAGAACACGATGGCAGCTGCTGAAAAAAAAGAAAGGCAGCATCGAGTTTGTCAAGAAACAAGAACATAGGCAGCTGACTGTGTTTGGCAGGGAGCAGCTGCTGGACTTTTGCAATTGCCTTCACTGCGCACAGAAGCCCTCTGCTCTGCTGCTACTTTGTTCTCATTCAGGGAATTGCACACTACTGAAGCTGAGCCGGGCTATTCAGCTCTGCTGCTTTTCAGCATCTCACTCCCCTAATGCCCTGTGGCAGCTCTCGAGGTGTTTTGCCTTTGCCAGGCTGGAATGTGCCTGCTACTACAAAGAGCTGGGCAGGAGCTGGCGGAGAGGACGGCCATCTGCCAGCAGTTTGCAGCTTGCCCAGAAAAGAGCAGTGTCCTTGGAATGTGCAGCAAAATCAATTTCTTGGCAAGTTCGGGGGAAGTGAGCACTGCTTGTACACTTTCTCCATGAGAAACGGAGTGGAAAAGCTTTTCGCTAAGATGTAGACGACCAGAGAGGCAGAATACGGAGCTCCGCAGCTGGCCGAAGGGAAGTGCCGCTTCCCGGCGTCTTTCGGCAGAAGCGGCTCTTCGGAGCGCACCTCTGCCGCTCCACTCATCCGTGCGCGAAGAAGCCGCTTCTTCGCCTCCGGCAGCCAGAGATCGCGGTAGCTCGCTAGAGGCGAAGAGCGAAGCCGCAAAGAAGCGGGCTTGTGTGCGGAGCTCGCAGACAGCTGCAGGACGCTGGCTGCCACTCTCTTGCCTCTTGAATTCACTCTTGGCATGCCAATGGAAGGTGTTCCAGGACAACTTGCCTGGGTTTGCACTTAGTCCTGATGCGTCCCTCTTGGGAAATTCTGGCTGCTCCCCTGAGTCTCCGAGATGTACAGAACACGATGGCAGCTGCTGAAAAAAAAGAAAGGCAGCAGTGAGTTTGTCAAGAAACAAGAACATAGGCAGCTGACTGTGTTTAGCAAGGAGCAGCTGCTGGACTTTTGCAATTGCCTTCACTGCGCACAGAAGCCCTCTGCTCTGCTGCTACTTTGTTCTGATTCAGGAAATTCACACTACTGAAGCTGAGCCGGGCTATTCAGCTCTGCTGCTTTTCAGCATCTCAGCTCCCCTAATGCCCTGTGGCAGCTCTCGAGGTGTTTTGCCTTTGCCAGGCTGGAACGTGCCTGCTACTACAAAGAGCTGGGCAGGAGCTGGCGGAGAGGACGGCCATCTGCCAGCAGTTTGCAGCTTGCCCAGAAAAGAGCAGTGTCCTTGCAATGTGCAGCAAATCCAATTTCTTGGCAAGTTCGGGGGAAGTGAGCACTGCTTGTACACTTTCTCCATGAGAAACGGAGTGGAAAAGCTTTTCGCTAAGATGTAGACGACCAGAGAGGCAGAATGTGGAGCTCCGCAGCTGGCCGAAGGGAAGTGCCGCTTCCCGGCGTCTTTCGGCAGAAGCGGCTCTTCGGAGCGCACCGCTGCCGCTCCACTGATCCGTGCGCGAAGAAGCCGCTTCTTCGCCTCCGGCAGCCAGAGATCGCGGTAGCTCGCTAGAGGCGAAGAGCGAAGCCGCAAAGAAGCGGGCTTGTCTGCGGAGCTCGCAGACTGCTGGAGGATGCTGGCTGCCACTCTCTTGCCTCTTAAATTTTCTCTAGGCATGCGAATTGGGGGGGTTCCCGGACAACTTGCCTGGGTTTGCACTTTACAGCGCACCGCTTCCGCTCCATTCATCCGTGCGCGAAGAAGCCGCTTCTTCGCCTCCGGCAGCCAGAGATCGCGGTAGCTCGTTAGAGGCGAAGAGCGAAGCCGCAAAGAAGCGGGCTTGTGTGCGGAGCTCGCAGACTGCTGCAGGACGCTGGCTGCCACTCTTTTGCCTCTTGAATTCACGCTTGGCATGCGAATGGAAGGTGTTCTAGGACAACATGCCTGGGTTTGCACTTAGTCCTGATGCGTCCCTCTTGGGAAATTCTAGCTGCTCCCCTGAGGCTCCGAGATGCACAGAACACGATGGCAGCTGCTGAAAAAAAAGAAAGGCAGCAGTGAGTTTGTCAAGAAACAAGAACATAGGCAGCTGACTGTGTTTGGCAAGGAGCAGCTGCTGGACTTTTGCAATTGCCTTCACTGCGCACAGAAGCCCTCCGCTCTGCTGCTACTTTGTTCTCATTCAGGGAATTGCACACTACTGAAGCTGAGCCAGCCTATTCAGCTCTGCTGCTTTTCAGCATCTCAGCTCCCCTAATGCCCTGTGGCAGCTCTCGAGGTGTTTTGCCTTTGCCAGGCTGGAACGTGCCTGCTACTCCAAAGAGCTGGGCAGGAGCTGGCGGAGAGGACGGCCATCTGCCAGCAGTTTGCAGCTTGCCCAGAAAAGAGCAGTGTCCTTGGAATGTGCAGCAAAATCAATTTCTTGGCAAGTTCGGGGGAAGTGAGCACTGCTTGTACACTTTCTCCATGAGAAACGGAGTGGAAAAGCTTTTCGCTAAGATGTAGACGACCAGAGAGGCAGAATACGGAGCTCCGCAGCTGGCCGAAGGGAAGTGCCGCTTCCCGGCGTCTTTCGGCAGAAGCGGCGCTTCGGAGCGCACCGCTGCCGCTCCACTGATCCGTGCGCGAAGAAGCCGCTTCTTCGCCTCCGGCAGCCAGAGATCGCGGTAGCTCGCTAGAGGCGAAGAGCGAAGCCGCAAAGAAGCGGGCTTGTCTGCGGAGCTCGCAGACTGCTGGAAGACGCTGGCTGCCACTCTCTTGCCTCTTGAATTCACTCTTGGCATGCCAATGGAAGGTGTTCCAGGACAACTTGCCTGGGTTTGCACTTAGTCCTGATGCGTCCCTCTTTGGAAATTCTTGCTGCTCCCCTGAGTCTCCGAGATGTACAGAACACGATGGCAGCTGCTGAAAAAAAAGAAAAGCAGCAGTGAGTTTGTCAAGAAACAAGAACATAGGCAGCTGACTGTGTTTAGCAAGGAGCAGCTGCTGGACTTTTGCAATTGCCTTCACTGCGCACAGAAGCCCTCTGCTCTGCTGCTACTTTGTTCTGATTCAGGAAATTCACACTACTGAAGCTGAGCCGGGCTATTCAGCTCTGCTGCTTTTCAGCATCTCAGCTCCCCTAATGCCCTGTGGCAGCTCTCGAGGTGTTTTGCCTTTGCCAGGCTGGAATGTGCCTGCTACGACAAAGAGCTGGGCAGGAGCTGGCGGAGAGGACGGCCATCTGCCAGCAGTTTGCAGCTTGCCCAGAAAAGAGCAGTGTCCTTGCAATGTGCAGCAAATCCAATTTCTTGGCAAGTTCGGGGGAAGTGAGCACTGCTTGTACACTTTCTCCTTGAGAAACGGAGTGGAAAAGCTTTTCGCTAAGATGTAGACGACCAGAGAGGCAGAATACGGAGCTCCGCAGCTGGCCGAAGGGAAGTGCCGCTTCCCGGCGTCTTTCGGCAGAAGCGGCTCTTCGGAGCGCACCTCTGCCGCTCCACTCATCCGTGCGCGAAGAAGCCGCTTCTTCGCCTCCGGCAGCCAGAGATCGCGGTAGCTCGCTAGAGGCGAAGAGCGAAGCCGCAAAGAAGCGGGCTTGTCTGCGGAGCTCGCAGACTGCTGGAGGATGCTGGCTGCCACTCTCTTGCCTCTTAAATTTTCTCTAGGCATGCGAATTGGGGGTGTTCCCGGACAACTTGCCTGGGTTTGCACTTTACAGCGCACCGCTTCCGCTCCATTCATCCGTGCGCGAAGAAGCCGCTTCTTCGCCTCCGGCAGCCAGAGATCGCGGTAGCTCGTTAGAGGCGAAGAGCGAAGCCGCAAAGAAGCGGGCTTGTGTGCGGAGCTCGCAGACTGCTGCAGGACGCTGGCTGCCACTCTTTTGCCTCTTGAATTCACGCTTGGCATGCGAATGGAAGGTGTTCCAGGACAACATGCCTGGGTTTGCACTTAGTCCTGATGCGTCCCTCTTGGGAAATTCTAGCTGCTCCCCTGAGTCTCCGAGATGCACAGAACACGATGGCAGCTGCTGAAAAAAAAGAAAGGCAGCAGTGAGTTTGTCAAGAAACAAGAACATAGGCAGCTGACTGTGTTTGGCAAGGAGCAGCTGCTGGACTTTTGCAATTGCCTTCACTGCGCACAGAAGCCCTCTGCTCTGCTGCTACTTTGTTCTCATTCAGGGAATTGCACACTACTGAAGCTGAGCCGGGCTATTCAGCTCTGCTGCTTTTCAGCATCTCAGCTCCCCTAATGCCCTGTGGCAGCTCTCGAGGTGTTTTGCCTTTGCCAGGCTGGAATGAGCCTGCTACTACAAAGAGCTGGGCAGGAGCTGGCGGAGAGGACGGCCATCTGCCAGCAGTTTGCAGCTTGCCCAGAAAAGAGCAGTGTCCTTGGAATGTGCAGCAAAATCAATTTCTTGGCAAGTTCGGGGGAAGTGAGCACTGCTTGTACACTTTCTCCATGAGAAACGGAGTGGAAAAGCTTTTCGCTAAGATGTAGACGACCAGAGAGGCAGAATACGGAGCTCCGCAGCTGGCCGAAGGGAAGTGCCGCTTCCCGGCGTCTTTCGGCAGAAGCGGCTCTTCGGAGCGCACCTCTGCCGCTCCACTCATCCGTGCGCGAAGAAGCCGCTTCTTCGCCTCCGGCAGCCAGAGATCGCGGTAGCTCGCTAGAGGCGAAGAGCGAAGCCGCAAAGAAGCGGGCTTGTGTGCGGAGCTCGCAGACAGCTGCAGGACGCTGGCTGCCACTCTCTTGCCTCTTGAATTCACTCTTGGCATGCCAATGGAAGGTGTTCCAGGACAACTTGCCTGGGTTTGCACTTAGTCCTGATGCGTCCCTCTTGGGAAATTCTTGCTGCTCCCCTGAGTCTCCGAGATGTACAGAACACGATGGCAGCTGCTGAAAAAAAAAGAAAGGCAGCAGTGAGTTTGTCAAGAAACAAGAACATAGGCAGCTGACTGTGTTTAGCAAGGAGCAGCTGCTGGACTTTTGCAATTGCCTTCACTGCGCACAGAAGCCCTCTGCTCTGCTGCTACTTTGTTCTGATTCAGGAAATTCACACTACTGAAGCTGAGCCAGCCTATTCAGCTCTGCTGCTTTTCAGCATCTCAGCTCCCCTAATGCCCTGTGGCAGCTCTCGAGGTGTTTTGCCTTTGCCAGGCTGGAATGTGCCTGCTACGACAAAGAGCTGGGCAGGAGCTGGCGGAGAGGACGGCCATCTGCCAGCAGTTTGCAGCTTGCCCAGAAAAGAGCAGTGTCCTTGCAATGTGCAGCAAATCCAATTTCTTGGCAAGTTCGGGGGAAGTGAGCACTGCTTGTACACTTTCTCCTTGAGAAACGGAGTGGAAAAGCTTTTCGCTAAGATGTAGACGACCAGAGAGGCAGAATACGGAGCTCCGCAGCTGGCCGAAGGGAAGTGCCGCTTCCCGGCGTCTTTCGGCAGAAGCGGCTCTTCGGAGCGCACCTCTGCCGCTCCACTCATCCGTGCGCGAAGAAGCCGCTTCTTCGCCTCCGGCAGCCAGAGATCGCGGTAGCTCGCTAGAGGCGAAGAGCGAAGCCGCAAAGAAGCGGGCTTGTCTGCGGAGCTCGCAGACTGCTGGAGGATGCTGGCTGCCACTCTCTTGCCTCTTAAATTTTCTCTAGGCATGCGAATTGGGGGTGTTCCCGGACAACTTGCCTGGGTTTGCACTTTACAGCGCACCGCTTCCGCTCCATTCATCCGTGCGCGAAGAAGCCGCTTCTTCGCCTCCGGCAGCCAGAGATCGCGGTAGCTCGTTAGAGGCGAAGAGCGAAGCCGCAAAGAAGCGGGCTTGTGTGCGGAGCTCGCAGACTGCTGCAGGACGCTGGCTGCCACTCTTTTGCCTCTTGAATTCACGCTTGGCATGCGAATGGAAGGTGTTCCAGGACAACAAGCCTGGGTTTGCACTTAGTCCTGATGCGTCCCTCTTGGGAAATTCTAGCTGCTCCCCTGAGTCTCCGAGATGCACAGAACACGATGGCAGCTGCTGAAAAAAAAGAAAGGCAGCAGTGAGTTTGTCAAGAAACAAGAACATAGGCAGCTGACTGTGTTTGGCAAGGAGCAGCTGCTGGACATTTGCAATTGCCTTCACTGCGCACAGAAGCCCTCTGCTCTGCTGCTACTTTGTTCTCATTCAGGGAATTGCACACTACTGAAGCTGAGCCGGGCTATTCAGCTCTGCTGCTTTTCAGCATCTCAGCTCCCCTAATGCCCTGTGGCAGCTCTCGAGGTGTTTTGCCTTTGCCAGGCTGGAATGAGCCTGCTACTACAAAGAGCTGGGCAGGAGCTGGCGGAGAGGACGGCCATCTGCCAGCAGTTTGCAGCTTGCCCAGAAAAGAGCAGTGTCCTTGGAATGTGCAGCAAAATCAATTTCTTGGCAAGTTCGGGGGAAGTGAGCACTGCTTGTACACTTTCTCCATGAGAAACGGAGTGGAAAAGCTTTTCGCTAAGATGTAGACGACCAGAGAGGCAGAATACGGAGCTCCGCAGCTGGCCGAAGGGAAGTGCCGCTTCCCGGCGTCTTTCGGCAGAAGCGGCTCTTCGGAGCGCACCTCTGCCGCTCCACTCATCCGTGCGCGAAGAAGCCGCTTCTTCGCCTCCGGCAGCCAGAGATCGCGGTAGCTCGCTAGAGGCGAAGAGCGAAGCCGCAAAGAAGCGGGCTTGTGTGCGGAGCTCGCAGACAGCTGCAGGACGCTGGCTGCCACTCTCTTGCCTCTTGAATTCACTCTTGGCATGCCAATGGAAGGTGTTCCAGGACAACTTGCCTGGGTTTGCACTTAGTCCTGATGCGTCCCTCTTTGGAAATTCTTGCTGCTCCCCTGAGTCTCCGAGATGTACAGAACACGATGGCAGCTGCTGAAAAAAAAGAAAGGCAGCAGTGAGTTTGTCAAGAAACAAGAACATAGGCAGCTGACTGTGTTTAGCAAGGAGCAGCTGCTGGACTTTTGCAATTGCCTTCACTGCGCACAGAAGCCCTCTGCTCTGCTGCTACTTTGTTCTGATTCAGGAAATTCACACTACTGAAGCTGAGCCGGGCTATTCAGCTCTGCTGCTTTTCAGCATCTCAGCTCCCCTAATGCCCTGTGGCAGCTCTCGAGGTGTTTTGCCTTTGCCAGGCTGGAATGTGCCTGCTACGACAAAGAGCTGGGCAGGAGCTGGCGGAGAGGACGGCCATCTGCCAGCAGTTTGCAGCTTGCCCAGAAAAGAGCAGTGTCCTTGCAATGTGCAGCAAATCCAATTTCTTGGCAAGTTCGGGGGAAGTGAGCACTGCTTGTACACTTTCTCCATGAGAAACGGAGTGGAAAAGCTTTTCGCTAAGATGTAGACGACCAGAGAGGCAGAATACGGAGCTCCGCAGCTGGCCAAAGGGAAGTGCCGCTTCCCGGCGTCTTTCGGCAGAAGCGGCTCTTCGGAGCGCACCTCTGCCGCTCCACTCATCCGTGCGCGAAGAAGCCGCTTCTTCGCCTCCGGCAGCCAGAGATCGCGGTAGCTCGCTAAAGGCGAAGAGCGAAGCCGCAAAGAAGCGGGCTTGTCTGCGGAGCTCGCAGACTGCTGGAGGATGCTGGCTGCCACTCTCTTGCCTCTTAAATTTTCTCTAGGCATGCGAATTGGGGGTGTTCCCGGACAACTTGCCTGGGTTTGCACTTTACAGCGCACCGCTTCCGCTCCATTCATCCGTGCGCGAAGAAGCCGCTTCTTCGCCTCCGGCAGCCAGAGATCGCGGTAGCTCGTTAGAGGCGAAGAGCGAAGCCGCAAAGAAGCGGGCTTGTGTGCGGAGCTCGCAGACTGCTGCAGGACGCTGGCTGCCACTCTTTTGCTTCTTGAATTCACGCTTGGCATGCGAATGGAAGGTGTTCCAGGACAACATGCCTGGGTTTGCACTTAGTCCTGATGCGTCACTCTTGGGAAATTCTAGCTGCTCCCCTGAGGCTCCGAGATGCACAGAACACGATGGCAGCTGCTGAAAAAAAAGAAAGGCAGCAGTGAGTTTGTCAAGAAACAAGAACATAGGCAGCTGACTGTGTTTGGCAAGGAGCAGCTGCTGGACTTTTGCAATTGCCTTCACTGCGCACAGAAGCCCTCCGCTCTGCTGCTACTTTGTTCTCATTCAGGGAATTGCACACTACTGAAGCTGAGCCAGCCTATTCAGCTCTGCTGCTTTTCAGCATCTCAGCTCCCCTAATGCCCTGTGGCAGCTCTCGAGGTGTTTTGCCTTTGCCAGGCTGGAACGTGCCTGCTACTCCAAAGAGCTGGGCAGGAGCTGGCGGAGAGGACGGCCATCTGCCAGCAGTTTGCAGCTTGCCCAGAAAAGAGCAGTGTCCTTGGAATGTGCAGCAAAATCAATTTCTTGGCAAGTTCGGGGGAAGTGAGCACTGCTTGTACACTTTCTCCATGAGAAACGGAGTGGAAAAGCTTTTCGCTAAGATGTAGACGACCAGAGAGGCAGAATACGGAGCTCCGCAGCTGGCCGAAGGGAAGTGCCGGTTCCCGGCGTCTTTCGGCAGAAGCGGCGCTTCGGAGCGCACCTCTGCCGCTCCACTCATCCGTGCGCGAAGAAGCCGCTTCTTCGCCTCCGGCAGCCAGAGATCGCGGTAGCTCGCTAGAGGCGAAGAGCGAAGCCGCAAAGAAGCGGGCTTGTGTGCGGAGCTCGCAGACTGCTGGAAGACGCTGGCTGCCACTCTCTTGCCTCTTGAATTCACTCTTGGCATGCCAATGGAAGGTGTTCCAGGACAACTTGCTTAGTCCTGATGCGTCCCTCTTTGGAAATTCTTGCTGCTCCCCTGAGGCTCCGAGATGCACAGAACACGATGGCAGCTGCTGAAAAAAAAGAAAGGCAGCATCGAGTTTGTCAAGAAACAAGAACATAGGCAGCTGACTGTGTTTGGCAGGGAGCAGCTGCTGGACTTTTGCAATTGCCTTCACTGCGCACAGAAGCCCTCTGCTCTGCTGCTACTTTGTTCTCATTCAGGGAATTGCACACTACTGAAGCTGAGCCGGGCTATTCAGCTCTGCTGCTTTTCAGCATCTCACTCCCCTAATGCCCTGTGGCAGCTCTCGAGGTGTTTTGCCTTTGCCAGGCTGGAATGTGCCTGCTACTACAAAGAGCTGGGCAGGAGCTGGCGGAGAGGACGGCCATCTGCCAGCAGTTTGCAGCTTGCCCAGAAAAGAGCAGTGTCCTTGGAATGTGCAGCAAAATCAATTTCTTGGCAAGTTCGGGGGAAGTGAGCACTGCTTGTACACTTTCTCCATGAGAAACGGAGTGGAAAAGCTTTTCGCTAAGATGTAGACGACCAGAGAGGCAGAATACGGAGCTCCGCAGCTGGCCGAAGGGAAGTGCCGCTTCCGGGCGTCTTTCGGCAGAACCGGCTCTTCGGAGCGCACCTCTGCCGCTCCACTCATCCGTGCGCGAAGAAGCCGCTTCTTCGCCTCCGGCAGCCAGAGATCGCGGTAGCTCGTTAGAGGCGAAGAGCGAAGCCGCAAAGAAGCGGGCTTGTGTGCGGAGCTCGCAGACTGCTGGAAGACGCTGGCTGCCACTCTCTTGCCTCTTGAATTCACTCTTGGCATGCCAATGGAAGGTGTTCCAGGACAACTTGCCTGGGTTTGCACTTAGTCCTGATGCGTCCCTCTTTGGAAATTCTTGCTGCTCCCCTGAGTCTCCGAGATGTACAGAACACGATGGCAGCTGCTGAAAAAAAAGAAAGGCAGCAGTGAGTTTGTCAAGAAACAAGAACATAGGCAGCTGACTGTGTTTAGCAAGGAGCAGCTGCTGGACTTTTGCAATTGCCTTCACTGCGCACAGAAGCCCTCTGCTCTGCTGCTACTTTGTTCTGATTCAGGAAATTCACACTACTGAAGCTGAGCCAGCCTATTCAGCTCTGCTGCTTTTCAGCATCTCAGCTCCCCTAATGCCCTGTGGCAGCTCTCGAGGTGTTTTGCCTTTGCCAGGCTGGAACGTGCCTGCTACTCCAAAGAGCTGGGCAGGAGCTGGCGGAGAGGACGGCCATCTGCCAGCAGTTTGCAGCTTGCCCAGAAAAGAGCAGTGTCCTTGCAATGTGCAGCAAATCCAATTTCTTGGCAAGTTCGGGGGAAGTGAGCACTGCTTGTACACTTTCTCCATGAGAAACGGAGTGGAAAAGCTTTTCGCTAAGATGTAGACGACCAGAGAGGCAGAATACGGAGCTCCGCAGCTGGCCGAAGGGAAGTGCCGCTTCCCGGCGTCTTTCGGCAGAAGCGGCTCTTCGGAGCGCACCTCTGCCGCTCCACTCATCCGTGCGCGAAGAAGCCGCTTCTTCGCCTCCGGCAGCCAGAGATCGCGGTAGCTCGCTAGAGGCGAAGAGCGAAGCCGCAAAGAAGCGGGCTTGTGTGCGGAGCTCGCAGACTGCTGGAAGACGCTGGCTGCCACTCTCTTGCCTCTTGAATTCACTCTTGGCATGCCAATGGAAGGTGTTCCAGGACAACTTGCTTAGTCCTGATGCGTCCCTCTTTGGAAATTCTTGCTGCTCCCCTGAGGCTCCGAGATGCACAGAACACGATGGCAGCTGCTGAAAAAAAAGAAAGGCAGCATCGAGTTTGTCAAGAAACAAGAACATAGGCAGCTGACTGTGTTTGGCAGGGAGCAGCTGCTGGACTTTTGCAATTGCCTTCACTGCGCACAGAAGCCCTCTGCTCTGCTGCTACTTTGTTCTCATTCAGGGAATTGCACACTACTGAAGCTGAGCCGGGCTATTCAGCTCTGCTGCTTTTCAGCATCTCACTCCCCTAATACCCTGTGGCAGCTCTCGAGGTGTTTTGCCTTTGCCAGGCTGGAATGTGCCTGCTACTACAAAGAGCTGGGCAGGAGCTGGCGGAGAGGACGGCCATCTGCCAGCAGTTTGCAGCTTGCCCAGAAAAGAGCAGTGTCCTTGGAATGTGCAGCAAAATCAATTTCTTGGCAAGTTCGGGGGAAGTGAGCACTGCTTGTACACTTTCTCCATGAGAAACGGAGTGGAAAAGCTTTTCGCTAAGATGTAGACGACCAGAGAGGCAGAATACGGAGCTCCGCAGCTGGCCGAAGGGAAGTGCCGCTTCCCGGCGTCTTTCGGCAGAAGCGGCTCTTCGGAGCGCACCTCTGCCGCTCCACTCATCCGTGCGCGAAGAAGCCGCTTCTTCGCCTCCGGCAGCCAGAGATCGCGGTAGCTCGCTAGAGGCGAAGAGCGAAGCCGCAAAGAAGCGGGCTTGTGTGCGGAGCTCGCAGACAGCTGCAGGACGCTGGCTGCCACTCTCTTGCCTCTTGAATTCACTCTTGGCATGCCAATGGAAGGTGTTCCAGGACAACTTGCCTGGGTTTGCACTTAGTCCTGATGCGTCCCTCTTTGGAAATTCTTGCTGCTCCCCTGAGTCTCCGAGATGTACAGAACACGATGGCAGCTGCTGAAAAAAAAGAAAGGCAGCAGTGAGTTTGTCAAGAAACAAGAACATAGGCAGCTGACTGTGTTTAGCAAGGAGCAGCTGCTGGACTTTTGCAATTGCCTTCACTGCGCACAGAAGCCCTCTGCTCTGCTGCTACTTTGTTCTGATTCAGGAAATTCACACTACTGAAGCTGAGCCGGGCTATTCAGCTCTGCTGCTTTTCAGCATCTCAGCTCCCCTAATGCCCTGTGGCAGCTCTCGAGGTGTTTTGCCTTTGCCAGGCTGGAATGTGCCTGCTACGACAAAGAGCTGGGCAGGAGCTGGCGGAGAGGACGGCCATCTGCCAGCAGTTTGCAGCTTGCCCAGAAAAGAGCAGTGTCCTTGCAATGTGCAGCAAATCCAATTTCTTGGCAAGTTCGGGGGAAGTGAGCACTGCTTGTACACTTTCTCCTTGAGAAACGGAGTGGAAAAGCTTTTCGCTAAGATGTAGACGACCAGAGAGGCAGAATACGGAGCTCCGCAGCTGGCCGAAGGGAAGTGCCGCTTCCCGGCGTCTTTCGGCAGAAGCGGCTCTTCGGAGCGCACCTCTGCCGCTCCACTCATCCGTGCGCGAAGAAGCCGCTTCTTCGCCTCCGGCAGCCAGAGATCGCGGTAGCTCGCTAGAGGCGAAGAGCGAAGCCGCAAAGAAGCGGGCTTGTCTGCGGAGCTCGCAGACTGCTGGAGGATGCTGGCTGCCACTCTCTTGCCTCTTAAATTTTCTCTAGGCATGCGAATTGGGGGTGTTCCCGGACAACTTGCCTGGGTTTGCACTTTACAGCGCACCGCTTCCGCTCCATTCATCCGTGCGCGAAGAAGCTGCTTCTTCGCCTCCGGCAGCCAGAGATCGCGGTAGCTCGTTAGAGGCGAAGAGCGAAGCCGCAAAGAAGCGGGCTTGTGTGCGGAGCTCGCAGACTGCTGCAGGACGCTGGCTGCCACTCTTTTGCCTCTTGAATTCACGCTTGGCATGCGAATGGAAGGTGTTCCAGGACAACATGCCTGGGTTTGCACTTAGTCCTGATGCGTCCCTCTTGGGAAATTCTAGCTGCTCCCCTGAGTCTCCGAGATGCACAGAACACGATGGCAGCTGCTGAAAAAAAAGAAAGGCAGCAGTGAGTTTGTCAAGAAACAAGAACATAGGCAGCTGACTGTGTTTGGCAAGGAGCAGCTGCTGGACTTTTGCAATTGCCTTCACTGCGCACAGAAGCCCTCCGCTCTGCTGATACTTTGTTCTCATTCAGGGAATTGCACACTACTGAAGCTGAGCCGGGCTATTCAGCTCTGCTGCTTTTCAGCATCTCAGCTCCCCTAATGCCCTGTGGCAGCTCTCGAGGTGTTTTGCCTTTGCCAGGCTGGAATGTGCCTGCTACTACAAAGAGCTGGGCAGGAGCTGGCGGAGAGGACGGCCATCTGCCAGCAGTTTGCAGCTTGCCCAGAAAAGAGCAGTGTCCTTGGAATGTGCAGCAAAATCAATTTCTTGGCAAGTTCGGGGGAAGTGAGCACTGCTTGTACACTTTCTCCATGAGAAACGGAGTGGAAAAGCTTTTCGCTAAGATGTAGACGACCAGAGAGGCAGAATACGGAGCTCCGCAGCTGGCCGAAGGGAAGTGCCGCTTCCCGGCGTCTTTCGGCAGAAGCGGCGCTTCGGAGCGCACCGCTGCCGCTCCACTGATCCGTGCGCGAAGAAGCCGCTTCTTCGCCTCCGGCAGCCAGAGATCGCGGTAGCTCGCTAGAGGCGAAGAGCGAAGCCGCAAAGAAGCGGGCTTGTGTGCGGAGCTCGCAGACTGCTGGAAGACGCTGGCTGCCACTCTCTTGCCTCTTGAATTCACTCTTGGCATGCCAATGGAAGGTGTTCCAGGACAACTTGCTTAGTCCTGATGCGTCCCTCTTTGGAAATTCTTGCTGCTCCCCTGAGTCTCCGAGATGTACAGAACACGATGGCAGCTGCTGAAAAAAAAGAAAGGCAGCATCGAGTTTGTCAAAAAACAAGAACATAGGCAGCTGACTGTGTTTGGCAGGGAGCAGCTGCTGGACTTTTGCAATTGCCTTCACTGCGCACAGAAGCCCTCTGCTCTGCTGCTACTTTGTTCTCATTCAGGGAATTGCACACTACTGAAGCTGAGCCGGGCTATTCAGCTCTGCTGCTTTTCAGCATCTCACTCCCCTAATGCCCTGTGGCAGCTCTCGAGGTGTTTTGCCTTTGCCAGGCTGGAATGTGCCTGCTACTACAAAGAGCTGGGCAGGAGCTGGCGGAGAGGACGGCCATCTGCCAGCAGTTTGCAGCTTGCCCAGAAAAGAGCAGTGTCCTTGGAATGTGCAGCAAAATCAATTTCTTGGCAAGTTCGGGGGAAGTGAGCACTGCTTGTACACTTTCTCCATGAGAAACGGAGTGGAAAAGCTTTTCGCTAAGATGTAGACGACCAGAGAGGCAGAATACGGAGCTCCGCAGCTGGCCGAAGGGAAGTGCCGCTTCCCGGCGTCTTTCGGCAGAAGCGGCTCTTCGGAGCGCACCTCTGCCGCTCCACTCATCCGTGCGCGAAGAAGCCGCTTCTTCGCCTCCGGCAGCCAGAGATCGCGGTAGCTCGCTAGAGGCGAAGAGCGAAGCCGCAAAGAAGCGGGCTTGTGTGCGGAGCTCGCAGACAGCTGCAGGACGCTGGCTGCCACTCTCTTGCCTCTTGAATTCACTCTTGGCATGCCAATGGAAGGTGTTCCAGGACAACTTGCCTGGGTTTGCACTTAGTCCTGATGCGTCCCTCTTTGGAAATTCTTGCTGCTCCCCTGAGTCTCCGAGATGTACAGAACACGATGGCAGCTGCTGAAAAAAAAGAAAGGCAGCAGTGAGTTTGTCAAGAAACAAGAACATAGGCAGCTGACTGTGTTTAGCAAGGAGCAGCTGCTGGACTTTTGCAATTGCCTTCACTGCGCACAGAAGCCCTCTGCTCTGCTGCTACTTTGTTCTGATTCAGGAAATTCACACTACTGAAGCTGAGCCGGGCTATTCAGCTCTGCTGCTTTTCAGCATCTCAGCTCCCCTAATGCCCTGTGGCAGCTCTCGAGGTGTTTTGCCTTTGCCAGGCTGGAATGTGCCTGCTACGACAAAGAGCTGGGCAGGAGCTGGCGGAGAGGACGGCCATCTGCCAGCAGTTTGCAGCTTGCCCAGAAAAGAGCAGTGTCCTTGCAATGTGCAGCAAATCCAATTTCTTGGCAAGTTCGGGGGAAGTGAGCACTGCTTGTACACTTTCTCCTTGAGAAACGGAGTGGAAAAGCTTTTCGCTAAGATGTAGACGACCAGAGAGGCAGAATACGGAGCTCCGCAGCTGGCCGAAGGGAAGTGCCGCTTCCCGGCGTCTTTCGGCAGAAGCGGCTCTTCGGAGCGCACCTCTGCCGCTCCACTCATCCGTGCGCGAAGAAGCCGCTTCTTCGCCTCCGGCAGCCAGAGATCGCGGTAGCTCGCTAGAGGCGAAGAGCGAAGCCGCAAAGAAGCGGGCTTGTCTGCGGAGCTCGCAGACTGCTGGAGGATGCTGGCTGCCACTCTCTTGCCTCTTAAATTTTCTCTAGGCATGCGAATTGGGGGTGTTCCCGGACAACTTGCCTGGGTTTGCACTTTACAGCGCACCGCTTCCGCTCCATTCATCCGTGCGCGAAGAAGCCGCTTCTTCGCCTCCGGCAGCCAGAGATCGCGGTAGCTCGTTAGAGGCGAAGAGCGAAGCCGCAAAGAAGCGGGCTTGTGTGCGGAGCTCGCAGACTGCTGCAGGACGCTGGCTGCCACTCTTTTGCCTCTTGAATTCACGCTTGGCATGCGAATGGAAGGTGTTCCAGGACAACATGCCTGGGTTTGCACTTAGTCCTGATGCGTCCCTCTTTGGAAATTCTAGCTGCTCCCCTGAGTCTCCGAGATGCACAGAACACGATGGCAGCTGCTGAAAAAAAAGAAAGGCAGCAGTGAGTTTGTCAAGAAACAAGAACATAGGCAGCTGACTGTGTTTGGCAAGGAGCAGCTGCTGGACTTTTGCAATTGCCTTCACTGCGCACAGAAGCCCTCCGCTCTGCTGATACTTTGTTCTCATTCAGGGAATTGCACACTACTGAAGCTGAGCCGGGCTATTCAGCTCTGCTGCTTTTCAGCATCTCACTCCCCTAATGCCCTGTGGCAGCTCTCGAGGTGTTTTGCCTTTGCCAGGCTGGAATGTGCCTGCTACTACAAAGAGCTGGGCAGGAGCTGGCGGAGAGGACGGCCATCTGCCAGCAGGTTGCAGCTTGCCCAGAAAAGAGCAGTGTCCTTGGAATGTGCAGCAAAATCAATTTCTTGGCAAGTTCGGGGGAAGTGAGCACTGCTTGTACACTTTCTCCATGAGAAACGGAGTGGAAAAGCTTTTCGCTAAGATGTAGACGACCAGAGAGGCAGAATACGGAGCTCCGCAGCTGGCCGAAGGGAAGTGCCGCTTCCCGGCGTCTTTCGGCAGAAG
Source organism: Vidua macroura (assembly GCF_024509145.1). Lineage (NCBI taxonomy): Eukaryota > Metazoa > Chordata > Aves > Passeriformes > Viduidae > Vidua > Vidua macroura. Next base: position 3,554,896 of record NC_071598.1, on the reverse strand, counting down.
CGGCGCTTCGGAGCGCACCGCTGCCGCTCCACTGATCCGTGCGCGAAGAAGCCGCTTCTTCGCCTCCGGCAGCCAGAGATCGCGGTAGCTCGCTAGAGGCGAAGAGCGAAGCCGCAAAGAAGCGGGCTTGTGTGCGGAGCTCGCAGACTGCTGGAAGACGCTGGCTGCCACTCTCTTGCCTCTTGAATTCACTCTTGGCATGCCAATGGAAGGTGTTCCAGGACAACTTGCTTAGTCCTGATGCGTCCCTCTTTGGAAATTCTTGCTGCTCCCCTGAGTCTCCGAGATGCACAGAACACGATGGCAGCTGCTGAAAAAAAAGAAAGGCAGCATCGAGTTTGTCAAAAAACAAGAACATAGGCAGCTGACTGTGTTTGGCAGGGAGCAGCTGCTGGACTTTTGCAATTGCCTTCACTGCGCACAGAAGCCCTCTGCTCTGCTGCTACTTTGTTCTCATTCAGGGAATTGCACACTACTGAAGCTGAGCCGGGCTATTCAGCTCTGCTGCTTTTCAGCATCTCACTCCCCTAATGCCCTGTGGCAGCTCTCGAGGTGTTTTGCCTTTGCCAGGCTGGAATGTGCCTGCTACTACAAAGAGCTGGGCAGGAGCTGGCGGAGAGGACGGCCATCTGCCAGCAGTTTGCAGCTTGCCCAGAAAAGAGCAGTGTCCTTGGAATGTGCAGCAAAATCAATTTCTTGGCAAGTTCGGGGGAAGTGAGCACTGCTTGTACACTTTCTCCATGAGAAACGGAGTGGAAAAGCTTTTCGCTAAGATGTAGACGACCAGAGAGGCAGAATACGGAGCTCCGCAGCTGGCCGAAGGGAAGTGCCGGTTCCCGGCGTCTTTCGGCAGAAGCGGCTCTTCGGAGCGCACCTCTGCCGCTCCACTCATCCGTGCGCGAAGAAGCCGCTTCTTCGCCTCCGGCAGCCAGAGATCGCGGTAGCTCGCTAGAGGCGAAGAGCGAAGCCGCAAAGAAGCGGGCTTGTGCGCGGAGCTCGCAGACAGCTGCAGGACGCTGGCTGCCACTCTCTTGCCTCTTGAATTCACTCTTGGCATGCCAATGGAAGGTGTTCCAGGACAACTTGCCTGGGTTTGCACTTAGTCCTGATGCGTCCCTCTTTGGAAATTCTTGCTGCTCCCCTGAGTCTCCGAGATGTACAGAACACGATGGCAGCTGCTGAAAAAAAAGAAAGGCAGCAGTGAGTTTGTCAAGAAACAAGAACATAGGCAGCTGACTGTGTTTAGCAAGGAGCAGCTGCTGGACTTTTGCAATTGCCTTCACTGCGCACAGAAGCCCTCTGCTCTGCTGCTACTTTGTTCTCATTCAGGAAATTCACACTACTGAAGCTGAGCCGGGCTATTCAGCTCTGCTGCTTTTCAGCATCTCAGCTCCCCTAATGCCCTGTGGCAGCTCTCGAGGTGTTTTGCCTTTGCCAGGCTGGAATGTGCCTGCTACGACAAAGAGCTGGGCAGGTGCTGGCGGAGAGGACGGCCATCTGCCAGCAGTTTGCAGCTTGCCCAGAAAAGAGCAGTGTCCTTGCAATGTGCAGCAAATCCAATTTCTTGGCAAGTTCGGGGGAAGTGAGCACTGCTTGTACACTTTCTCCTTGAGAAACGGAGTGGAAAAGCTTTTCGCTAAGATGTAGACGACCAGAGAGGCAGAATACGGAGCTCCGCAGCTGGCCGAAGGGAAGTGCCGCTTCCCGGCGTCTTTCGGCAGAAGCGGCTCTTCGGAGCGCACCTCTGCCGCTCCACTCATCCGTGCGCGAAGAAGCCGCTTCTTCGCCTCCGGCAGCCAGAGATCGCGGTAGCTCGCTAGAGGCGAAGAGCGAAGCCGCAAAGAAGCGGGCTTGTCTGCGGAGCTCGCAGACTGCTGGAGGATGCTGGCTGCCACTCTCTTGCCTCTTAAATTTTCTCTAGGCATGCGAATTGGGGGTGTTCCCGGACAACTTGCCTGGGTTTGCACTTTACAGCGCACCGCTTCCGCTCCATTCATCCGTGCGCGAAGAAGCCGCTTCTTCGCCTCCGGCAGCCAGAGATCGCGGTAGCTCGTTAGAGGCGAAGAGCGAAGCCGCAAAGAAGCGGGCTTGTGTGCGGAGCTCGCAGACTGCTGCAGGACGCTGGCTGCCACTCTTTTGCCTCTTGAATTCACGCTTGGCATGCGAATGGAAGGTGTTCCAGGACAACATGCCTGGGTTTGCACTTAGTCCTGATGCGTCCCTCTTGGGAAATTCTAGCTGCTCCCCTGAGTCTCCGAGATGCACAGAACACGATGGCAGCTGCTGAAAAAAAAGAAAGGCAGCAGTGAGTTTGTCAAGAAACAAGAACATAGGCAGCTGACTGTGTTTGGCAAGGAGCAGCTGCTGGACTTTTGCAATTGCCTTCACTGCGCACAGAAGCCCTCCGCTCTGCTGCTACTTTGTTCTCATTCAGGGAATTGCACACTACTGAAGCTGAGCCGGGCTATTCAGCTCTGCTGCTTTTCAGCATCTCAGCTCCCCTAATGCCCTGTGGCAGCTCTCGAGGTGTTTTGCCTTTGCCAGGCTGGAATGTGCCTGCTACTACAAAGAGCTGGGCAGGAGCTGGCGGAGAGGACGGCCATCTGCCAGCAGTTTGCAGCTTGCCCAGAAAAGAGCAGTGTCCTTGGAATGTGCAGCAAAATCAATTTCTTGGCAAGTTCGGGGGAAGTGAGCACTGCTTGTACACTTTCTCCATGAGAAACGGAGTGGAAAAGCTTTTCGCTAAGATGTAGACGACCAGAGAGGCAGAATACGGAGCTCCGCAGCTGGCCGAAGGGAAGTGCCGCTTCCCGGCGTCTTTCGGCAGAAGCGGCGCTTCGGAGCGCACCGCTGCCGCTCCACTGATCCGTGCGCGAAGAAGCCGCTTCTTCGCCTCCGGCAGCCAGAGATCGCGGTAGCTCGCTAGAGGCGAAGAGCGAAGCCGCAAAGAAGCGGGCTTGTGTGCGGAGCTCGCAGACTGCTGGAAGACGCTGGCTGCCACTCTCTTGCCTCTTGAATTCACTCTTGGCATGCCAATGGAAGGTGTTCCAGGACAACTTGCTTAGTCCTGATGCGTCCCTCTTTGGAAATTCTTGCTGCTCCCCTGAGTCTCCGAGATGTACAGAACACGATGGCAGCTGCTGAAAAAAAAGAAAGGCAGCAGTGAGTTTGTCAAGAAACAAGAACATAGGCAGCTGACTGTGTTTAGCAAGGAGCAGCTGCTGGACTTTTGCAATTGCCTTCACTGCGCACAGAAGCCCTCTGCTCTGCTGCTACTTTGTTCTGATTCAGGAAATTCACACTACTGAAGCTGAGCCGGGCTATTCAGCTCTGCTGCTTTTCAGCATCTCAGCTCCCCTAATGCCCTGTGGCAGCTCTCGAGGTGTTTTGCCTTTGCCAGGCTGGAATGTGCCTGCTACGACAAAGAGCTGGGCAGGAGCTGGCGGAGAGGACGGCCATCTGCCAGCAGTTTGCAGCTTGCCCAGAAAAGAGCAGTGTCCTTGCAATGTGCAGCAAATCCAATTTCTTGGCAAGTTCGGGGGAAGTGAGCACTGCTTGTACACTTTCTCCATGAGAAACGGAGTGGAAAAGCTTTTCGCTAAGATGTAGACGACCAGAGAGGCAGAATACGGAGCTCCGCAGCTGGCCGAAGGGAAGTGCCGGTTCCCGGCGTCTTTCGGCAGAAGCGGCTCTTCGGAGCGCACCTCTGCCGCTCCACTCATCCGTGCGCGAAGAAGCCGCTTCTTCGCCTCCGGCAGCCAGAGATCGCGGTAGCTCGCTAAAGGCGAAGAGCGAAGCCGCAAAGAAGCGGGCTTGTCTGCGGAGCTCGCAGACTGCTGGAGGATGCTGGCTGCCACTCTCTTGCCTCTTAAATTTTCTCTAGGCATGCGAATTGGGGGTGTTCCCGGACAACTTGCCTGGGTTTGCACTTTACAGCGCACCGCTTCCGCTCCATTCATCCGTGCGCGAAGAAGCCGCTTCTTCGCCTCCGGCAGCCAGAGATCGCGGTAGCTCGCTAGAGGCGAAGAGCGAAGCCGCAAAGAAGCGGGCTTGTGTGCGGAGCTCGCAGACAGCTGCAGGACGCTGGCTGCCACTCTCTTGCCTCTTGAATTCACTCTTGGCATGCCAATGGAAGGTGTTCCAGGACAACTTGCCTGGGTTTGCACTTAGTCCTGATGCGTCCCTCTTTGGAAATTCTTGCTGCTCCCCTGAGTCTCCGAGATGTACAGAACACGATGGCAGCTGCTGAAAAAAAAGAAAGGCAGCAGCGAGTTTGTCAAGAAACAAGAACATAGGCAGCTGACTGTGTTTAGCAAGGAGCAGCTGCTGGACTTTTGCAATTGCCTTCACTGCGCACAGAAGCCCTCTGCTCTGCTACTACTTTGTTCTGATTCAGGAAATTCACACTACTGAAGCTGAGCCGGGCTATTCAGCTCTGCTGCTTTTCAGCATCTCAGCTCCCCTAATGCCCTGTGGCAGCTCTCGAGGTGTTTTGCCTTTGCCAGGCTGGAATGTGCCTGCTACGACAAAGAGCTGGGCAGGAGCTGGCGGAGAGGACGGCCATCTGCCAGCAGTTTGCAGCTTGCCCAGAAAAGAGCAGTGTCCTTGCAATGTGCAGCAAATCCAATTTCTTGGCAAGTTCGGGGGAAGTGAGCACTGCTTGTACACTTTCTCCTTGAGAAACGGAGTGGAAAAGCTTTTCGCTAAGATGTAGACGACCAGAGAGGCAGAATACGGAGCTCCGCAGCTGGCCGAAGGGAAGTGCCGCTTCCCGGCGTCTTTCGGCAGAAGCGGCTCTTCGGAGCGCACCTCTGCCGCTCCACTCATCCGTGCGCGAAGAAGCCGCTTCTTCGCCTCCGGCAGCCAGAGATCGCGGTAGCTCGCTAGAGGCGAAGAGCGAAGCCGCAAAGAAGCGGGCTTGTCTGCGGAGCTCGCAGACAGCTGCAGGACGCTGGCTGCCACTCTCTTGCCTCTTGAATTCACTCTTGGCATGCCAATGGAAGGTGTTCCAGGACAACTTGCTTAGTCCTGATGCGTCCCTCTTTGGAAATTCTTGCTGCTCCCCTGAGTCTCCGAGATGCACAGAACACGATGGCAGCTGCTGAAAAAAAAGAAAGGCAGCATCGAGTTTGTCAAAAAACAAGAACATAGGCAGCTGACTGTGTTTGGCAGGGAGCAGCTGCTGGACTTTTGCAATTGCCTTCACTGCGCACAGAAGCCCTCTGCTCTGCTGCTACTTTGTTCTCATTCAGGGAATTGCACACTACTGAAGCTGAGCCGGGCTATTCAGCTCTGCTGCTTTTCAGCATCTCACTCCCCTAATGCCCTGTGGCAGCTCTCGAGGTGTTTTGCCTTTGCCAGGCTGGAATGTGCCTGCTACTACAAAGAGCTGGGCAGGAGCTGGCGGAGAGGACGGCCATCTGCCAGCAGTTTGCAGCTTGCCCAGAAAAGAGCAGTGTCCTTGGAATGTGCAGCAAAATCAATTTCTTGGCAAGTTCGGGGGAAGTGAGCACTGCTTGTACACTTTCTCCATGAGAAACGGAGTGGAAAAGCTTTTCGCTAAGATGTAGACGACCAGAGAGGCAGAATACGGAGCTCCGCAGCTGGCCGAAGGGAAGTGCCGGTTCCCGGCGTCTTTCGGCAGAAGCGGCTCTTCGGAGCGCACCTCTGCCGCTCCACTCATCCGTGCGCGAAGAAGCCGCTTCTTCGCCTCCGGCAGCCAGAGATCGCGGTAGCTCGCTAGAGGCGAAGAGCGAAGCCGCAAAGAAGCGGGCTTGTGTGCGGAGCTCGCAGACAGCTGCAGGACGCTGGCTGCCACTCTCTTGCCTCTTGAATTCACTCTTGGCATGCCAATGGAAGGTGTTCCAGGACAACTTGCCTGGGTTTGCACTTAGTCCTGATGCGTCCCTCTTTGGAAATTCTTGCTGCTCCCCTGAGTCTCCGAGATGTACAGAACACGATGGCAGCTGCTGAAAAAAAAGAAAGGCAGCAGTGAGTTTGTCAAGAAACAAGAACATAGGCAGCTGACTGTGTTTAGCAAGGAGCAGCTGCTGGACTTTTGCAATTGCCTTCACTGCGCACAGAAGCCCTCTGCTCTGCTGCTACTTTGTTCTCATTCAGGAAATTCACACTACTGAAGCTGAGCCGGGCTATTCAGCTCTGCTGCTTTTCAGCATCTCAGCTCCCCTAATGCCCTGTGGCAGCTCTCGAGGTGTTTTGCCTTTGCCAGGCTGGAATGTGCCTGCTACGACAAAGAGCTGGGCAGGTGCTGGCGGAGAGGACGGCCATCTGCCAGCAGTTTGCAGCTTGCCCAGAAAAGAGCAGTGTCCTTGCAATGTGCAGCAAATCCAATTTCTTGGCAAGTTCGGGGGAAGTGAGCACTGCTTGTACACTTTCTCCTTGAGAAACGGAGTGGAAAAGCTTTTCGCTAAGATGTAGACGACCAGAGAGGCAGAATACGGAGCTCCGCAGCTGGCCGAAGGGAAGTGCCGCTTCCCGGCGTCTTTCGGCAGAAGCGGCTCTTCGGAGCGCACCTCTGCCGCTCCACTCATCCGTGCGCGAAGAAGCCGCTTCTTCGCCTCCGGCAGCCAGAGATCGCGGTAGCTCGCTAGAGGCGAAGAGCGAAGCCGCAAAGAAGCGGGCTTGTCTGCGGAGCTCGCAGACTGCTGGAGGATGCTGGCTGCCACTCTCTTGCCTCTTAAATTTTCTCTAGGCATGCGAATTGGGGGTGTTCCCGGACAACTTGCCTGGGTTTGCACTTTACAGCGCACCGCTTCCGCTCCATTCATCCGTGCGCGAAGAAGCCGCTTCTTCGCCTCCGGCAGCCAGAGATCGCGGTAGCTCGTTAGAGGCGAAGAGCGAAGCCGCAAAGAAGCGGGCTTGTGTGCGGAGCTCGCAGACTGCTGCAGGACGCTGGCTGCCACTCTTTTGCCTCTTGAATTCACGCTTGGCATGCGAATGGAAGGTGTTCCAGGACAACATGCCTGGGTTTGCACTTAGTCCTGATGCGTCCCTCTTTGGAAATTCTAGCTGCTCCCCTGAGTCTCCGAGATGCACAGAACACGATGGCAGCTGCTGAAAAAAAAGAAAGGCAGCAGTGAGTTTGTCAAGAAACAAGAACATAGGCAGCTGACTGTGTTTGGCAAGGAGCAGCTGCTGGACTTTTGCAATTGCCTTCACTGCGCACAGAAGCCCTCCGCTCTGCTGATACTTTGTTCTCATTCAGGGAATTGCACACTACTGAAGCTGAGCCGGGCTATTCAGCTCTGCTGCTTTTCAGCATCTCACTCCCCTAATGCCCTGTGGCAGCTCTCGAGGTGTTTTGCCTTTGCCAGGCTGGAATGTGCCTGCTACTACAAAGAGCTGGGCAGGAGCTGGCGGAGAGGACGGCCATCTGCCAGCAGTTTGCAGCTTGCCCAGAAAAGAGCAGTGTCCTTGGAATGTGCAGCAAAATCAATTTCTTGGCAAGTTCGGGGGAAGTGAGCACTGCTTGTACACTTTCTCCATGAGAAACGGAGTGGAAAAGCTTTTCGCTAAGATGTAGACGACCAGAGAGGCAGAATACGGAGCTCCGCAGCTGGCCGAAGGGAAGTGCCGCTTCCCGGCGTCTTTCGGCAGAAGCGGCGCTTCGGAGCGCACCGCTGCCGCTCCACTGATCCGTGCGCGAAGAAGCCGCTTCTTCGCCTCCGGCAGCCAGAGATCGCGGTAGCTCGCTAGAGGCGAAGAGCGAAGCCGCAAAGAAGCGGGCTTGTGTGCGGAGCTCGCAGACTGCTGGAAGACGCTGGCTGCCACTCTCTTGCCTCTTGAATTCACTCTTGGCATGCCAATGGAAGGTGTTCCAGGACAACTTGCTTAGTCCTGATGCGTCCCTCTTTGGAAATTCTTGCTGCTCCCCTGAGTCTCCGAGATGCACAGAACACGATGGCAGCTGCTGAAAAAAAAGAAAGGCAGCATCGAGTTTGTCAAAAAACAAGAACATAGGCAGCTGACTGTGTTTGGCAGGGAGCAGCTGCTGGACTTTTGCAATTGCCTTCACTGCGCACAGAAGCCCTCTGCTCTGCTGCTACTTTGTTCTCATTCAGGGAATTGCACACTACTGAAGCTGAGCCGGGCTATTCAGCTCTGCTGCTTTTCAGCATCTCACTCCCCTAATGCCCTGTGGCAGCTCTCGAGGTGTTTTGCCTTTGCCAGGCTGGAATGTGCCTGCTACTACAAAGAGCTGGGCAGGAGCTGGCGGAGAGGACGGCCATCTGCCAGCAGTTTGCAGCTTGCCCAGAAAAGAGCAGTGTCCTTGGAATGTGCAGCAAAATCAATTTCTTGGCAAGTTCGGGGGAAGTGAGCACTGCTTGTACACTTTCTCCATGAGAAACGGAGTGGAAAAGCTTTTCGCTAAGATGTAGACGACCAGAGAGGCAGAATACGGAGCTCCGCAGCTGGCCGAAGGGAAGTGCCGCTTCCCGGCGTCTTTCGGCAGAAGCGGCTCTTCGGAGCGCACCTCTGCCGCTCCACTCATCCGTGCGCGAAGAAGCCGCTTCTTCGCCTCCGGCAGCCAGAGATCGCGGTAGCTCGCTAGAGGCGAAGAGCGAAGCCGCAAAGAAGCGGGCTTGTGCGCGGAGCTCGCAGACAGCTGCAGGACGCTGGCTGCCACTCTCTTGCCTCTTGAATTCACTCTTGGCATGCCAATGGAAGGTGTTCCAGGACAACTTGCCTGGGTTTGCACTTAGTCCTGATGCGTCCCTCTTTGGAAATTCTTGCTGCTCCCCTGAGTCTCCGAGATGTACAGAACACGATGGCAGCTGCTGAAAAAAAAGAAAGGCAGCAGTGAGTTTGTCAAGAAACAAGAACATAGGCAGCTGACTGTGTTTAGCAAGGAGCAGCTGCTGGACTTTTGCAATTGCCTTCACTGCGCACAGAAGCCCTCTGCTCTGCTGCTACTTTGTTCTCATTCAGGAAATTCACACTACTGAAGCTGAGCCGGGCTATTCAGCTCTGCTGCTTTTCAGCATCTCAGCTCCCCTAATGCCCTGTGGCAGCTCTCGAGGTGTTTTGCCTTTGCCAGGCTGGAATGTGCCTGCTACGACAAAGAGCTGGGCAGGTGCTGGCGGAGAGGACGGCCATCTGCCAGCAGTTTGCAGCTTGCCCAGAAAAGAGCAGTGTCCTTGCAATGTGCAGCAAATCCAATTTCTTGGCAAGTTCGGGGGAAGTGAGCACTGCTTGTACACTTTCTCCTTGAGAAACGGAGTGGAAAAGCTTTTCGCTAAGATGTAGACGACCAGAGAGGCAGAATACGGAGCTCCGCAGCTGGCCGAAGGGAAGTGCCGCTTCCCGGCGTCTTTCGGCAGAAGCGGCTCTTCGGAGCGCACCTCTGCCGCTCCACTCATCCGTGCGCGAAGAAGCCGCTTCTTCGCCTCCGGCAGCCAGAGATCGCGGTAGCTCGCTAGAGGCGAAGAGCGAAGCCGCAAAGAAGCGGGCTTGTCTGCGGAGCTCGCAGACTGCTGGAGGATGCTGGCTGCCACTCTCTTGCCTCTTAAATTTTCTCTAGGCATGCGAATTGGGGGTGTTCCCGGACAACTTGCCTGGGTTTGCACTTTACAGCGCACCGCTTCCGCTCCATTCATCCGTGCGCGAAGAAGCCGCTTCTTCGCCTCCGGCAGCCAGAGATCGCGGTAGCTCGTTAGAGGCGAAGAGCGAAGCCGCAAAGAAGCGGGCTTGTGTGCGGAGCTCGCAGACTGCTGCAGGACGCTGGCTGCCACTCTTTTGCCTCTTGAATTCACGCTTGGCATGCGAATGGAAGGTGTTCCAGGACAACATGCCTGGGTTTGCACTTAGTCCTGATGCGTCCCTCTTGGGAAATTCTAGCTGCTCCCCTGAGTCTCCGAGATGCACAGAACACGATGGCAGCTGCTGAAAAAAAAGAAAGGCAGCAGTGAGTTTGTCAAGAAACAAGAACATAGGCAGCTGACTGTGTTTGGCAAGGAGCAGCTGCTGGACTTTTGCAATTGCCTTCACTGCGCACAGAAGCCCTCCGCTCTGCTGCTACTTTGTTCTCATTCAGGGAATTGCACACTACTGAAGCTGAGCCGGGCTATTCAGCTCTGCTGCTTTTCAGCATCTCAGCTCCCCTAATGCCCTGTGGCAGCTCTCGAGGTGTTTTGCCTTTGCCAGGCTGGAATGTGCCTGCTACTACAAAGAGCTGGGCAGGAGCTGGCGGAGAGGACGGCCATCTGCCAGCAGTTTGCAGCTTGCCCAGAAAAGAGCAGTGTCCTTGGAATGTGCAGCAAAATCAATTTCTTGGCAAGTTCGGGGGAAGTGAGCACTGCTTGTACACTTTCTCCATGAGAAACGGAGTGGAAAAGCTTTTCGCTAAGATGTAGACGACCAGAGAGGCAGAATACGGAGCTCCGCAGCTGGCCGAAGGGAAGTGCCGCTTCCCGGCGTCTTTCGGCAGAAGCGGCGCTTCGGAGCGCACCGCTGCCGCTCCACTGATCCGTGCGCGAAGAAGCCGCTTCTTCGCCTCCGGCAGCCAGAGATCGCGGTAGCTCGCTAGAGGCGAAGAGCGAAGCCGCAAAGAAGCGGGCTTGTGTGCGGAGCTCGCAGACTGCTGGAAGACGCTGGCTGCCACTCTCTTGCCTCTTGAATTCACTCTTGGCATGCCAATGGAAGGTGTTCCAGGACAACTTGCTTAGTCCTGATGCGTCCCTCTTTGGAAATTCTTGCTGCTCCCCTGAGTCTCCGAGATGTACAGAACACGATGGCAGCTGCTGAAAAAAAAGAAAGGCAGCAGTGAGTTTGTCAAGAAACAAGAACATAGGCAGCTGACTGTGTTTAGCAAGGAGCAGCTGCTGGACTTTTGCAATTGCCTTCACTGCGCACAGAAGCCCTCTGCTCTGCTGCTACTTTGTTCTGATTCAGGAAATTCACACTACTGAAGCTGAGCCAGCCTATTCAGCTCTGCTGCTTTTCAGCATCTTAGCTCCCCTAATGCCCTGTGGCAGCTCTCGAGGTGTTTTGCCTTTGCCAGGCTGGAATGTGCCTGCTACGACAAAGAGCTGGGCAGGAGCTGGCGGAGAGGACGGCCATCTGCCAGCAGTTTGCAGCTTGCCCAGAAAAGAGCAGTGTCCTTGCAATGTGCAGCAAATCCAATTTCTTGGCAAGTTCGGGGGAAGTGAGCACTGCTTGTACACTTTCTCCATGAGAAACGGAGTGGAAAAGCTTTTCGCTAAGATGTAGACGACCAGAGAGGCAGAATACGGAGCTCCGCAGCTGGCCGAAGGGAAGTGCCGGTTCCCGGCGTCTTTCGGCAGAAGCGGCTCTTCGGAGCGCACCTCTGCCGCTCCACTCATCCGTGCGCGAAGAAGCCGCTTCTTCGCCTCCGGCAGCCAGAGATCGCGGTAGCTCGCTAAAGGCGAAGAGCGAAGCCGCAAAGAAGCGGGCTTGTCTGCGGAGCTCGCAGACTGCTGGAGGATGCTGGCTGCCACTCTCTTGCCTCTTAAATTTTCTCTAGGCATGCGAATTGGGGGTGTTCCCGGACAACTTGCCTGGGTTTGCACTTTACAGCGCACCGCTTCCGCTCCATTCATCCGTGCGCGAAGAAGCCGCTTCTTCGCCTCCGGCAGCCAGAGATCGCGGTAGCTCGCTAGAGGCGAAGAGCGAAGCCGCAAAGAAGCGGGCTTGTGTGCGGAGCTCGCAGACAGCTGCAGGACGCTGGCTGCCACTCTCTTGCCTCTTGAATTCACTCTTGGCATGCCAATGGAAGGTGTTCCAGGACAACTTGCCTGGGTTTGCACTTAGTCCTGATGCGTCCCTCTTTGGAAATTCTTGCTGCTCCCCTGAGTCTCCGAGATGTACAGAACACGATGGCAGCTGCTGAAAAAAAAGAAAGGCAGCAGCGAGTTTGTCAAGAAACAAGAACATAGGCAGCTGACTGTGTTTAGCAAGGAGCAGCTGCTGGACTTTTGCAATTGCCTTCACTGCGCACAGAAGCCCTCTGCTCTGCTACTACTTTGTTCTGATTCAGGAAATTCACACTACTGAAGCTGAGCCGGGCTATTCAGCTCTGCTGCTTTTCAGCATCTCAGCTCCCCTAATGCCCTGTGGCAGCTCTCGAGGTGTTTTGCCTTTGCCAGGCTGGAATGTGCCTGCTACGACAAAGAGCTGGGCAGGAGCTGGCGGAGAGGACGGCCATCTGCCAGCAGTTTGCAGCTTGCCCAGAAAAGAGCAGTGTCCTTGCAATGTGCAGCAAATCCAATTTCTTGGCAAGTTCGGGGGAAGTGAGCACTGCTTGTACACTTTCTCCTTGAGAAACGGAGTGGAAAAGCTTTTCGCTAAGATGTAGACGACCAGAGAGGCAGAATACGGAGCTCCGCAGCTGGCCGAAGGGAAGTGCCGCTTCCCGGCGTCTTTCGGCAGAAGCGGCTCTTCGGAGCGCACCTCTGCCGCTCCACTCATCCGTGCGCGAAGAAGCCGCTTCTTCGCCTCCGGCAGCCAGAGATCGCGGTAGCTCGCTAGAGGCGAAGAGCGAAGCCGCAAAGAAGCGGGCTTGTGTGCGGAGCTCGCAGACAGCTGCAGGACGCTGGCTGCCACTCTCTTGCCTCTTGAATTCACTCTTGGCATGCCAATGGAAGGTGTTCCAGGACAACTTGCTTAGTCCTGATGCGTCCCTCTTTGGAAATTCTTGCTGCTCCCCTGAGTCTCCGAGATGCACAGAACACGATGGCAGCTGCTGAAAAAAAAGAAAGGCAGCATCGAGTTTGTCAAAAAACAAGAACATAGGCAGCTGACTGTGTTTGGCAGGGAGCAGCTGCTGGACTTTTGCAATTGCCTTCACTGCGCACAGAAGCCCTCTGCTCTGCTGCTACTTTGTTCTCATTCAGGGAATTGCACACTACTGAAGCTGAGCCGGGCTATTCAGCTCTGCTGCTTTTCAGCATCTCACTCCCCTAATGCCCTGTGGCAGCTCTCGAGGTGTTTTGCCTTTGCCAGGCTGGAATGTGCCTGCTACTACAAAGAGCTGGGCAGGAGCTGGCGGAGAGGACGGCCATCTGCCAGCAGTTTGCAGCTTGCCCAGAAAAGAGCAGTGTCCTTGGAATGTGCAGCAAAATCAATTTCTTGGCAAGTTCGGGGGAAGTGAGCACTGCTTGTACACTTTCTCCATGAGAAACGGAGTGGAAAAGCTTTTCGCTAAGATGTAGACGACCAGAGAGGCAGAATACGGAGCTCCGCAGCTGGCCGAAGGGAAGTGCCGGTTCCCGGCGTCTTTCGGCAGAAGCGGCTCTTCGGAGCGCACCTCTGCCGCTCCACTCATCCGTGCGCGAAGAAGCCGCTTCTTCGCCTCCGGCAGCCAGAGATCGCGGTAGCTCGCTAGAGGCGAAGAGCGAAGCCGCAAAGAAGCGGGCTTGTGCGCGGAGCTCGCAGACAGCTGCAGGACGCTGGCTGCCACTCTCTTGCCTCTTGAATTCACTCTTGGCATGCCAATGGAAGGTGTTCCAGGACAACTTGCCTGGGTTTGCACTTAGTCCTGATGCGTCCCTCTTTGGAAATTCTTGCTGCTCCCCTGAGTCTCCGAGATGTACAGAACACGATGGCAGCTGCTGAAAAAAAAGAAAGGCAGCAGTGAGTTTGTCAAGAAACAAGAACATAGGCAGCTGACTGTGTTTAGCAAGGAGCAGCTGCTGGACTTTTGCAATTGCCTTCACTGCGCACAGAAGCCCTCTGCTCTGCTGCTACTTTGTTCTCATTCAGGAAATTCACACTACTGAAGCTGAGCCGGGCTATTCAGCTCTGCTGCTTTTCAGCATCTCAGCTCCCCTAATGCCCTGTGGCAGCTCTCGAGGTGTTTTGCCTTTGCCAGGCTGGAATGTGCCTGCTACGACAAAGAGCTGGGCAGGTGCTGGCGGAGAGGACGGCCATCTGCCAGCAGTTTGCAGCTTGCCCAGAAAAGAGCAGTGTCCTTGCAATGTGCAGCAAATCCAATTTCTTGGCAAGTTCGGGGGAAGTGAGCACTGCTTGTACACTTTCTCCTTGAGAAACGGAGTGGAAAAGCTTTTCGCTAAGATGTAGACGACCAGAGAGGCAGAATACGGAGCTCCGCAGCTGGCCGAAGGGAAGTGCCGCTTCCCGGCGTCTTTCGGCAGAAGCGGCTCTTCGGAGCGCACCTCTGCCGCTCCACTCATCCGTGCGCGAAGAAGCCGCTTCTTCGCCTCCGGCAGCCAGAGATCGCGGTAGCTCGCTAGAGGCGAAGAGCGAAGCCGCAAAGAAGCGGGCTTGTCTGCGGAGCTCGCAGACTGCTGGAGGATGCTGGCTGCCACTCTCTTGCCTCTTAAATTTTCTCTAGGCATGCGAATTGGGGGTGTTCCCGGACAACTTGCCTGGGTTTGCACTTTACAGCGCACCGCTTCCGCTCCATTCATCCGTGCGCGAAGAAGCCGCTTCTTCGCCTCCGGCAGCCAGAGATCGCGGTAGCTCGTTAGAGGCGAAGAGCGAAGCCGCAAAGAAGCGGGCTTGTGTGCGGAGCTCGCAGACTGCTGCAGGACGCTGGCTGCCACTCTTTTGCCTCTTGAATTCACGCTTGGCATGCGAATGGAAGGTGTTCCAGGACAACATGCCTGGGTTTGCACTTAGTCCTGATGCGTCCCTCTTGGGAAATTCTAGCTGCTCCCCTGAGTCTCCGAGATGCACAGAACACGATGGCAGCTGCTGAAAAAAAAGAAAGGCAGCAGTGAGTTTGTCAAGAAACAAGAACATAGGCAGCTGACTGTGTTTGGCAAGGAGCAGCTGCTGGACTTTTGCAATTGCCTTCACTGCGCACAGAAGCCCTCCGCTCTGCTGCTACTTTGTTCTCATTCAGGGAATTGCACACTACTGAAGCTGAGCCGGGCTATTCAGCTCTGCTGCTTTTCAGCATCTCAGCTCCCCTAATGCCCTGTGGCAGCTCTCGAGGTGTTTTGCCTTTGCCAGGCTGGAATGTGCCTGCTACTACAAAGAGCTGGGCAGGAGCTGGCGGAGAGGACGGCCATCTGCCAGCAGTTTGCAGCTTGCCCAGAAAAGAGCAGTGTCCTTGGAATGTGCAGCAAAATCAATTTCTTGGCAAGTTCGGGGGAAGTGAGCACTGCTTGTACACTTTCTCCATGAGAAACGGAGTGGAAAAGCTTTTCGCTAAGATGTAGACGACCAGAGAGGCAGAATACGGAGCTCCGCAGCTGGCCGAAGGGAAGTGCCGCTTCCCGGCGTCTTTCGGCAGAAGCGGCGCTTCGGAGCGCACCGCTGCCGCTCCACTGATCCGTGCGCGAAGAAGCCGCTTCTTCGCCTCCGGCAGCCAGAGATCGCGGTAGCTCGCTAGAGGCGAAGAGCGAAGCCGCAAAGAAGCGGGCTTGTGTGCGGAGCTCGCAGACTGCTGGAAGACGCTGGCTGCCACTCTCTTGCCTCTTGAATTCACTCTTGGCATGCCAATGGAAGGTGTTCCAGGACAACTTGCTTAGTCCTGATGCGTCCCTCTTTGGAAATTCTTGCTGCTCCCCTGAGTCTCCGAGATGTACAGAACACGATGGCAGCTGCTGAAAAAAAAGAAAGGCAGCAGTGAGTTTGTCAAGAAACAAGAACATAGGCAGCTGACTGTGTTTAGCAAGGAGCAGCTGCTGGACTTTTGCAATTGCCTTCACTGCGCACAGAAGCCCTCTGCTCTGCTGCTACTTTGTTCTGATTCAGGAAATTCACACTACTGAAGCTGAGCCAGCCTATTCAGCTCTGCTGCTTTTCAGCATCTCAGCTCCCCTAATGCCCTGTGGCAGCTCTCGAGGTGTTTTGCCTTTGCCAGGCTGGAATGTGCCTGCTACGACAAAGAGCTGGGCAGGAGCTGGCGGAGAGGACGGCCATCTGCCAGCAGTTTGCAGCTTGCCCAGAAAAGAGCAGTGTCCTTGCAATGTGCAGCAAATCCAATTTCTTGGCAAGTTCGGGGGAAGTGAGCACTGCTTGTACACTTTCTCCATGAGAAACGGAGTGGAAAAGCTTTTCGCTAAGATGTAGACGACCAGAGAGGCAGAATACGGAGCTCCGCAGCTGGCCGAAGGGAAGTGCCGGTTCCCGGCGTCTTTCGGCAGAAGCGGCTCTTCGGAGCGCACCTCTGCCGCTCCACTCATCCGTGCGCGAAGAAGCCGCTTCTTCGCCTCCGGCAGCCAGAGATCGCGGTAGCTCGCTAAAGGCGAAGAGCGAAGCCGCAAAGAAGCGGGCTTGTCTGCGGAGCTCGCAGACTGCTGGAGGATGCTGGCTGCCACTCTCTTGCCTCTTAAATTTTCTCTAGGCATGCGAATTGGGGGTGTTCCCGGACAACTTGCCTGGGTTTGCACTTTACAGCGCACCGCTTCCGCTCCATTCATCCGTGCGCGAAGAAGCCGCTTCTTCGCCTCCGGCAGCCAGAGATCGCGGTAGCTCGCTAGAGGCGAAGAGCGAAGCCGCAAAGAAGCGGGCTTGTGTGCGGAGCTCGCAGACAGCTGCAGGACGCTGGCTGCCACTCTCTTGCCTCTTGAATTCACTCTTGGCATGCCAATGGAAGGTGTTCCAGGACAACTTGCCTGGGTTTGCACTTAGTCCTGATGCGTCCCTCTTTGGAAATTCTTGCTGCTCCCCTGAGTCTCCGAGATGTACAGAACACGATGGCAGCTGCTGAAAAAAAAGAAAGGCAGCAGCGAGTTTGTCAAGAAACAAGAACATAGGCAGCTGACTGTGTTTAGCAAGGAGCAGCTGCTGGACTTTTGCAATTGCCTTCACTGCGCACAGAAGCCCTCTGCTCTGCTACTACTTTGTTCTGATTCAGGAAATTCACACTACTGAAGCTGAGCCGGGCTATTCAGCTCTGCTGCTTTTCAGCATCTCAGCTCCCCTAATGCCCTGTGGCAGCTCTCGAGGTGTTTTGCCTTTGCCAGGCTGGAATGTGCCTGCTACGACAAAGAGCTGGGCAGGAGCTGGCGGAGAGGACGGCCATCTGCCAGCAGTTTGCAGCTTGCCCAGAAAAGAGCAGTGTCCTTGCAATGTGCAGCAAATCCAATTTCTTGGCAAGTTCGGGGGAAGTGAGCACTGCTTGTACACTTTCTCCTTGAGAAACGGAGTGGAAAAGCTTTTCGCTAAGATGTAGACGACCAGAGAGGCAGAATACGGAGCTCCGCAGCTGGCCGAAGGGAAGTGCCGCTTCCCGGCGTCTTTCGGCAGAAGCGGCTCTTCGGAGCGCACCTCTGCCGCTCCACTCATCCGTGCGCGAAGAAGCCGCTTCTTCGCCTCCGGCAGCCAGAGATCGCGGTAGCTCGCTAGAGGCGAAGAGCGAAGCCGCAAAGAAGCGGGCTTGTCTGCGGAGCTCGCAGACAGCTGCAGGACGCTGGCTGCCACTCTCTTGCCTCTTGAATTCACTCTTGGCATGCCAATGGAAGGTGTTCCAGGACAACTTGCTTAGTCCTGATGCGTCCCTCTTTGGAAATTCTTGCTGCTCCCCTGAGTCTCCGAGATGCACAGAACACGATGGCAGCTGCTGAAAAAAAAGAAAGGCAGCATCGAGTTTGTCAAAAAACAAGAACATAGGCAGCTGACTGTGTTTGGCAGGGAGCAGCTGCTGGACTTTTGCAATTGCCTTCACTGCGCACAGAAGCCCTCTGCTCTGCTGCTACTTTGTTCTCATTCAGGGAATTGCACACTACTGAAGCTGAGCCGGGCTATTCAGCTCTGCTGCTTTTCAGCATCTCACTCCCCTAATGCCCTGTGGCAGCTCTCGAGGTGTTTTGCCTTTGCCAGGCTGGAATGTGCCTGCTACTACAAAGAGCTGGGCAGGAGCTGGCGGAGAGGACGGCCATCTGCCAGCAGTTTGCAGCTTGCCCAGAAAAGAGCAGTGTCCTTGGAATGTGCAGCAAAATCAATTTCTTGGCAAGTTCGGGGGAAGTGAGCACTGCTTGTACACTTTCTCCATGAGAAACGGAGTGGAAAAGCTTTTCGCTAAGATGTAGACGACCAGAGAGGCAGAATACGGAGCTCCGCAGCTGGCCGAAGGGAAGTGCCGGTTCCCGGCGTCTTTCGGCAGAAGCGGCTCTTCGGAGCGCACCTCTGCCGCTCCACTCATCCGTGCGCGAAGAAGCCGCTTCTTCGCCTCCGGCAGCCAGAGATCGCGGTAGCTCGCTAGAGGCGAAGAGCGAAGCCGCAAAGAAGCGGGCTTGTGTGCGGAGCTCGCAGACAGCTGCAGGACGCTGGCTGCCACTCTCTTGCCTCTTGAATTCACTCTTGGCATGCCAATGGAAGGTGTTCCAGGACAACTTGCCTGGGTTTGCACTTAGTCCTGATGCGTCCCTCTTTGGAAATTCTTGCTGCTCCCCTGAGTCTCCGAGATGTACAGAACACGATGGCAGCTGCTGAAAAAAAAGAAAGGCAGCAGTGAGTTTGTCAAGAAACAAGAACATAGGCAGCTGACTGTGTTTAGCAAGGAGCAGCTGCTGGACTTTTGCAATTGCCTTCACTGCGCACAGAAGCCCTCTGCTCTGCTGCTACTTTGTTCTCATTCAGGAAATTCACACTACTGAAGCTGAGCCGGGCTATTCAGCTCTGCTGCTTTTCAGCATCTCAGCTCCCCTAATGCCCTGTGGCAGCTCTCGAGGTGTTTTGCCTTTGCCAGGCTGGAATGTGCCTGCTACGACAAAGAGCTGGGCAGGTGCTGGCGGAGAGGACGGCCATCTGCCAGCAGTTTGCAGCTTGCCCAGAAAAGAGCAGTGTCCTTGCAATGTGCAGCAAATCCAATTTCTTGGCAAGTTCGGGGGAAGTGAGCACTGCTTGTACACTTTCTCCTTGAGAAACGGAGTGGAAAAGCTTTTCGCTAAGATGTAGACGACCAGAGAGGCAGAATACGGAGCTCCGCAGCTGGCCGAAGGGAAGTGCCGCTTCCCGGCGTCTTTCGGCAGAAGCGGCTCTTCGGAGCGCACCTCTGCCGCTCCACTCATCCGTGCGCGAAGAAGCCGCTTCTTCGCCTCCGGCAGCCAGAGATCGCGGTAGCTCGCTAGAGGCGAAGAGCGAAGCCGCAAAGAAGCGGGCTTGTCTGCGGAGCTCGCAGACTGCTGGAGGATGCTGGCTGCCACTCTCTTGCCTCTTAAATTTTCTCTAGGCATGCGAATTGGGGGTGTTCCCGGACAACTTGCCTGGGTTTGCACTTTACAGCGCACCGCTTCCGCTCCATTCATCCGTGCGCGAAGAAGCCGCTTCTTCGCCTCCGGCAGCCAGAGATCGCGGTAGCTCGTTAGAGGCGAAGAGCGAAGCCGCAAAGAAGCGGGCTTGTGTGCGGAGCTCGCAGACTGCTGCAGGACGCTGGCTGCCACTCTTTTGCCTCTTGAATTCACGCTTGGCATGCGAATGGAAGGTGTTCCAGGACAACATGCCTGG
Source organism: Vidua macroura (assembly GCF_024509145.1). NCBI lineage: Eukaryota > Metazoa > Chordata > Aves > Passeriformes > Viduidae > Vidua > Vidua macroura. Next base: position 3,535,498 of record NC_071598.1, on the reverse strand, counting down.
GTTTGCACTTAGTCCTGATGCGTCCCTCTTGGGAAATTCTAGCTGCTCCCCTGAGTCTCCGAGATGCACAGAACACGATGGCAGCTGCTGAAAAAAAAGAAAGGCAGCAGTGAGTTTGTCAAGAAACAAGAACATAGGCAGCTGACTGTGTTTGGCAAGGAGCAGCTGCTGGACTTTTGCAATTGCCTTCACTGCGCACAGAAGCCCTCCGCTCTGCTGCTACTTTGTTCTCATTCAGGGAATTGCACACTACTGAAGCTGAGCCGGGCTATTCAGCTCTGCTGCTTTTCAGCATCTCAGCTCCCCTAATGCCCTGTGGCAGCTCTCGAGGTGTTTTGCCTTTGCCAGGCTGGAATGTGCCTGCTACTACAAAGAGCTGGGCAGGAGCTGGCGGAGAGGACGGCCATCTGCCAGCAGTTTGCAGCTTGCCCAGAAAAGAGCAGTGTCCTTGGAATGTGCAGCAAAATCAATTTCTTGGCAAGTTCGGGGGAAGTGAGCACTGCTTGTACACTTTCTCCATGAGAAACGGAGTGGAAAAGCTTTTCGCTAAGATGTAGACGACCAGAGAGGCAGAATACGGAGCTCCGCAGCTGGCCGAAGGGAAGTGCCGCTTCCCGGCGTCTTTCGGCAGAAGCGGCGCTTCGGAGCGCACCTCTGCCGCTCCACTGATCCGTGCGCGAAGAAGCCGCTTCTTCGCCTCCGGCAGCCAGAGATCGCGGTAGCTCGCTAGAGGCGAAGAGCGAAGCCGCAAAGAAGCGGGCTTGTGTGCGGAGCTCGCAGACTGCTGGAAGACGCTGGCTGCCACTCTCTTGCCTCTTGAATTCACTCTTGGCATGCCAATGGAAGGTGTTCCAGGACAACTTGCTTAGTCCTGATGCGTCCCTCTTTGGAAATTCTTGCTGCTCCCCTGAGTCTCCGAGATGTACAGAACACGATGGCAGCTGCTGAAAAAAAAGAAAGGCAGCAGTGAGTTTGTCAAGAAACAAGAACATAGGCAGCTGACTGTGTTTAGCAAGGAGCAGCTGCTGGACTTTTGCAATTGCCTTCACTGCGCACAGAAGCCCTCTGCTCTGCTGCTACTTTGTTCTGATTCAGGAAATTCACACTACTGAAGCTGAGCCAGCCTATTCAGCTCTGCTGCTTTTCAGCATCTCAGCTCCCCTAATGCCCTGTGGCAGCTCTCGAGGTGTTTTGCCTTTGCCAGGCTGGAATGTGCCTGCTACGACAAAGAGCTGGGCAGGAGCTGGCGGAGAGGACGGCCATCTGCCAGCAGTTTGCAGCTTGCCCAGAAAAGAGCAGTGTCCTTGCAATGTGCAGCAAATCCAATTTCTTGGCAAGTTCGGGGGAAGTGAGCACTGCTTGTACACTTTCTCCATGAGAAACGGAGTGGAAAAGCTTTTCGCTAAGATGTAGACGACCAGAGAGGCAGAATACGGAGCTCCGCAGCTGGCCGAAGGGAAGTGCCGGTTCCCGGCGTCTTTCGGCAGAAGCGGCTCTTCGGAGCGCACCTCTGCCGCTCCACTCATCCGTGCGCGAAGAAGCCGCTTCTTCGCCTCCGGCAGCCAGAGATCGCGGTAGCTCGCTAAAGGCGAAGAGCGAAGCCGCAAAGAAGCGGGCTTGTCTGCGGAGCTCGCAGACTGCTGGAGGATGCTGGCTGCCACTCTCTTGCCTCTTAAATTTTCTCTAGGCATGCGAATTGGGGGTGTTCCCGGACAACTTGCCTGGGTTTGCACTTTACAGCGCACCGCTTCCGCTCCATTCATCCGTGCGCGAAGAAGCCGCTTCTTCGCCTCCGGCAGCCAGAGATCGCGGTAGCTCGCTAGAGGCGAAGAGCGAAGCCGCAAAGAAGCGGGCTTGTGTGCGGAGCTCGCAGACAGCTGCAGGACGCTGGCTGCCACTCTCTTGCCTCTTGAATTCACTCTTGGCATGCCAATGGAAGGTGTTCCAGGACAACTTGCCTGGGTTTGCACTTAGTCCTGATGCGTCCCTCTTTGGAAATTCTTGCTGCTCCCCTGAGTCTCCGAGATGTACAGAACACGATGGCAGCTGCTGAAAAAAAAGAAAGGCAGCAGCGAGTTTGTCAAGAAACAAGAACATAGGCAGCTGACTGTGTTTAGCAAGGAGCAGCTGCTGGACTTTTGCAATTGCCTTCACTGCGCACAGAAGCCCTCTGCTCTGCTACTACTTTGTTCTGATTCAGGAAATTCACACTACTGAAGCTGAGCCGGGCTATTCAGCTCTGCTGCTTTTCAGCATCTCAGCTCCCCTAATGCCCTGTGGCAGCTCTCGAGGTGTTTTGCCTTTGCCAGGCTGGAATGTGCCTGCTACGACAAAGAGCTGGGCAGGAGCTGGCGGAGAGGACGGCCATCTGCCAGCAGTTTGCAGCTTGCCCAGAAAAGAGCAGTGTCCTTGCAATGTGCAGCAAATCCAATTTCTTGGCAAGTTCGGGGGAAGTGAGCACTGCTTGTACACTTTCTCCTTGAGAAACGGAGTGGAAAAGCTTTTCGCTAAGATGTAGACGACCAGAGAGGCAGAATACGGAGCTCCGCAGCTGGCCGAAGGGAAGTGCCGCTTCCCGGCGTCTTTCGGCAGAAGCGGCTCTTCGGAGCGCACCTCTGCCGCTCCACTCATCCGTGCGCGAAGAAGCCGCTTCTTCGCCTCCGGCAGCCAGAGATCGCGGTAGCTCGCTAGAGGCGAAGAGCGAAGCCGCAAAGAAGCGGGCTTGTCTGCGGAGCTCGCAGACAGCTGCAGGACGCTGGCTGCCACTCTCTTGCCTCTTGAATTCACTCTTGGCATGCCAATGGAAGGTGTTCCAGGACAACTTGCTTAGTCCTGATGCGTCCCTCTTGGGAAATTCTAGCTGCTCCCCTGAGTCTCCGAGATGCACAGAACACGATGGCAGCTGCTGAAAAAAAAGAAAGGCAGCATCGAGTTTGTCAAAAAACAAGAACATAGGCAGCTGACTGTGTTTGGCAGGGAGCAGCTGCTGGACTTTTGCAATTGCCTTCACTGCGCACAGAAGCCCTCTGCTCTGCTGCTACTTTGTTCTCATTCAGGGAATTGCACACTACTGAAGCTGAGCCGGGCTATTCAGCTCTGCTGCTTTTCAGCATCTCACTCCCCTAATGCCCTGTGGCAGCTCTCGAGGTGTTTTGCCTTTGCCAGGCTGGAATGTGCCTGCTACTACAAAGAGCTGGGCAGGAGCTGGCGGAGAGGACGGCCATCTGCCAGCAGTTTGCAGCTTGCCCAGAAAAGAGCAGTGTCCTTGGAATGTGCAGCAAAATCAATTTCTTGGCAAGTTCGGGGGAAGTGAGCACTGCTTGTACACTTTCTCCATGAGAAACGGAGTGGAAAAGCTTTTCGCTAAGATGTAGACGACCAGAGAGGCAGAATACGGAGCTCCGCAGCTGGCCGAAGGGAAGTGCCGGTTCCCGGCGTCTTTCGGCAGAAGCGGCTCTTCGGAGCGCACCTCTGCCGCTCCACTCATCCGTGCGCGAAGAAGCCGCTTCTTCGCCTCCGGCAGCCAGAGATCGCGGTAGCTCGCTAGAGGCGAAGAGCGAAGCCGCAAAGAAGCGGGCTTGTGTGCGGAGCTCGCAGACAGCTGCAGGACGCTGGCTGCCACTCTCTTGCCTCTTGAATTCACTCTTGGCATGCCAATGGAAGGTGTTCCAGGACAACTTGCCTGGGTTTGCACTTAGTCCTGATGCGTCCCTCTTTGGAAATTCTTGCTGCTCCCCTGAGTCTCCGAGATGTACAGAACACGATGGCAGCTGCTGAAAAAAAAGAAAGGCAGCAGTGAGTTTGTCAAGAAACAAGAACATAGGCAGCTGACTGTGTTTAGCAAGGAGCAGCTGCTGGACTTTTGCAATTGCCTTCACTGCGCACAGAAGCCCTCTGCTCTGCTGCTACTTTGTTCTCATTCAGGAAATTCACACTACTGAAGCTGAGCCGGGCTATTCAGCTCTGCTGCTTTTCAGCATCTCAGCTCCCCTAATGCCCTGTGGCAGCTCTCGAGGTGTTTTGCCTTTGCCAGGCTGGAATGTGCCTGCTACGACAAAGAGCTGGGCAGGTGCTGGCGGAGAGGACGGCCATCTGCCAGCAGTTTGCAGCTTGCCCAGAAAAGAGCAGTGTCCTTGCAATGTGCAGCAAATCCAATTTCTTGGCAAGTTCGGGGGAAGTGAGCACTGCTTGTACACTTTCTCCTTGAGAAACGGAGTGGAAAAGCTTTTCGCTAAGATGTAGACGACCAGAGAGGCAGAATACGGAGCTCCGCAGCTGGCCGAAGGGAAGTGCCGCTTCCCGGCGTCTTTCGGCAGAAGCGGCTCTTCGGAGCGCACCTCTGCCGCTCCACTCATCCGTGCGCGAAGAAGCCGCTTCTTCGCCTCCGGCAGCCAGAGATCGCGGTAGCTCGCTAGAGGCGAAGAGCGAAGCCGCAAAGAAGCGGGCTTGTCTGCGGAGCTCGCAGACTGCTGGAGGATGCTGGCTGCCACTCTCTTGCCTCTTAAATTTTCTCTAGGCATGCGAATTGGGGGTGTTCCCGGACAACTTGCCTGGGTTTGCACTTTACAGCGCACCGCTTCCGCTCCATTCATCCGTGCGCGAAGAAGCCGCTTCTTCGCCTCCGGCAGCCAGAGATCGCGGTAGCTCGTTAGAGGCGAAGAGCGAAGCCGCAAAGAAGCGGGCTTGTGTGCGGAGCTCGCAGACTGCTGCAGGACGCTGGCTGCCACTCTTTTGCCTCTTGAATTCACGCTTGGCATGCGAATGGAAGGTGTTCCAGGACAACATGCCTGGGTTTGCACTTAGTCCTGATGCGTCCCTCTTGGGAAATTCTAGCTGCTCCCCTGAGTCTCCGAGATGCACAGAACACGATGGCAGCTGCTGAAAAAAAAGAAAGGCAGCAGTGAGTTTGTCAAGAAACAAGAACATAGGCAGCTGACTGTGTTTGGCAAGGAGCAGCTGCTGGACTTTTGCAATTGCCTTCACTGCGCACAGAAGCCCTCCGCTCTGCTGCTACTTTGTTCTCATTCAGGGAATTGCACACTACTGAAGCTGAGCCGGGCTATTCAGCTCTGCTGCTTTTCAGCATCTCAGCTCCCCTAATGCCCTGTGGCAGCTCTCGAGGTGTTTTGCCTTTGCCAGGCTGGAATGTGCCTGCTACTACAAAGAGCTGGGCAGGAGCTGGCGGAGAGGACGGCCATCTGCCAGCAGTTTGCAGCTTGCCCAGAAAAGAGCAGTGTCCTTGGAATGTGCAGCAAAATCAATTTCTTGGCAAGTTCGGGGGAAGTGAGCACTGCTTGTACACTTTCTCCATGAGAAACGGAGTGGAAAAGCTTTTCGCTAAGATGTAGACGACCAGAGAGGCAGAATACGGAGCTCCGCAGCTGGCCGAAGGGAAGTGCCGCTTCCCGGCGTCTTTCGGCAGAAGCGGCGCTTCGGAGCGCACCGCTGCCGCTCCACTGATCCGTGCGCGAAGAAGCCGCTTCTTCGCCTCCGGCAGCCAGAGATCACGGTAGCTCGCTAGAGGCGAAGAGCGAAGCCGCAAAGAAGCGGGCTTGTGTGCGGAGCTCGCAGACTGCTGGAAGACGCTGGCTGCCACTCTCTTGCCTCTTGAATTCACTCTTGGCATGCCAATGGAAGGTGTTCCAGGACAACTTGCTTAGTCCTGATGCGTCCCTCTTTGGAAATTCTTGCTGCTCCCCTGAGTCTCCGAGATGTACAGAACACGATGGCAGCTGCTGAAAAAAAAGAAAGGCAGCAGTGAGTTTGTCAAGAAACAAGAACATAGGCAGCTGACTGTGTTTAGCAAGGAGCAGCTGCTGGACTTTTGCAATTGCCTTCACTGCGCACAGAAGCCCTCTGCTCTGCTGCTACTTTGTTCTGATTCAGGAAATTCACACTACTGAAGCTGAGCCAGCCTATTCAGCTCTGCTGCTTTTCAGCATCTCAGCTCCCCTAATGCCCTGTGGCAGCTCTCGAGGTGTTTTGCCTTTGCCAGGCTGGAATGTGCCTGCTACGACAAAGAGCTGGGCAGGAGCTGGCGGAGAGGACGGCCATCTGCCAGCAGTTTGCAGCTTGCCCAGAAAAGAGCAGTGTCCTTGCAATGTGCAGCAAATCCAATTTCTTGGCAAGTTCGGGGGAAGTGAGCACTGCTTGTACACTTTCTCCATGAGAAACGGAGTGGAAAAGCTTTTCGCTAAGATGTAGACGACCAGAGAGGCAGAATACGGAGCTCCGCAGCTGGCCGAAGGGAAGTGCCGGTTCCCGGCGTCTTTCGGCAGAAGCGGCTCTTCGGAGCGCACCTCTGCCGCTCCACTCATCCGTGCGCGAAGAAGCCGCTTCTTCGCCTCCGGCAGCCAGAGATCGCGGTAGCTCGCTAAAGGCGAAGAGCGAAGCCGCAAAGAAGCGGGCTTGTCTGCGGAGCTCGCAGACTGCTGGAGGATGCTGGCTGCCACTCTCTTGCCTCTTAAATTTTCTCTAGGCATGCGAATTGGGGGTGTTCCCGGACAACTTGCCTGGGTTTGCACTTTACAGCGCACCGCTTCCGCTCCATTCATCCGTGCGCGAAGAAGCCGCTTCTTCGCCTCCGGCAGCCAGAGATCGCGGTAGCTCGCTAGAGGCGAAGAGCGAAGCCGCAAAGAAGCGGGCTTGTGTGCGGAGCTCGCAGACAGCTGCAGGACGCTGGCTGCCACTCTCTTGCCTCTTGAATTCACTCTTGGCATGCCAATGGAAGGTGTTCCAGGACAACTTGCCTGGGTTTGCACTTAGTCCTGATGCGTCCCTCTTTGGAAATTCTTGCTGCTCCCCTGAGTCTCCGAGATGTACAGAACACGATGGCAGCTGCTGAAAAAAAAGAAAGGCAGCAGCGAGTTTGTCAAGAAACAAGAACATAGGCAGCTGACTGTGTTTAGCAAGGAGCAGCTGCTGGACTTTTGCAATTGCCTTCACTGCGCACAGAAGCCCTCTGCTCTGCTACTACTTTGTTCTGATTCAGGAAATTCACACTACTGAAGCTGAGCCAGCCTATTCAGCTCTGCTGCTTTTCAGCATCTCAGCTCCCCTAATGCCCTGTGGCAGCTCTCGAGGTGTTTTGCCTTTGCCAGGCTGGAATGTGCCTGCTACGACAAAGAGCTGGGCAGGAGCTGGCGGAGAGGACGGCCATCTGCCAGCAGTTTGCAGCTTGCCCAGAAAAGAGCAGTGTCCTTGCAATGTGCAGCAAATCCAATTTCTTGGCAAGTTCGGGGGAAGTGAGCACTGCTTGTACACTTTCTCCTTGAGAAACGGAGTGGAAAAGCTTTTCGCTAAGATGTAGACGACCAGAGAGGCAGAATACGGAGCTCCGCAGCTGGCCGAAGGGAAGTGCCGCTTCCCGGCGTCTTTCGGCAGAAGCGGCTCTTCGGAGCGCACCTCTGCCGCTCCACTCATCCGTGCGCGAAGAAGCCGCTTCTTCGCCTCCGGCAGCCAGAGATCGCGGTAGCTCGCTAGAGGCGAAGAGCGAAGCCGCAAAGAAGCGGGCTTGTCTGCGGAGCTCGCAGACAGCTGCAGGACGCTGGCTGCCACTCTCTTGCCTCTTGAATTCACTCTTGGCATGCCAATGGAAGGTGTTCCAGGACAACTTGCTTAGTCCTGATGCGTCCCTCTTTGGAAATTCTTGCTGCTCCCCTGAGTCTCCGAGATGCACAGAACACGATGGCAGCTGCTGAAAAAAAAGAAAGGCAGCAGTGAGTTTGTCAAGAAACAAGAACATAGGCAGCTGACTGTGTTTGGCAAGGAGCAGCTGCTGGACTTTTGCAATTGCCTTCACTGCGCACAGAAGCCCTCCGCTCTGCTGCTACTTTGTTCTCATTCAGGGAATTGCACACTACTGAAGCTGAGCCGGGCTATTCAGCTCTGCTGCTTTTCAGCATCTCAGCTCCCCTAATGCCCTGTGGCAGCTCTCGAGGTGTTTTGCCTTTGCCAGGCTGGAATGTGCCTGCTACTACAAAGAGCTGGGCAGGAGCTGGCGGAGAGGACGGCCATCTGCCAGCAGTTTGCAGCTTGCCCAGAAAAGAGCAGTGTCCTTGCAATGTGCAGCAAATCCAATTTCTTGGCAAGTTCGGGGGAAGTGAGCACTGCTTGTACACTTTCTCCATGAGAAACAGAGTGGAAAAGCTTTTCGCTAAGATGTAGACGACCAGAGAGGCAGAATACGGAGCTCCGCAGCTGGCCGAAGGGAAGTGCCGCTTCCCGGCGTCTTTCGGCAGAAGCGGCTCTTCGGAGCGCACCTCTGCCGCTCCACTCATCCGTGCGCGAAGAAGCCGCTTCTTCGCCTCCGGCAGCCAGAGATCGCGGTAGCTCGCTAGAGGCGAAGAGCGAAGCCGCAAAGAAGCGGGCTTGTCTGCGGAGCTCGCAGACTGCTGGAGGATGCTGGCTGCCACTCTCTTGCCTCTTAAATTTTCTCTAGGCATGCGAATTGGGGGTGTTCCCGGACAACTTGCCTGGGTTTGCACTTTACAGCGCACCGCTTCCGCTCCATTCATCCGTGCGCGAAGAAGCCGCTTCTTCGCCTCTGGCAGCCAGAGATCGCGGTAGCTCGCTAGAGGCGAAGAGCGAAGCCGCAAAGAAGCGGGCTTGTCTGCGGAGCTCGCAGACTGCTGCAGGACGCTGGCTGCCACTCTTTTGCCTCTTGAATTCACGCTTGGCATGCGAATGGAAGGTGTTCCAGGACAACATGCCTGGGTTTGCACTTAGTCCTGATGCGTCCCTCTTTGGAAATTCTTGCTGCTCCCCTGAGTCTCCGAGATGCACAGAACACGATGGCAGCTGCTGAAAAAAAAGAAAGGCAGCAGTGAGTTTGTCAAGAAACAAGAACATAGGCAGCTGACTGTGTTTGGCAAGGAGCAGCTGCTGGACTTTTGCAATTGCCTTCACTGCGCACAGAAGCCCTCCGCTCTGCTGCTACTTTGTTCTCATTCAGGGAATTGCACACTACTGAAGCTGAGCCGGGCTATTCAGCTCTGCTGCTTTTCAGCATCTCAGCTCCCCTAATGCCCTGTGGCAGCTCTCGAGGTGTTTTGCCTTTGCCAGGCTGGAACGTGCCTGCTACTCCAAAGAGCTGGGCAGGAGCTGGCGGAGAGGACGGCCATCTGCCAGCAGTTTGCAGCTTGCCCAGAAAAGAGCAGTGTCCTTGGAATGTGCAGCAAAATCAATTTCTTGGCAAGTTCGGGGGAAGTGAGCACTGCTTGTACACTTTCTCCATGAGAAACGGAGTGGAAAAGCTTTTCGCTAAGATGTAGACGACCAGAGAGGCAGAATACGGAGCTCCGCAGCTGGCCGAAGGGAAGTGCCGCTTCCCGGCGTCTTTCGGCAGAAGCGGCTCTTCGGAGCGCACCTCTGCCGCTCCACTCATCCGTGCGCGAAGAAGCCGCTTCTTCGCCTCCGGCAGCCAGAGATCGCGGTAGCTCGCTAGAGGCGAAGAGCGAAGCCGCAAAGAAGCGGGCTTGTGTGCGGAGCTCGCAGACAGCTGCAGGACGCTGGCTGCCACTCTCTTGCCTCTTGAATTCACTCTTGGCATGCCAATGGAAGGTGTTCCAGGACAACTTGCCTGGGTTTGCACTTAGTCCTGATGCGTCCCTCTTTGGAAATTCTTGCTGCTCCCCTGAGTCTCCGAGATGTACAGAACACGATGGCAGCTGCTGAAAAAAAAGAAAGGCAGCAGCGAGTTTGTCAAGAAACAAGAACATAGGCAGCTGACTGTGTTTAGCAAGGAGCAGCTGCTGGACTTTTGCAATTGCCTTCACTGCGCACAGAAGCCCTCTGCTCTGCTACTACTTTGTTCTGATTCAGGAAATTCACACTACTGAAGCTGAGCCGGGCTATTCAGCTCTGCTGCTTTTCAGCATCTCAGCTCCCCTAATGCCCTGTGGCAGCTCTCGAGGTGTTTTGCCTTTGCCAGGCTGGAATGTGCCTGCTACGACAAAGAGCTGGGCAGGAGCTGGCGGAGAGGACGGCCATCTGCCAGCAGTTTGCAGCTTGCCCAGAAAAGAGCAGTGTCCTTGCAATGTGCAGCAAATCCAATTTCTTGGCAAGTTCGGGGGAAGTGAGCACTGCTTGTACACTTTCTCCTTGAGAAACGGAGTGGAAAAGCTTTTCGCTAAGATGTAGACGACCAGAGAGGCAGAATACGGAGCTCCGCAGCTGGCCGAAGGGAAGTGCCGCTTCCCGGCGTCTTTCGGCAGAAGCGGCTCTTCGGAGCGCACCTCTGCCGCTCCACTCATCCGTGCGCGAAGAAGCCGCTTCTTCGCCTCCGGCAGCCAGAGATCGCGGTAGCTCGCTAGAGGCGAAGAGCGAAGCCGCAAAGAAGCGGGCTTGTCTGCGGAGCTCGCAGACAGCTGCAGGACGCTGGCTGCCACTCTCTTGCCTCTTGAATTCACTCTTGGCATGCCAATGGAAGGTGTTCCAGGACAACTTGCTTAGTCCTGATGCGTCCCTCTTTGGAAATTCTTGCTGCTCCCCTGAGTCTCCGAGATGCACAGAACACGATGGCAGCTGCTGAAAAAAAAGAAAGGCAGCAGCGAGTTTGTCAAGAAACAAGAACATAGGCAGCTGACTGTGTTTAGCAAGGAGCAGCTGCTGGACTTTTGCAATTGCCTTCACTGCGCACAGAAGCCCTCTGCTCTGCTACTACTTTGTTCTGATTCAGGAAATTCACACTACTGAAGCTGAGCCGGGCTATTCAGCTCTGCTGCTTTTCAGCATCTCAGCTCCCCTAATGCCCTGTGGCAGCTCTCGAGGTGTTTTGCCTTTGCCAGGCTGGAATGTGCCTGCTACGACAAAGAGCTGGGCAGGAGCTGGCGGAGAGGACGGCCATCTGCCAGCAGTTTGCAGCTTGCCCAGAAAAGAGCAGTGTCCTTGCAATGTGCAGCAAATCCAATTTCTTGGCAAGTTCGGGGGAAGTGAGCACTGCTTGTACACTTTCTCCTTGAGAAACGGAGTGGAAAAGCTTTTCGCTAAGATGTAGACGACCAGAGAGGCAGAATACGGAGCTCCGCAGCTGGCCGAAGGGAAGTGCCGCTTCCCGGCGTCTTTCGGCAGAAGCGGCTCTTCGGAGCGCACCTCTGCCGCTCCACTCATCCGTGCGCGAAGAAGCCGCTTCTTCGCCTCCGGCAGCCAGAGATCGCGGTAGCTCGCTAGAGGCGAAGAGCGAAGCCGCAAAGAAGCGGGCTTGTCTGCGGAGCTCGCAGACAGCTGCAGGACGCTGGCTGCCACTCTCTTGCCTCTTGAATTCACTCTTGGCATGCCAATGGAAGGTGTTCCAGGACAACTTGCTTAGTCCTGATGCGTCCCTCTTGGGAAATTCTAGCTGCTCCCCTGAGTCTCCGAGATGCACAGAACACGATGGCAGCTGCTGAAAAAAAAGAAAGGCAGCATCGAGTTTGTCAAAAAACAAGAACATAGGCAGCTGACTGTGTTTGGCAGGGAGCAGCTGCTGGACTTTTGCAATTGCCTTCACTGCGCACAGAAGCCCTCTGCTCTGCTGCTACTTTGTTCTCATTCAGGGAATTGCACACTACTGAAGCTGAGCCGGGCTATTCAGCTCTGCTGCTTTTCAGCATCTCACTCCCCTAATGCCCTGTGGCAGCTCTCGAGGTGTTTTGCCTTTGCCAGGCTGGAATGTGCCTGCTACTACAAAGAGCTGGGCAGGAGCTGGCGGAGAGGACGGCCATCTGCCAGCAGTTTGCAGCTTGCCCAGAAAAGAGCAGTGTCCTTGGAATGTGCAGCAAAATCAATTTCTTGGCAAGTTCGGGGGAAGTGAGCACTGCTTGTACACTTTCTCCATGAGAAACGGAGTGGAAAAGCTTTTCGCTAAGATGTAGACGACCAGAGAGGCAGAATACGGAGCTCCGCAGCTGGCCGAAGGGAAGTGCCGGTTCCCGGCGTCTTTCGGCAGAAGCGGCTCTTCGGAGCGCACCTCTGCCGCTCCACTCATCCGTGCGCGAAGAAGCCGCTTCTTCGCCTCCGGCAGCCAGAGATCGCGGTAGCTCGCTAGAGGCGAAGAGCGAAGCCGCAAAGAAGCGGGCTTGTGTGCGGAGCTCGCAGACAGCTGCAGGACGCTGGCTGCCACTCTCTTGCCTCTTGAATTCACTCTTGGCATGCCAATGGAAGGTGTTCCAGGACAACTTGCCTGGGTTTGCACTTAGTCCTGATGCGTCCCTCTTTGGAAATTCTTGCTGCTCCCCTGAGTCTCCGAGATGTACAGAACACGATGGCAGCTGCTGAAAAAAAAGAAAGGCAGCAGTGAGTTTGTCAAGAAACAAGAACATAGGCAGCTGACTGTGTTTAGCAAGGAGCAGCTGCTGGACTTTTGCAATTGCCTTCACTGCGCACAGAAGCCCTCTGCTCTGCTGCTACTTTGTTCTCATTCAGGAAATTCACACTACTGAAGCTGAGCCGGGCTATTCAGCTCTGCTGCTTTTCAGCATCTCAGCTCCCCTAATGCCCTGTGGCAGCTCTCGAGGTGTTTTGCCTTTGCCAGGCTGGAATGTGCCTGCTACGACAAAGAGCTGGGCAGGTGCTGGCGGAGAGGACGGCCATCTGCCAGCAGTTTGCAGCTTGCCCAGAAAAGAGCAGTGTCCTTGCAATGTGCAGCAAATCCAATTTCTTGGCAAGTTCGGGGGAAGTGAGCACTGCTTGTACACTTTCTCCTTGAGAAACGGAGTGGAAAAGCTTTTCGCTAAGATGTAGACGACCAGAGAGGCAGAATACGGAGCTCCGCAGCTGGCCGAAGGGAAGTGCCGCTTCCCGGCGTCTTTCGGCAGAAGCGGCTCTTCGGAGCGCACCTCTGCCGCTCCACTCATCCGTGCGCGAAGAAGCCGCTTCTTCGCCTCCGGCAGCCAGAGATCGCGGTAGCTCGCTAGAGGCGAAGAGCGAAGCCGCAAAGAAGCGGGCTTGTCTGCGGAGCTCGCAGACTGCTGGAGGATGCTGGCTGCCACTCTCTTGCCTCTTAAATTTTCTCTAGGCATGCGAATTGGGGGTGTTCCCGGACAACTTGCCTGGGTTTGCACTTTACAGCGCACCGCTTCCGCTCCATTCATCCGTGCGCGAAGAAGCCGCTTCTTCGCCTCCGGCAGCCAGAGATCGCGGTAGCTCGTTAGAGGCGAAGAGCGAAGCCGCAAAGAAGCGGGCTTGTGTGCGGAGCTCGCAGACTGCTGCAGGACGCTGGCTGCCACTCTTTTGCCTCTTGAATTCACGCTTGGCATGCGAATGGAAGGTGTTCCAGGACAACATGCCTGGGTTTGCACTTAGTCCTGATGCGTCCCTCTTGGGAAATTCTAGCTGCTCCCCTGAGTCTCCGAGATGCACAGAACACGATGGCAGCTGCTGAAAAAAAAGAAAGGCAGCAGTGAGTTTGTCAAGAAACAAGAACATAGGCAGCTGACTGTGTTTGGCAAGGAGCAGCTGCTGGACTTTTGCAATTGCCTTCACTGCGCACAGAAGCCCTCCGCTCTGCTGCTACTTTGTTCTCATTCAGGGAATTGCACACTACTGAAGCTGAGCCGGGCTATTCAGCTCTGCTGCTTTTCAGCATCTCAGCTCCCCTAATGCCCTGTGGCAGCTCTCGAGGTGTTTTGCCTTTGCCAGGCTGGAATGTGCCTGCTACTACAAAGAGCTGGGCAGGAGCTGGCGGAGAGGACGGCCATCTGCCAGCAGTTTGCAGCTTGCCCAGAAAAGAGCAGTGTCCTTGGAATGTGCAGCAAAATCAATTTCTTGGCAAGTTCGGGGGAAGTGAGCACTGCTTGTACACTTTCTCCATGAGAAACGGAGTGGAAAAGCTTTTCGCTAAGATGTAGACGACCAGAGAGGCAGAATACGGAGCTCCGCAGCTGGCCGAAGGGAAGTGCCGCTTCCCGGCGTCTTTCGGCAGAAGCGGCGCTTCGGAGCGCACCGCTGCCGCTCCACTGATCCGTGCGCGAAGAAGCCGCTTCTTCGCCTCCGGCAGCCAGAGATCACGGTAGCTCGCTAGAGGCGAAGAGCGAAGCCGCAAAGAAGCGGGCTTGTGTGCGGAGCTCGCAGACTGCTGGAAGACGCTGGCTGCCACTCTCTTGCCTCTTGAATTCACTCTTGGCATGCCAATGGAAGGTGTTCCAGGACAACTTGCTTAGTCCTGATGCGTCCCTCTTTGGAAATTCTTGCTGCTCCCCTGAGTCTCCGAGATGTACAGAACACGATGGCAGCTGCTGAAAAAAAAGAAAGGCAGCAGTGAGTTTGTCAAGAAACAAGAACATAGGCAGCTGACTGTGTTTAGCAAGGAGCAGCTGCTGGACTTTTGCAATTGCCTTCACTGCGCACAGAAGCCCTCTGCTCTGCTGCTACTTTGTTCTGATTCAGGAAATTCACACTACTGAAGCTGAGCCAGCCTATTCAGCTCTGCTGCTTTTCAGCATCTCAGCTCCCCTAATGCCCTGTGGCAGCTCTCGAGGTGTTTTGCCTTTGCCAGGCTGGAATGTGCCTGCTACGACAAAGAGCTGGGCAGGAGCTGGCGGAGAGGACGGCCATCTGCCAGCAGTTTGCAGCTTGCCCAGAAAAGAGCAGTGTCCTTGCAATGTGCAGCAAATCCAATTTCTTGGCAAGTTCGGGGGAAGTGAGCACTGCTTGTACACTTTCTCCATGAGAAACGGAGTGGAAAAGCTTTTCGCTAAGATGTAGACGACCAGAGAGGCAGAATACGGAGCTCCGCAGCTGGCCGAAGGGAAGTGCCGGTTCCCGGCGTCTTTCGGCAGAAGCGGCTCTTCGGAGCGCACCTCTGCCGCTCCACTCATCCGTGCGCGAAGAAGCCGCTTCTTCGCCTCCGGCAGCCAGAGATCGCGGTAGCTCGCTAAAGGCGAAGAGCGAAGCCGCAAAGAAGCGGGCTTGTCTGCGGAGCTCGCAGACTGCTGGAGGATGCTGGCTGCCACTCTCTTGCCTCTTAAATTTTCTCTAGGCATGCGAATTGGGGGTGTTCCCGGACAACTTGCCTGGGTTTGCACTTTACAGCGCACCGCTTCCGCTCCATTCATCCGTGCGCGAAGAAGCCGCTTCTTCGCCTCCGGCAGCCAGAGATCGCGGTAGCTCGCTAGAGGCGAAGAGCGAAGCCGCAAAGAAGCGGGCTTGTGTGCGGAGCTCGCAGACAGCTGCAGGACGCTGGCTGCCACTCTCTTGCCTCTTGAATTCACTCTTGGCATGCCAATGGAAGGTGTTCCAGGACAACTTGCCTGGGTTTGCACTTAGTCCTGATGCGTCCCTCTTTGGAAATTCTTGCTGCTCCCCTGAGTCTCCGAGATGTACAGAACACGATGGCAGCTGCTGAAAAAAAAGAAAGGCAGCAGCGAGTTTGTCAAGAAACAAGAACATAGGCAGCTGACTGTGTTTAGCAAGGAGCAGCTGCTGGACTTTTGCAATTGCCTTCACTGCGCACAGAAGCCCTCTGCTCTGCTACTACTTTGTTCTGATTCAGGAAATTCACACTACTGAAGCTGAGCCAGCCTATTCAGCTCTGCTGCTTTTCAGCATCTCAGCTCCCCTAATGCCCTGTGGCAGCTCTCGAGGTGTTTTGCCTTTGCCAGGCTGGAATGTGCCTGCTACGACAAAGAGCTGGGCAGGAGCTGGCGGAGAGGACGGCCATCTGCCAGCAGTTTGCAGCTTGCCCAGAAAAGAGCAGTGTCCTTGCAATGTGCAGCAAATCCAATTTCTTGGCAAGTTCGGGGGAAGTGAGCACTGCTTGTACACTTTCTCCTTGAGAAACGGAGTGGAAAAGCTTTTCGCTAAGATGTAGACGACCAGAGAGGCAGAATACGGAGCTCCGCAGCTGGCCGAAGGGAAGTGCCGCTTCCCGGCGTCTTTCGGCAGAAGCGGCTCTTCGGAGCGCACCTCTGCCGCTCCACTCATCCGTGCGCGAAGAAGCCGCTTCTTCGCCTCCGGCAGCCAGAGATCGCGGTAGCTCGCTAGAGGCGAAGAGCGAAGCCGCAAAGAAGCGGGCTTGTCTGCGGAGCTCGCAGACAGCTGCAGGACGCTGGCTGCCACTCTCTTGCCTCTTGAATTCACTCTTGGCATGCCAATGGAAGGTGTTCCAGGACAACTTGCTTAGTCCTGATGCGTCCCTCTTTGGAAATTCTTGCTGCTCCCCTGAGTCTCCGAGATGCACAGAACACGATGGCAGCTGCTGAAAAAAAAGAAAGGCAGCAGTGAGTTTGTCAAGAAACAAGAACATAGGCAGCTGACTGTGTTTGGCAAGGAGCAGCTGCTGGACTTTTGCAATTGCCTTCACTGCGCACAGAAGCCCTCCGCTCTGCTGCTACTTTGTTCTCATTCAGGGAATTGCACACTACTGAAGCTGAGCCGGGCTATTCAGCTCTGCTGCTTTTCAGCATCTCAGCTCCCCTAATGCCCTGTGGCAGCTCTCGAGGTGTTTTGCCTTTGCCAGGCTGGAATGTGCCTGCTACTACAAAGAGCTGGGCAGGAGCTGGCGGAGAGGACGGCCATCTGCCAGCAGTTTGCAGCTTGCCCAGAAAAGAGCAGTGTCCTTGCAATGTGCAGCAAATCCAATTTCTTGGCAAGTTCGGGGGAAGTGAGCACTGCTTGTACACTTTCTCCATGAGAAACAGAGTGGAAAAGCTTTTCGCTAAGATGTAGACGACCAGAGAGGCAGAATACGGAGCTCCGCAGCTGGCCGAAGGGAAGTGCCGCTTCCCGGCGTCTTTCGGCAGAAGCGGCTCTTCGGAGCGCACCTCTGCCGCTCCACTCATCCGTGCGCGAAGAAGCCGCTTCTTCGCCTCCGGCAGCCAGAGATCGCGGTAGCTCGCTAGAGGCGAAGAGCGAAGCCGCAAAGAAGCGGGCTTGTCTGCGGAGCTCGCAGACTGCTGGAGGATGCTGGCTGCCACTCTCTTGCCTCTTAAATTTTCTCTAGGCATGCGAATTGGGGGTGTTCCCGGACAACTTGCCTGGGTTTGCACTTTACAGCGCACCGCTTCCGCTCCATTCATCCGTGCGCGAAGAAGCCGCTTCTTCGCCTCTGGCAGCCAGAGATCGCGGTAGCTCGCTAGAGGCGAAGAGCGAAGCCGCAAAGAAGCGGGCTTGTCTGCGGAGCTCGCAGACTGCTGCAGGACGCTGGCTGCCACTCTTTTGCCTCTTGAATTCACGCTTGGCATGCGAATGGAAGGTGTTCCAGGACAACATGCCTGGGTTTGCACTTAGTCCTGATGCGTCCCTCTTTGGAAATTCTTGCTGCTCCCCTGAGTCTCCGAGATGCACAGAACACGATGGCAGCTGCTGAAAAAAAAGAAAGGCAGCAGTGAGTTTGTCAAGAAACAAGAACATAGGCAGCTGACTGTGTTTGGCAAGGAGCAGCTGCTGGACTTTTGCAATTGCCTTCACTGCGCACAGAAGCCCTCCGCTCTGCTGCTACTTTGTTCTCATTCAGGGAATTGCACACTACTGAAGCTGAGCCGGGCTATTCAGCTCTGCTGCTTTTCAGCATCTCAGCTCCCCTAATGCCCTGTGGCAGCTCTCGAGGTGTTTTGCCTTTGCCAGGCTGGAACGTGCCTGCTACTCCAAAGAGCTGGGCAGGAGCTGGCGGAGAGGACGGCCATCTGCCAGCAGTTTGCAGCTTGCCCAGAAAAGAGCAGTGTCCTTGGAATGTGCAGCAAAATCAATTTCTTGGCAAGTTCGGGGGAAGTGAGCACTGCTTGTACACTTTCTCCATGAGAAACGGAGTGGAAAAGCTTTTCGCTAAGATGTAGACGACCAGAGAGGCAGAATACGGAGCTCCGCAGCTGGCCGAAGGGAAGTGCCGCTTCCCGGCGTCTTTCGGCAGAAGCGGCTCTTCGGAGCGCACCTCTGCCGCTCCACTCATCCGTGCGCGAAGAAGCCGCTTCTTCGCCTCCGGCAGCCAGAGATCGCGGTAGCTCGCTAGAGGCGAAGAGCGAAGCCGCAAAGAAGCGGGCTTGTGTGCGGAGCTCGCAGACAGCTGCAGGACGCTGGCTGCCACTCTCTTGCCTCTTGAATTCACTCTTGGCATGCCAATGGAAGGTGTTCCAGGACAACTTGCCTGGGTTTGCACTTAGTCCTGATGCGTCCCTCTTTGGAAATTCTTGCTGCTCCCCTGAGTCTCCGAGATGTACAGAACACGATGGCAGCTGCTGAAAAAAAAGAAAGGCAGCAGCGAGTTTGTCAAGAAACAAGAACATAGGCAGCTGACTGTGTTTAGCAAGGAGCAGCTGCTGGACTTTTGCAATTGCCTTCACTGCGCACAGAAGCCCTCTGCTCTGCTACTACTTTGTTCTGATTCAGGAAATTCACACTACTGAAGCTGAGCCGGGCTATTCAGCTCTGCTGCTTTTCAGCATCTCAGCTCCCCTAATGCCCTGTGGCAGCTCTCGAGGTGTTTTGCCTTTGCCAGGCTGGAATGTGCCTGCTACGACAAAGAGCTGGGCAGGAGCTGGCGGAGAGGACGGCCATCTGCCAGCAGTTTGCAGCTTGCCCAGAAAAGAGCAGTGTCCTTGCAATGTGCAGCAAATCCAATTTCTTGGCAAGTTCGGGGGAAGTGAGCACTGCTTGTACACTTTCTCCTTGAGAAACGGAGTGGAAAAGCTTTTCGCTAAGATGTAGACGACCAGAGAGGCAGAATACGGAGCTCCGCAGCTGGCCGAAGGGAAGTGCCGCTTCCCGGCGTCTTTCGGCAGAAGCGGCTCTTCGGAGCGCACCTCTGCCGCTCCACTCATCCGTGCGCGAAGAAGCCGCTTCTTCGCCTCCGGCAGCCAGAGATCGCGGTAGCTCGCTAGAGGCGAAGAGCGAAGCCGCAAAGAAGCGGGCTTGTCTGCGGAGCTCGCAGACAGCTGCAGGACGCTGGCTGCCACTCTCTTGCCTCTTGAATTCACTCTTGGCATGCCAATGGAAGGTGTTCCAGGACAACTTGCTTAGTCCTGATGCGTCCCTCTTTGGAAATTCTTGCTGCTCCCCTGAGTCTCCGAGATGCACAGAACACGATGGCAGCTGCTGAAAAAAAAGAAAGGCAGCATCGAGTTTGTCAAAAAACAAGAACATAGGCAGCTGACTGTGTTTGGCAGGGAGCAGCTGCTGGACTTTTGCAATTGCCTTCACTGCGCACAGAAGCCCTCTGCTCTGCTGCTACTTTGTTCTCATTCAGGGAATTGCACACTACTGAAGCTGAGCCGGGCTATTCAGCTCTGCTGCTTTTCAGCATCTCACTCCCCTAATGCCCTGTGGCAGCTCTCGAGGTGTTTTGCCTTTGCCAGGCTGGAATGTGCCTGCTACTACAAAGAGCTGGGCAGGAGCTGGCGGAGAGGACGGCCATCTGCCAGCAGTTTGCAGCTTGCCCAGAAAAGAGCAGTGTCCTTGGAATGTGCAGCAAAATCAATTTCTTGGCAAGTTCGGGGGAAGTGAGCACTGCTTGTACACTTTCTCCATGAGAAACGGAGTGGAAAAGCTTTTCGCTAAGATGTAGACGACCAGAGAGGCAGAATACGGAGCTCCGCAGCTGGCCGAAGGGAAGTGCCGGTTCCCGGCGTCTTTCGGCAGAAGCGGCTCTTCGGAGCGCACCTCTGCCGCTCCACTCATCCGTGCGCGAAGAAGCCGCTTCTTCGCCTCCGGCAGCCAGAGATCGCGGTAGCTCGCTAGAGGCGAAGAGCGAAGCCGCAAAGAAGCGGGCTTGTGTGCGGAGCTCGCAGACAGCTGCAGGACGCTGGCTGCCACTCTCTTGCCTCTTGAATTCACTCTTGGCATGCCAATGGAAGGTGTTCCAGGACAACTTGCCTGGGTTTGCACTTAGTCCTGATGCGTCCCTCTTTGGAAATTCTTGCTGCTCCCCTGAGTCTCCGAGATGTACAGAACACGATGGCAGCTGCTGAAAAAAAAGAAAGGCAGCAGTGAGTTTGTCAAGAAACAAGAACATAGGCAGCTGACTGTGTTTAGCAAGGAGCAGCTGCTGGACTTTTGCAATTGCCTTCACTGCGCACAGAAGCCCTCTGCTCTGCTGCTACTTTGTTCTCATTCAGGAAATTCACACTACTGAAGCTGAGCCGGGCTATTCAGCTCTGCTGCTTTTCAGCATCTCAGCTCCCCTAATGCCCTGTGGCAGCTCTCGAGGTGTTTTGCCTTTGCCAGGCTGGAATGTGCCTGCTACGACAAAGAGCTGGGCAGGTGCTGGCGGAGAGGACGGCCATCTGCCAGCAGTTTGCAGCTTGCCCAGAAAAGAGCAGTGTCCTTGCAATGTGCAGCAAATCCAATTTCTTGGCAAGTTCGGGGGAAGTGAGCACTGCTTGTACACTTTCTCCTTGAGAAACGGAGTGGAAAAGCTTTTCGCTAAGATGTAGACGACCAGAGAGGCAGAATACGGAGCTCCGCAGCTGGCCGAAGGGAAGTGCCGCTTCCCGGCGTCTTTCGGCAGAAGCGGCTCTTCGGAGCGCACCTCTGCCGCTCCACTCATCCGTGCGCGAAGAAGCCGCTTCTTCGCCTCCGGCAGCCAGAGATCGCGGTAGCTCGCTAGAGGCGAAGAGCGAAGCCGCAAAGAAGCGGGCTTGTCTGCGGAGCTCGCAGACTGCTGGAGGATGCTGGCTGCCACTCTCTTGCCTCTTAAATTTTCTCTAGGCATGCGAATTGGGGGTGTTCCCGGACAACTTGCCTGGGTTTGCACTTTACAGCGCACCGCTTCCGCTCCATTCATCCGTGCGCGAAGAAGCCGCTTCTTCGCCTCCGGCAGCCAGAGATCGCGGTAGCTCGTTAGAGGCGAAGAGCGAAGCCGCAAAGAAGCGGGCTTGTGTGCGGAGCTCGCAGACTGCTGCAGGACGCTGGCTGCCACTCTTTTGCCTCTTGAATTCACGCTTGGCATGCGAATGGAAGGTGTTCCAGGACAACATGCCTGGGTTTGCACTTAGTCCTGATGCGTCCCTCTTGGGAAATTCTAGCTGCTCCCCTGAGTCTCCGAGATGCACAGAACACGATGGCAGCTGCTGAAAAAAAAGAAAGGCAGCAGTGAGTTTGTCAAGAAACAAGAACATAGGCAGCTGACTGTGTTTGGCAAGGAGCAGCTGCTGGACTTTTGCAATTGCCTTCACTGCGCACAGAAGCCCTCCGCTCTGCTGCTACTTTGTTCTCATTCAGGGAATTGCACACTACTGAAGCTGAGCCGGGCTATTCAGCTCTGCTGCTTTTCAGCATCTCAGCTCCCCTAATGCCCTGTGGCAGCTCTCGAGGTGTTTTGCCTTTGCCAGGCTGGAATGTGCCTGCTACTACAAAGAGCTGGGCAGGAGCTGGCGGAGAGGACGGCCATCTGCCAGCAGTTTGCAGCTTGCCCAGAAAAGAGCAGTGTCCTTGGAATGTGCAGCAAAATCAATTTCTTGGCAAGTTCGGGGGAAGTGAGCACTGCTTGTACACTTTCTCCATGAGAAACGGAGTGGAAAAGCTTTTCGCTAAGATGTAGACGACCAGAGAGGCAGAATACGGAGCTCCGCAGCTGGCCGAAGGGAAGTGCCGCTTCCCGGCGTCTTTCGGCAGAAGCGGCGCTTCGGAGCGCACCTCTGCCGCTCCACTGATCCGTGCGCGAAGAAGCCGCTTCTTCGCCTCCGGCAGCCAGAGATCGCGGTAGCTCGCTAGAGGCGAAGAGCGAAGCCGCAAAGAAGCGGGCTTGTGTGCGGAGCTCGCAGACTGCTGGAAGACGCTGGCTGCCACTCTCTTGCCTCTTGAATTCACTCTTGGCATGCCAATGGAAGGTGTTCCAGGACAACTTGCTTAGTCCTGATGCGTCCCTCTTTGGAAATTCTTGCTGCTCCCCTGAGTCTCCGAGATGTACAGAACACGATGGCAGCTGCTGAAAAAAAAGAAAGGCAGCAGTGAGTTTGTCAAGAAACAAGAACATAGGCAGCTGACTGTGTTTAGCAAGGAGCAGCTGCTGGACTTTTGCAATTGCCTTCACTGCGCACAGAAGCCCTCTGCTCTGCTGCTACTTTGTTCTGATTCAGGAAATTCACACTACTGAAGCTGAGCCAGCCTATTCAGCTCTGCTGCTTTTCAGCATCTCAGCTCCCCTAATGCCCTGTGGCAGCTCTCGAGGTGTTTTGCCTTTGCCAGGCTGGAATGTGCCTGCTACGACAAAGAGCTGGGCAGGAGCTGGCGGAGAGGACGGCCATCTGCCAGCAGTTTGCAGCTTGCCCAGAAAAGAGCAGTGTCCTTGCAATGTGCAGCAAATCCAATTTCTTGGCAAGTTCGGGGGAAGTGAGCACTGCTTGTACACTTTCTCCATGAGAAACGGAGTGGAAAAGCTTTTCGCTAAGATGTAGACGACCAGAGAGGCAGAATACGGAGCTCCGCAGCTGGCCGAAGGGAAGTGCCGGTTCCCGGCGTCTTTCGGCAGAAGCGGCTCTTCGGAGCGCACCTCTGCCGCTCCACTCATCCGTGCGCGAAGAAGCCGCTTCTTCGCCTCCGGCAGCCAGAGATCGCGGTAGCTCGCTAAAGGCGAAGAGCGAAGCCGCAAAGAAGCGGGCTTGTCTGCGGAGCTCGCAGACTGCTGGAGGATGCTGGCTGCCACTCTCTTGCCTCTTAAATTTTCTCTAGGCATGCGAATTGGGGGTGTTCCCGGACAACTTGCCTGGGTTTGCACTTTACAGCGCACCGCTTCCGCTCCATTCATCCGTGCGCGAAGAAGCCGCTTCTTCGCCTCCGGCAGCCAGAGATCGCGGTAGCTCGCTAGAGGCGAAGAGCGAAGCCGCAAAGAAGCGGGCTTGTGTGCGGAGCTCGCAGACAGCTGCAGGACGCTGGCTGCCACTCTCTTGCCTCTTGAATTCACTCTTGGCATGCCAATGGAAGGTGTTCCAGGACAACTTGCCTGGGTTTGCACTTAGTCCTGATGCGTCCCTCTTTGGAAATTCTTGCTGCTCCCCTGAGTCTCCGAGATGTACAGAACACGATGGCAGCTGCTGAAAAAAAAGAAAGGCAGCAGCGAGTTTGTCAAGAAACAAGAACATAGGCAGCTGACTGTGTTTAGCAAGGAGCAGCTGCTGGACTTTTGCAATTGCCTTCACTGCGCACAGAAGCCCTCTGCTCTGCTACTACTTTGTTCTGATTCAGGAAATTCACACTACTGAAGCTGAGCCGGGCTATTCAGCTCTGCTGCTTTTCAGCATCTCAGCTCCCCTAATGCCCTGTGGCAGCTCTCGAGGTGTTTTGCCTTTGCCAGGCTGGAATGTGCCTGCTACGACAAAGAGCTGGGCAGGAGCTGGCGGAGAGGACGGCCATCTGCCAGCAGTTTGCAGCTTGCCCAGAAAAGAGCAGTGTCCTTGCAATGTGCAGCAAATCCAATTTCTTGGCAAGTTCGGGGGAAGTGAGCACTGCTTGTACACTTTCTCCTTGAGAAACGGAGTGGAAAAGCTTTTCGCTAAGATGTAGACGACCAGAGAGGCAGAATACGGAGCTCCGCAGCTGGCCGAAGGGAAGTGCCGCTTCCCGGCGTCTTTCGGCAGAAGCGGCTCTTCGGAGCGCACCTCTGCCGCTCCACTCATCCGTGCGCGAAGAAGCCGCTTCTTCGCCTCCGGCAGCCAGAGATCGCGGTAGCTCGCTAGAGGCGAAGAGCGAAGCCGCAAAGAAGCGGGCTTGTCTGCGGAGCTCGCAGACAGCTGCAGGACGCTGGCTGCCACTCTCTTGCCTCTTGAATTCACTCTTGGCATGCCAATGGAAGGTGTTCCAGGACAACTTGCTTAGTCCTGATGCGTCCCTCTTGGGAAATTCTAGCTGCTCCCCTGAGTCTCCGAGATGCACAGAACACGATGGCAGCTGCTGAAAAAAAAGAAAGGCAGCATCGAGTTTGTCAAAAAACAAGAACATAGGCAGCTGACTGTGTTTGGCAGGGAGCAGCTGCTGGACTTTTGCAATTGCCTTCACTGCGCACAGAAGCCCTCTGCTCTGCTGCTACTTTGTTCTCATTCAGGGAATTGCACACTACTGAAGCTGAGCCGGGCTATTCAGCTCTGCTGCTTTTCAGCATCTCACTCCCCTAATGCCCTGTGGCAGCTCTCGAGGTGTTTTGCCTTTGCCAGGCTGGAATGTGCCTGCTACGACAAAGAGCTGGGCAGGAGCTGGCGGAGAGGACGGCCATCTGCCAGCAGTTTGCAGCTTGCCCAGAAAAGAGCAGTGTCCTTGGAATGTGCAGCAAAATCAATTTCTTGGCAAGTTCGGGGGAAGTGAGCACTGCTTGTACACTTTCTCCATGAGAAACGGAGTGGAAAAGCTTTTCGCTAAGATGTAGACGACCAGAGAGGCAGAATACGGAGCTCCGCAGCTGGCCGAAGGGAAGTGCCGGTTCCCGGCGTCTTTCGGCAGAAGCGGCTCTTCGGAGCGCACCTCTGCCGCTCCACTCATCCGTGCGCGAAGAAGCCGCTTCTTCGCCTCCGGCAGCCAGAGATCGCGGTAGCTCGCTAGAGGCGAAGAGCGAAGCCGCAAAGAAGCGGGCTTGTGTGCGGAGCTCGCAGACAGCTGCAGGACGCTGGCTGCCACTCTCTTGCCTCTTGAATTCACTCTTGGCATGCCAATGGAAGGTGTTCCAGGACAACTTGCCTGGGTTTGCACTTAGTCCTGATGCGTCCCTCTTTGGAAATTCTTGCTGCTCCCCTGAGTCTCCGAGATGTACAGAACACGATGGCAGCTGCTGAAAAAAAAGAAAGGCAGCAGTGAGTTTGTCAAGAAACAAGAACATAGGCAGCTGACTGTGTTTAGCAAGGAGCAGCTGCTGGACTTTTGCAATTGCCTTCACTGCGCACAGAAGCCCTCTGCTCTGCTGCTACTTTGTTCTCATTCAGGAAATTCACACTACTGAAGCTGAGCCGGGCTATTCAGCTCTGCTGCTTTTCAGCATCTCAGCTCCCCTAATGCCCTGTGGCAGCTCTCGAGGTGTTTTGCCTTTGCCAGGCTGGAATGTGCCTGCTACGACAAAGAGCTGGGCAGGTGCTGGCGGAGAGGACGGCCATCTGCCAGCAGTTTGCAGCTTGCCCAGAAAAGAGCAGTGTCCTTGCAATGTGCAGCAAATCCAATTTCTTGGCAAGTTCGGGGGAAGTGAGCACTGCTTGTACACTTTCTCCTTGAGAAACGGAGTGGAAAAGCTTTTCGCTAAGATGTAGACGACCAGAGAGGCAGAATACGGAGCTCCGCAGCTGGCCGAAGGGAAGTGCCGCTTCCCGGCGTCTTTCGGCAGAAGCGGCTCTTCGGAGCGCACCTCTGCCGCTCCACTCATCCGTGCGCGAAGAAGCCGCTTCTTCGCCTCCGGCAGCCAGAGATCGCGGTAGCTCGCTAGAGGCGAAGAGCGAAGCCGCAAAGAAGCGGGCTTGTCTGCGGAGCTCGCAGACTGCTGGAGGATGCTGGCTGCCACTCTCTTGCCTCTTAAATTTTCTCTAGGCATGCGAATTGGGGGTGTTCCCGGACAACTTGCCTGGGTTTGCACTTTACAGCGCACCGCTTCCGCTCCATTCATCCGTGCGCGAAGAAGCCGCTTCTTCGCCTCCGGCAGCCAGAGATCGCGGTAGCTCGTTAGAGGCGAAGAGCGAAGCCGCAAAGAAGCGGGCTTGTGTGCGGAGCTCGCAGACTGCTGCAGGACGCTGGCTGCCACTCTTTTGCCTCTTGAATTCACGCTTGGCATGCGAATGGAAGGTGTTCCAGGACAACATGCCTGGGTTTGCACTTAGTCCTGATGCGTCCCTCTTGGGAAATTCTAGCTGCTCCCCTGAGTCTCCGAGATGCACAGAACACGATGGCAGCTGCTGAAAAAAAAGAAAGGCAGCAGTGAGTTTGTCAAGAAACAAGAACATAGGCAGCTGACTGTGTTTGGCAAGGAGCAGCTGCTGGACTTTTGCAATTGCCTTCACTGCGCACAGAAGCCCTCCGCTCTGCTGCTACTTTGTTCTCATTCAGGGAATTGCACACTACTGAAGCTGAGCCGGGCTATTCAGCTCTGCTGCTTTTCAGCATCTCAGCTCCCCTAATGCCCTGTGGCAGCTCTCGAGGTGTTTTGCCTTTGCCAGGCTGGAATGTGCCTGCTACTACAAAGAGCTGGGCAGGAGCTGGCGGAGAGGACGGCCATCTGCCAGCAGTTTGCAGCTTGCCCAGAAAAGAGCAGTGTCCTTGGAATGTGCAGCAAAATCAATTTCTTGGCAAGTTCGGGGGAAGTGAGCACTGCTTGTACACTTTCTCCATGAGAAACGGAGTGGAAAAGCTTTTCGCTAAGATGTAGACGACCAGAGAGGCAGAATACGGAGCTCCGCAGCTGGCCGAAGGGAAGTGCCGCTTCCCGGCGTCTTTCGGCAGAAGCGGCGCTTCGGAGCGCACCGCTGCCGCTCCACTGATCCGTGCGCGAAGAAGCCGCTTCTTCGCCTCCGGCAGCCAGAGATCGCGGTAGCTCGCTAGAGGCGAAGAGCGAAGCCGCAAAGAAGCGGGCTTGTGTGCGGAGCTCGCAGACTGCTGGAAGACGCTGGCTGCCACTCTTTTGCCTCTTGAATTCACTCTTGGCATGCCAATGGAAGGTGTTCCAGGACAACTTGCTTAGTCCTGATGCGTCCCTCTTTGGAAATTCTTGCTGCTCCCCTGAGTCTCCGAGATGTACAGAACACGATGGCAGCTGCTGAAAAAAAAGAAAGGCAGCAGTGAGTTTGTCAAGAAACAAGAACATAGGCAGCTGACTGTGTTTAGCAAGGAGCAGCTGCTGGACTTTTGCAATTGCCTTCACTGCGCACAGAAGCCCTCTGCTCTGCTGCTACTTTGTTCTGATTCAGGAAATTCACACTACTGAAGCTGAGCCAGCCTATTCAGCTCTGCTGCTTTTCAGCATCTCAGCTCCCCTAATGCCCTGTGGCAGCTCTCGAGGTGTTTTGCCTTTGCCAGGCTGGAATGTGCCTGCTACGACAAAGAGCTGGGCAGGAGCTGGCGGAGAGGACGGCCATCTGCCAGCAGTTTGCAGCTTGCCCAGAAAAGAGCAGTGTCCTTGCAATGTGCAGCAAATCCAATTTCTTGGCAAGTTCGGGGGAAGTGAGCACTGCTTGTACACTTTCTCCATGAGAAACGGAGTGGAAAAGCTTTTCGCTAAGATGTAGACGACCAGAGAGGCAGAATACGGAGCTCCGCAGCTGGCCGAAGGGAAGTGCCGGTTCCCGGCGTCTTTCGGCAGAAGCGGCTCTTCGGAGCGCACCTCTGCCGCTCCACTCATCCGTGCGCGAAGAAGCCGCTTCTTCGCCTCCGGCAGCCAGAGATCGCGGTAGCTCGCTAAAGGCGAAGAGCGAAGCCGCAAAGAAGCGGGCTTGTCTGCGGAGCTCGCAGACTGCTGGAGGATGCTGGCTGCCACTCTCTTGCCTCTTAAATTTTCTCTAGGCATGCGAATTGGGGGTGTTCCCGGACAACTTGCCTGGGTTTGCACTTTACAGCGCACCGCTTCCGCTCCATTCATCCGTGCGCGAAGAAGCCGCTTCTTCGCCTCCGGCAGCCAGAGATCGCGGTAGCTCGCTAGAGGCGAAGAGCGAAGCCGCAAAGAAGCGGGCTTGTGTGCGGAGCTCGCAGACAGCTGCAGGACGCTGGCTGCCACTCTCTTGCCTCTTGAATTCACTCTTGGCATGCCAATGGAAGGTGTTCCAGGACAACTTGCCTGGGTTTGCACTTAGTCCTGATGCGTCCCTCTTTGGAAATTCTTGCTGCTCCCCTGAGTCTCCGAGATGTACAGAACACGATGGCAGCTGCTGAAAAAAAAGAAAGGCAGCAGCGAGTTTGTCAAGAAACAAGAACATAGGCAGCTGACTGTGTTTAGCAAGGAGCAGCTGCTGGACTTTTGCAATTGCCTTCACTGCGCACAGAAGCCCTCTGCTCTGCTACTACTTTGTTCTGATTCAGGAAATTCACACTACTGAAGCTGAGCCAGCCTATTCAGCTCTGCTGCTTTTCAGCATCTCAGCTCCCCTAATGCCCTGTGGCAGCTCTCGAGGTGTTTTGCCTTTGCCAGGCTGGAATGTGCCTGCTACGACAAAGAGCTGGGCAGGAGCTGGCGGAGAGGACGGCCATCTGCCAGCAGTTTGCAGCTTGCCCAGAAAAGAGCAGTGTCCTTGCAATGTGCAGCAAATCCAATTTCTTGGCAAGTTCGGGGGAAGTGAGCACTGCTTGTACACTTTCTCCTTGAGAAACGGAGTGGAAAAGCTTTTCGCTAAGATGTAGACGACCAGAGAGGCAGAATACGGAGCTCCGCAGCTGGCCGAAGGGAAGTGCCGCTTCCCGGCGTCTTTCGGCAGAAGCGGCTCTTCGGAGCGCACCTCTGCCGCTCCACTCATCCGTGCGCGAAGAAGCCGCTTCTTCGCCTCCGGCAGCCAGAGATCGCGGTAGCTCGCTAGAGGCGAAGAGCGAAGCCGCAAAGAAGCGGGCTTGTCTGCGGAGCTCGCAGACAGCTGCAGGACGCTGGCTGCCACTCTCTTGCCTCTTGAATTCACTCTTGGCATGCCAATGGAAGGTGTTCCAGGACAACTTGCTTAGTCCTGATGCGTCCCTCTTTGGAAATTCTTGCTGCTCCCCTGAGTCTCCGAGATGCACAGAACACGATGGCAGCTGCTGAAAAAAAAGAAAGGCAGCAGTGAGTTTGTCAAGAAACAAGAACATAGGCAGCTGACTGTGTTTGGCAAGGAGCAGCTGCTGGACTTTTGCAATTGCCTTCACTGCGCACAGAAGCCCTCCGCTCTGCTGCTACTTTGTTCTCATTCAGGGAATTGCACACTACTGAAGCTGAGCCGGGCTATTCAGCTCTGCTGCTTTTCAGCATCTCAGCTCCCCTAATGCCCTGTGGCAGCTCTCGAGGTGTTTTGCCTTTGCCAGGCTGGAATGTGCCTGCTACTACAAAGAGCTGGGCAGGAGCTGGCGGAGAGGACGGCCATCTGCCAGCAGTTTGCAGCTTGCCCAGAAAAGAGCAGTGTCCTTGCAATGTGCAGCAAATCCAATTTCTTGGCAAGTTCGGGGGAAGTGAGCACTGCTTGTACACTTTCTCCATGAGAAACAGAGTGGAAAAGCTTTTCGCTAAGATGTAGACGACCAGAGAGGCAGAATACGGAGCTCCGCAGCTGGCCGAAGGGAAGTGCCGCTTCCCGGCGTCTTTCGGCAGAAGCGGCTCTTCGGAGCGCACCTCTGCCGCTCCACTGATCCGTGCGCGAAGAAGCCGCTTCTTCGCCTCCGGCAGCCAGAGATCGCGGTAGCTCGCTAGAGGCGAAGAGCGAAGCCGCAAAGAAGCGGGCTTGTCTGCGGAGCTCGCAGACTGCTGGAGGATGCTGGCTGCCACTCTCTTGCCTCTTAAATTTTCTCTAGGCATGCGAATTGGGGGTGTTCCCGGACAACTTGCCTGGGTTTGCACTTTACAGCGCACCGCTTCCGCTCCATTCATCCGTGCGCGAAGAAGCCGCTTCTTCGCCTCTGGCAGCCAGAGATCGCGGTAGCTCGCTAGAGGCGAAGAGCGAAGCCGCAAAGAAGCGGGCTTGTCTGCGGAGCTCGCAGACTGCTGCAGGACGCTGGCTGCCACTCTTTTGCCTCTTGAATTCACGCTTGGCATGCGAATGGAAGGTGTTCCAGGACAACATGCCTGGGTTTGCACTTAGTCCTGATGCGTCCCTCTTTGGAAATTCTTGCTGCTCCCCTGAGTCTCCGAGATGCACAGAACACGATGGCAGCTGCTGAAAAAAAAGAAAGGCAGCAGTGAGTTTGTCAAGAAACAAGAACATAGGCAGCTGACTGTGTTTGGCAAGGAGCAGCTGCTGGACTTTTGCAATTGCCTTCACTGCGCACAGAAGCCCTCCGCTCTGCTGCTACTTTGTTCTCATTCAGGGAATTGCACACTACTGAAGCTGAGCCGGGCTATTCAGCTCTGCTGCTTTTCAGCATCTCAGCTCCCCTAATGCCCTGTGGCAGCTCTCGAGGTGTTTTGCCTTTGCCAGGCTGGAACGTGCCTGCTACTCCAAAGAGCTGGGCAGGAGCTGGCGGAGAGGACGGCCATCTGCCAGCAGTTTGCAGCTTGCCCAGAAAAGAGCAGTGTCCTTGGAATGTGCAGCAAAATCAATTTCTTGGCAAGTTCGGGGGAAGTGAGCACTGCTTGTACACTTTCTCCATGAGAAACGGAGTGGAAAAGCTTTTCGCTAAGATGTAGACGACCAGAGAGGCAGAATACGGAGCTCCGCAGCTGGCCGAAGGGAAGTGCCGCTTCCCGGCGTCTTTCGGCAGAAGCGGCTCTTCGGAGCGCACCTCTGCCGCTCCACTCATCCGTGCGCGAAGAAGCCGCTTCTTCGCCTCCGGCAGCCAGAGATCGCGGTAGCTCGCTAGAGGCGAAGAGCGAAGCCGCAAAGAAGCGGGCTTGTGTGCGGAGCTCGCAGACAGCTGCAGGACGCTGGCTGCCACTCTCTTGCCTCTTGAATTCACTCTTGGCATGCCAATGGAAGGTGTTCCAGGACAACTTGCCTGGGTTTGCACTTAGTCCTGATGCGTCCCTCTTTGGAAATTCTTGCTGCTCCCCTGAGTCTCCGAGATGTACAGAACACGATGGCAGCTGCTGAAAAAAAAGAAAGGCAGCAGTGAGTTTGTCAAGAAACAAGAACATAGGCAGCTGACTGTGTTTAGCAAGGAGCAGCTGCTGGACTTTTGCAATTGCCTTCACTGCGCACAGAAGCCCTCTGCTCTGCTGCTACTTTGTTCTGATTCAGGAAATTCACACTACTGAAGCTGAGCCAGCCTATTCAGCTCTGCTGCTTTTCAGCATCTCAGCTCCCCTAATGCCCTGTGGCAGCTCTCGAGGTGTTTTGCCTTTGCCAGGCTGGAATGTGCCTGCTACGACAAAGAGCTGGGCAGGAGCTGGCGGAGAGGACGGCCATCTGCCAGCAGTTTGCAGCTTGCCCAGAAAAGAGCAGTGTCCTTGCAATGTGCAGCAAATCCAATTTCTTGGCAAGTTCGGGGGAAGTGAGCACTGCTTGTACACTTTCTCCATGAGAAACGGAGTGGAAAAGCTTTTCGCTAAGATGTAGACGACCAGAGAGGCAGAATACGGAGCTCCGCAGCTGGCCGAAGGGAAGTGCCGCTTCCCGGCGTCTTTCGGCAGAAGCGGCTCTTCGGAGCGCACCTCTGCCGCTCCACTCATCCGTGCGCGAAGAAGCCGCTTCTTCGCCTCCGGCAGCCAGAGATCGCGGTAGCTCGTTAGAGGCGAAGAGCGAAGCCGCAAAGAAGCGGGCTTGTGTGCGGAGCTCGCAGACTGCTGGAAGACGCTGGCTGCCACTCTCTTGCCTCTTGAATTCACTCTTGGCATGCCAATGGAAGGTGTTCCAGGACAACTTGCTTAGTCCTGATGCGTCCCTCTTTGGAAATTCTTGCTGCTCCCCTGAGGCTCCGAGATGCACAGAACACGATGGCAGCTGCTGAAAAAAAAGAAAGGCAGCAGTGAGTTTGTCAAGAAACAAGAACATAGGCAGCTGACTGTGTTTGGCAGGGAGCAGCTGCTGGACTTTTGCAATTGCCTTCATGCGCACAGAAGCCCTCTGCTCTGCTGCTACTTTGTTCTCATTCAGGGAATTGCACACTACTGAAGCTGAGCCGGGCTATTCAGCTCTGCTGCTTTTCAGCATCTCACTCCCCTAATGCCCTGTGGCAGCTCTCGAGGTGTTTTGCCTTTGCCAGGCTGGAATGTGCCTGCTACTACAAAGAGCTGGGCAGGAGCTGGCGGAGAGGACGGCCATCTGCCAGCAGTTTGCAGCTTGCCCAGAAAAGAGCAGTGTCCTTGGAATGTGCAGCAAAATCAATTTCTTGGCAAGTTCGGGGGAAGTGAGCACTGCTTGTACACTTTCTCCATGAGAAACGGAGTGGAAAAGCTTTTCGCTAAGATGTAGACGACCAGAGAGGCAGAATACGGAGCTCCGCAGCTGGCCGAAGGGAAGTGCCGCTTCCCGGCGTCTTTCGGCAGAAGCGGCTCTTCGGAGCGCACCTCTGCCGCTCCACTCATCCGTGCGCGAAGAAGCCGCTTCTTCGCCTCCGGCAGCCAGAGATCGCGGTAGCTCGCTAGAGGCGAAGAGCGAAGCCGCAAAGAAGCGGGCTTGTCTGCGGAGCTCGCAGACTGCTGG
Organism: Vidua macroura; assembly: GCF_024509145.1. Lineage (NCBI taxonomy): Eukaryota > Metazoa > Chordata > Aves > Passeriformes > Viduidae > Vidua > Vidua macroura. The sequence goes on along the minus strand of NC_071598.1, from coordinate 3,503,381 downwards.
AGGATGCTGGCTGCCACTCTCTTGCCTCTTAAATTTTCTCTAGGCATGCGAATTGGGGGTGTTCCCGGACAACTTGCCTGGGTTTGCACTTTACAGCGCACCGCTTCCGCTCCATTCATCCGTGCGCGAAGAAGCCGCTTCTTCGCCTCCGGCAGCCAGAGATCGCGGTAGCTCGTTAGAGGCGAAGAGCGAAGCCGCAAAGAAGCGGGCTTGTGTGCGGAGCTCGCAGACTGCTGCAGGACGCTGGCTGCCACTCTTTTGCCTCTTGAATTCACGCTTGGCATGCGAATGGAAGGTGTTCCAGGACAACATGCCTGGGTTTGCACTTAGTCCTGATGCGTCCCTCTTGGGAAATTCTAGCTGCTCCCCTGAGTCTCCGAGATGCACAGAACACGATGGCAGCTGCTGAAAAAAAAGAAAGGCAGCAGTGAGTTTGTCAAGAAACAAGAACATAGGCAGCTGACTGTGTTTGGCAAGGAGCAGCTGCTGGACTTTTGCAATTGCCTTCACTGCGCACAGAAGCCCTCCGCTCTGCTGCTACTTTGTTCTCATTCAGGGAATTGCACACTACTGAAGCTGAGCCGGGCTATTCAGCTCTGCTGCTTTTCAGCATCTCAGCTCCCCTAATGCCCTGTGGCAGCTCTCGAGGTGTTTTGCCTTTGCCAGGCTGGAATGTGCCTGCTACTACAAAGAGCTGGGCAGGAGCTGGCGGAGAGGACGGCCATCTGCCAGCAGTTTGCAGCTTGCCCAGAAAAGAGCAGTGTCCTTGGAATGTGCAGCAAAATCAATTTCTTGGCAAGTTCGGGGGAAGTGAGCACTGCTTGTACACTTTCTCCATGAGAAACGGAGTGGAAAAGCTTTTCGCTAAGATGTAGACGACCAGAGAGGCAGAATACGGAGCTCCGCAGCTGGCCGAAGGGAAGTGCCGCTTCCCGGCGTCTTTCGGCAGAAGCGGCGCTTCGGAGCGCACCGCTGCCGCTCCACTGATCCGTGCGCGAAGAAGCCGCTTCTTCGCCTCCGGCAGCCAGAGATCGCGGTAGCTCGCTAGAGGCGAAGAGCGAAGCCGCAAAGAAGCGGGCTTGTGTGCGGAGCTCGCAGACTGCTGGAAGACGCTGGCTGCCACTCTTTTGCCTCTTGAATTCACTCTTGGCATGCCAATGGAAGGTGTTCCAGGACAACTTGCTTAGTCCTGATGCGTCCCTCTTTGGAAATTCTTGCTGCTCCCCTGAGTCTCCGAGATGTACAGAACACGATGGCAGCTGCTGAAAAAAAAGAAAGGCAGCAGTGAGTTTGTCAAGAAACAAGAACATAGGCAGCTGACTGTGTTTAGCAAGGAGCAGCTGCTGGACTTTTGCAATTGCCTTCACTGCGCACAGAAGCCCTCTGCTCTGCTGCTACTTTGTTCTGATTCAGGAAATTCACACTACTGAAGCTGAGCCAGCCTATTCAGCTCTGCTGCTTTTCAGCATCTCAGCTCCCCTAATGCCCTGTGGCAGCTCTCGAGGTGTTTTGCCTTTGCCAGGCTGGAATGTGCCTGCTACGACAAAGAGCTGGGCAGGAGCTGGCGGAGAGGACGGCCATCTGCCAGCAGTTTGCAGCTTGCCCAGAAAAGAGCAGTGTCCTTGCAATGTGCAGCAAATCCAATTTCTTGGCAAGTTCGGGGGAAGTGAGCACTGCTTGTACACTTTCTCCATGAGAAACGGAGTGGAAAAGCTTTTCGCTAAGATGTAGACGACCAGAGAGGCAGAATACGGAGCTCCGCAGCTGGCCGAAGGGAAGTGCCGGTTCCCGGCGTCTTTCGGCAGAAGCGGCTCTTCGGAGCGCACCTCTGCCGCTCCACTCATCCGTGCGCGAAGAAGCCGCTTCTTCGCCTCCGGCAGCCAGAGATCGCGGTAGCTCGCTAAAGGCGAAGAGCGAAGCCGCAAAGAAGCGGGCTTGTCTGCGGAGCTCGCAGACTGCTGGAGGATGCTGGCTGCCACTCTCTTGCCTCTTAAATTTTCTCTAGGCATGCGAATTGGGGGTGTTCCCGGACAACTTGCCTGGGTTTGCACTTTACAGCGCACCGCTTCCGCTCCATTCATCCGTGCGCGAAGAAGCCGCTTCTTCGCCTCCGGCAGCCAGAGATCGCGGTAGCTCGCTAGAGGCGAAGAGCGAAGCCGCAAAGAAGCGGGCTTGTGTGCGGAGCTCGCAGACAGCTGCAGGACGCTGGCTGCCACTCTCTTGCCTCTTGAATTCACTCTTGGCATGCCAATGGAAGGTGTTCCAGGACAACTTGCCTGGGTTTGCACTTAGTCCTGATGCGTCCCTCTTTGGAAATTCTTGCTGCTCCCCTGAGTCTCCGAGATGTACAGAACACGATGGCAGCTGCTGAAAAAAAAGAAAGGCAGCAGCGAGTTTGTCAAGAAACAAGAACATAGGCAGCTGACTGTGTTTAGCAAGGAGCAGCTGCTGGACTTTTGCAATTGCCTTCACTGCGCACAGAAGCCCTCTGCTCTGCTACTACTTTGTTCTGATTCAGGAAATTCACACTACTGAAGCTGAGCCAGCCTATTCAGCTCTGCTGCTTTTCAGCATCTCAGCTCCCCTAATGCCCTGTGGCAGCTCTCGAGGTGTTTTGCCTTTGCCAGGCTGGAATGTGCCTGCTACGACAAAGAGCTGGGCAGGAGCTGGCGGAGAGGACGGCCATCTGCCAGCAGTTTGCAGCTTGCCCAGAAAAGAGCAGTGTCCTTGCAATGTGCAGCAAATCCAATTTCTTGGCAAGTTCGGGGGAAGTGAGCACTGCTTGTACACTTTCTCCTTGAGAAACGGAGTGGAAAAGCTTTTCGCTAAGATGTAGACGACCAGAGAGGCAGAATACGGAGCTCCGCAGCTGGCCGAAGGGAAGTGCCGCTTCCCGGCGTCTTTCGGCAGAAGCGGCTCTTCGGAGCGCACCTCTGCCGCTCCACTCATCCGTGCGCGAAGAAGCCGCTTCTTCGCCTCCGGCAGCCAGAGATCGCGGTAGCTCGCTAGAGGCGAAGAGCGAAGCCGCAAAGAAGCGGGCTTGTCTGCGGAGCTCGCAGACAGCTGCAGGACGCTGGCTGCCACTCTCTTGCCTCTTGAATTCACTCTTGGCATGCCAATGGAAGGTGTTCCAGGACAACTTGCTTAGTCCTGATGCGTCCCTCTTTGGAAATTCTTGCTGCTCCCCTGAGTCTCCGAGATGCACAGAACACGATGGCAGCTGCTGAAAAAAAAGAAAGGCAGCAGTGAGTTTGTCAAGAAACAAGAACATAGGCAGCTGACTGTGTTTGGCAAGGAGCAGCTGCTGGACTTTTGCAATTGCCTTCACTGCGCACAGAAGCCCTCCGCTCTGCTGCTACTTTGTTCTCATTCAGGGAATTGCACACTACTGAAGCTGAGCCGGGCTATTCAGCTCTGCTGCTTTTCAGCATCTCAGCTCCCCTAATGCCCTGTGGCAGCTCTCGAGGTGTTTTGCCTTTGCCAGGCTGGAATGTGCCTGCTACTACAAAGAGCTGGGCAGGAGCTGGCGGAGAGGACGGCCATCTGCCAGCAGTTTGCAGCTTGCCCAGAAAAGAGCAGTGTCCTTGCAATGTGCAGCAAATCCAATTTCTTGGCAAGTTCGGGGGAAGTGAGCACTGCTTGTACACTTTCTCCATGAGAAACAGAGTGGAAAAGCTTTTCGCTAAGATGTAGACGACCAGAGAGGCAGAATACGGAGCTCCGCAGCTGGCCGAAGGGAAGTGCCGCTTCCCGGCGTCTTTCGGCAGAAGCGGCTCTTCGGAGCGCACCTCTGCCGCTCCACTGATCCGTGCGCGAAGAAGCCGCTTCTTCGCCTCCGGCAGCCAGAGATCGCGGTAGCTCGCTAGAGGCGAAGAGCGAAGCCGCAAAGAAGCGGGCTTGTCTGCGGAGCTCGCAGACTGCTGGAGGATGCTGGCTGCCACTCTCTTGCCTCTTAAATTTTCTCTAGGCATGCGAATTGGGGGTGTTCCCGGACAACTTGCCTGGGTTTGCACTTTACAGCGCACCGCTTCCGCTCCATTCATCCGTGCGCGAAGAAGCCGCTTCTTCGCCTCTGGCAGCCAGAGATCGCGGTAGCTCGCTAGAGGCGAAGAGCGAAGCCGCAAAGAAGCGGGCTTGTCTGCGGAGCTCGCAGACTGCTGCAGGACGCTGGCTGCCACTCTTTTGCCTCTTGAATTCACGCTTGGCATGCGAATGGAAGGTGTTCCAGGACAACATGCCTGGGTTTGCACTTAGTCCTGATGCGTCCCTCTTTGGAAATTCTTGCTGCTCCCCTGAGTCTCCGAGATGCACAGAACACGATGGCAGCTGCTGAAAAAAAAGAAAGGCAGCAGTGAGTTTGTCAAGAAACAAGAACATAGGCAGCTGACTGTGTTTGGCAAGGAGCAGCTGCTGGACTTTTGCAATTGCCTTCACTGCGCACAGAAGCCCTCCGCTCTGCTGCTACTTTGTTCTCATTCAGGGAATTGCACACTACTGAAGCTGAGCCGGGCTATTCAGCTCTGCTGCTTTTCAGCATCTCAGCTCCCCTAATGCCCTGTGGCAGCTCTCGAGGTGTTTTGCCTTTGCCAGGCTGGAACGTGCCTGCTACTCCAAAGAGCTGGGCAGGAGCTGGCGGAGAGGACGGCCATCTGCCAGCAGTTTGCAGCTTGCCCAGAAAAGAGCAGTGTCCTTGGAATGTGCAGCAAAATCAATTTCTTGGCAAGTTCGGGGGAAGTGAGCACTGCTTGTACACTTTCTCCATGAGAAACGGAGTGGAAAAGCTTTTCGCTAAGATGTAGACGACCAGAGAGGCAGAATACGGAGCTCCGCAGCTGGCCGAAGGGAAGTGCCGCTTCCCGGCGTCTTTCGGCAGAAGCGGCTCTTCGGAGCGCACCTCTGCCGCTCCACTCATCCGTGCGCGAAGAAGCCGCTTCTTCGCCTCCGGCAGCCAGAGATCGCGGTAGCTCGCTAGAGGCGAAGAGCGAAGCCGCAAAGAAGCGGGCTTGTGTGCGGAGCTCGCAGACAGCTGCAGGACGCTGGCTGCCACTCTCTTGCCTCTTGAATTCACTCTTGGCATGCCAATGGAAGGTGTTCCAGGACAACTTGCCTGGGTTTGCACTTAGTCCTGATGCGTCCCTCTTTGGAAATTCTTGCTGCTCCCCTGAGTCTCCGAGATGTACAGAACACGATGGCAGCTGCTGAAAAAAAAGAAAGGCAGCAGTGAGTTTGTCAAGAAACAAGAACATAGGCAGCTGACTGTGTTTAGCAAGGAGCAGCTGCTGGACTTTTGCAATTGCCTTCACTGCGCACAGAAGCCCTCTGCTCTGCTGCTACTTTGTTCTCATTCAGGAAATTCACACTACTGAAGCTGAGCCAGCCTATTCAGCTCTGCTGCTTTTCAGCATCTCAGCTCCCCTAATGCCCTGTGGCAGCTCTCGAGGTGTTTTGCCTTTGCCAGGCTGGAATGTGCCTGCTACGACAAAGAGCTGGGCAGGAGCTGGCGGAGAGGACGGCCATCTGCCAGCAGTTTGCAGCTTGCCCAGAAAAGAGCAGTGTCCTTGCAATGTGCAGCAAATCCAATTTCTTGGCAAGTTCGGGGGAAGTGAGCACTGCTTGTACACTTTCTCCATGAGAAACGGAGTGGAAAAGCTTTTCGCTAAGATGTAGACGACCAGAGAGGCAGAATACGGAGCTCCGCAGCTGGCCGAAGGGAAGTGCCGCTTCCCGGCGTCTTTCGGCAGAAGCGGCTCTTCGGAGCGCACCTCTGCCGCTCCACTCATCCGTGCGCGAAGAAGCCGCTTCTTCGCCTCCGGCAGCCAGAGATCGCGGTAGCTCGTTAGAGGCGAAGAGCGAAGCCGCAAAGAAGCGGGCTTGTGTGCGGAGCTCGCAGACTGCTGGAAGACGCTGGCTGCCACTCTCTTGCCTCTTGAATTCACTCTTGGCATGCCAATGGAAGGTGTTCCAGGACAACTTGCTTAGTCCTGATGCGTCCCTCTTTGGAAATTCTTGCTGCTCCCCTGAGGCTCCGAGATGCACAGAACACGATGGCAGCTGCTGAAAAAAAAGAAAGGCAGCAGTGAGTTTGTCAAGAAACAAGAACATAGGCAGCTGACTGTGTTTGGCAGGGAGCAGCTGCTGGACTTTTGCAATTGCCTTCATGCGCACAGAAGCCCTCTGCTCTGCTGCTACTTTGTTCTCATTCAGGGAATTGCACACTACTGAAGCTGAGCCGGGCTATTCAGCTCTGCTGCTTTTCAGCATCTCACTCCCCTAATGCCCTGTGGCAGCTCTCGAGGTGTTTTGCCTTTGCCAGGCTGGAATGTGCCTGCTACTACAAAGAGCTGGGCAGGAGCTGGCGGAGAGGACGGCCATCTGCCAGCAGTTTGCAGCTTGCCCAGAAAAGAGCAGTGTCCTTGGAATGTGCAGCAAAATCAATTTCTTGGCAAGTTCGGGGGAAGTGAGCACTGCTTGTACACTTTCTCCATGAGAAACGGAGTGGAAAAGCTTTTCGCTAAGATGTAGACGACCAGAGAGGCAGAATACGGAGCTCCGCAGCTGGCCGAAGGGAAGTGCCGCTTCCCGGCGTCTTTCGGCAGAAGCGGCTCTTCGGAGCGCACCTCTGCCGCTCCACTCATCCGTGCGCGAAGAAGCCGCTTCTTCGCCTCCGGCAGCCAGAGATCGCGGTAGCTCGCTAGAGGCGAAGAGCGAAGCCGCAAAGAAGCGGGCTTGTGTGCGGAGCTCGCAGACAGCTGCAGGACGCTGGCTGCCACTCTCTTGCCTCTTGAATTCACTCTTGGCATGCCAATGGAAGGTGTTCCAGGACAACTTGCCTGGGTTTGCACTTAGTCCTGATGCGTCCCTCTTTGGAAATTCTTGCTGCTCCCCTGAGTCTCCGAGATGTACAGAACACGATGGCAGCTGCTGAAAAAAAAGAAAGGCAGCAGTGAGTTTGTCAAGAAACAAGAACATAGGCAGCTGACTGTGTTTAGCAAGGAGCAGCTGCTGGACTTTTGCAATTGCCTTCACTGCGCACAGAAGCCCTCTGCTCTGCTGCTACTTTGTTCTGATTCAGGAAATTCACACTACTGAAGCTGAGCCGGGCTATTCAGCTCTGCTGCTTTTCAGCATCTCAGCTCCCCTAATGCCCTGTGGCAGCTCTCGAGGTGTTTTGCCTTTGCCAGGCTGGAACGTGCCTGCTACGACAAAGAGCTGGGCAGGAGCTGGCGGAGAGGACGGCCATCTGCCAGCAGTTTGCAGCTTGCCCAGAAAAGAGCAGTGTCCTTGCAATGTGCAGCAAATCCAATTTCTTGGCAAGTTCGGGGGAAGTGAGCACTGCTTGTACACTTTCTCCTTGAGAAACGGAGTGGAAAAGCTTTTCGCTAAGATGTAGACGACCAGAGAGGCAGAATACGGAGCTCCGCAGCTGGCCGAAGGGAAGTGCCGCTTCCCGGCGTCTTTCGGCAGAAGCGGCTCTTCGGAGCGCACCTCTGCCGCTCCACTCATCCGTGCGCGAAGAAGCCGCTTCTTCGCCTCCGGCAGCCAGAGATCGCGGTAGCTCGTTAGAGGCGAAGAGCGAAGCCGCAAAGAAGCGGGCTTGTGTGCGGAGCTCGCAGACTGCTGGAAGACGCTGGCTGCCACTCTCTTGCCTCTTGAATTCACTCTTGGCATGCCAATGGAAGGTGTTCCAGGACAACTTGCTTAGTCCTGATGCGTCCCTCTTTGGAAATTCTTGCTGCTCCCCTGAGGCTCCGAGATGCACAGAACACGATGGCAGCTGCTGAAAAAAAAGAAAGGCAGCAGTGAGTTTGTCAAGAAACAAGAACATAGGCAGCTGACTGTGTTTGGCAGGGAGCAGCTGCTGGACTTTTGCAATTGCCTTCACTGCGCACAGAAGCCCTCTGCTCTGCTGCTACTTTGTTCTCATTCAGGGAATTGCACACTACTGAAGCTGAGCCAGCCTATTCAGCTCTGCTGCTTTTCAGCATCTCACTCCCCTAATGCCCTGTGGCAGCTCTCGAGGTGTTTTGCCTTTGCCAGGCTGGAATGTGCCTGCTACTACAAAGAGCTGGGCAGGAGCTGGCGGAGAGGACGGCCATCTGCCAGCAGTTTGCAGCTTGCCCAGAAAAGAGCAGTGTCCTTGGAATGTGCAGCAAAATCAATTTCTTGGCAAGTTCGGGGGAAGTGAGCACTGCTTGTACACTTTCTCCATGAGAAACGGAGTGGAAAAGCTTTTCGCTAAGATGTAGACGACCAGAGAGGCAGAATACGGAGCTCCGCAGCTGGCCGAAGGGAAGTGCCGCTTCCGGGCGTCTTTCGGCAGAAGCGGCTCTTCGGAGCGCACCTCTGCCGCTCCACTGATCCGTGCGCGAAGAAGCCGCTTCTTCGCCTCCGGCAGCCAGAGATCGCGGTAGCTCGCTAGAGGCGAAGAGCGAAGCCGCAAAGAAGCGGGCTTGTCTGCGGAGCTCGCAGACTGCTGGAGGACGCTGGCTGCCACTCTCTTGCCTCTTGAATTCACTCTTGGCATGCCAATGGAAGGTGTTCCAGGACAACTTGCCTGGGTTTGCACTTAGTCCTGATGCGTCCCTCTTTGGAAATTCTTGCTGCTCCCCTGAGTCTCCGAGATGCACAGAACACGATGGCAGCTGCTGAAAAAAAAGAAAGGCAGCATCGAGTATGTCAAGAAACAAGAACATAGGCAGCTGACTGTGTTTGGCAAGGAGCAGCTGCTGGACTTTTGCAATTGCTTTCACTGCGCACAGAAGCCCTCTGCTCTGCTGCTACTTTGTTCTGATTCAGGAAATTCACACTACTGAAGCTGAGCCAGCCTATTCAGCTCTGCTGCTTTTCAGCATCTCAGCTCCCCTAATGCCCTGTGGCAGCTCTCGAGGTGTTTTGCCTTTGCCAGGCTGGAACGTGCCTGCTACTACAAAGAGCTGGGCAGGAGCTGGCGGAGAGGACGGCCATCTGCCAGCAGTTTGCAGCTTGCCCAGAAAAGAGCAGTGTCCTTGCAATGTGCAGCAAATCCAATTTCTTGGCAAGTTCGGGGGAAGTGAGCACTGCTTGTACACTTTCTCCATGAGAAACGGAGTGGAAAAGCTTTTCGCTAAGATGTAGACGACCAGAGAGGCAGAATGTGGAGCTCCGCAGCTGGCCGAAGGGAAGTGCCGCTTCCCGGCGTCTTTCGGCAGAAGCGGCTCTTCGGAGCGCACCGCTGCCGCTCCACTGATCCGTGCGCGAAGAAGCCGCTTCTTCGCCTCCGGCAGCCAGAGATCGCGGTAGCTCGCTAGAGGCGAAGAGCGAAGCCGCAAAGAAGCGGGCTTGTCTGCGGAGCTTGCAGACTGCTGGAGGATGCTGGCTGCCACTCTCTTGCCTCTTAAATTTTCTCTAGGCATGCGAATTGGGGGTGTTCCAGGACAACTTGCCTGGGTTTGCACTTTACAGCGCACCGCTTCCGCTCCATTCATCCGTGCGCGAAGAAGCCGCTTCTTCGCCTCCGGCAGCCAGAGATCGCGGTAGCTCGTTAGAGGCGAAGAGCGAAGCCGCAAAGAAGCGGGCTTGTGTGCGGAGCTCGCAGACTGCTGCAGGACGCTGGCTGCCACTCTTTTGCCTCTTGAATTCACGCTTGGCATGCGAATGGAAGGTGTTCCAGGACAACATGCCTGGGTTTGCACTTAGTCCTGATGCGTCCCTCTTTGGAAATTCTTGCTGCTCCCCTGAGTCTCCGAGATGCACAGAACACGATGGCAGCTGCTGAAAAAAAAGAAAGGCAGCAGTGAGTTTGTCAAGAAACAAGAACATAGGCAGCTGACTGTGTTTGGCAAGGAGCAGCTGCTGGACTTTTGCAATTGCCTTCACTGCGCACAGAAGCCCTCCGCTCTGCTGCTACTTTGTTCTCATTCAGGGAATTGCACACTACTGAAGCTGAGCCGGGCTATTCAGCTCTGCTGCTTTTCAGCATCTCAGCTCCCCTAATGCCCTGTGGCAGCTCTCGAGGTGTTTTGCCTTTGCCAGGCTGGAACGTGCCTGCTACTCCAAAGAGCTGGGCAGGAGCTGGCGGAGAGGACGGCCATCTGCCAGCAGTTTGCAGCTTGCCCAGAAAAGAGCAGTGTCCTTGGAATGTGCAGCAAAATCAATTTCTTGGCAAGTTCGGGGGAAGTGAGCACTGCTTGTACACTTTCTCCATGAGAAACGGAGTGGAAAAGCTTTTCGCTAAGATGTAGACGACCAGAGAGGCAGAATACGGAGCTCCGCAGCTGGCCGAAGGGAAGTGCCGCTTCCCGGCGTCTTTCGGCAGAAGCGGCTCTTCGGAGCGCACCTCTGCCGCTCCACTCATCCGTGCGCGAAGAAGCCGCTTCTTCGCCTCCGGCAGCCAGAGATCGCGGTAGCTCGCTAGAGGCGAAGAGCGAAGCCGCAAAGAAGCGGGCTTGTGTGCGGAGCTCGCAGACAGCTGCAGGACGCTGGCTGCCACTCTCTTGCCTCTTGAATTCACTCTTGGCATGCCAATGGAAGGTGTTCCAGGACAACTTGCCTGGGTTTGCACTTAGTCCTGATGCGTCCCTCTTTGGAAATTCTTGCTGCTCCCCTGAGTCTCCGAGATGTACAGAACACGATGGCAGCTGCTGAAAAAAAAGAAAGGCAGCAGTGAGTTTGTCAAGAAACAAGAACATAGGCAGCTGACTGTGTTTAGCAAGGAGCAGCTGCTGGACTTTTGCAATTGCCTTCACTGCGCACAGAAGCCCTCTGCTCTGCTGCTACTTTGTTCTGATTCAGGAAATTCACACTACTGAAGCTGAGCCGGGCTATTCAGCTCTGCTGCTTTTCAGCATCTCAGCTCCCCTAATGCCCTGTGGCAGCTCTCGAGGTGTTTTGCCTTTGCCAGGCTGGAATGTGCCTGCTACGACAAAGAGCTGGGCAGGAGCTGGCGGAGAGGACGGCCATCTGCCAGCAGTTTGCAGCTTGCCCAGAAAAGAGCAGTGTCCTTGCAATGTGCAGCAAATCCAATTTCTTGGCAAGTTCGGGGGAAGTGAGCACTGCTTGTACACTTTCTCCTTGAGAAACGGAGTGGAAAAGCTTTTCGCTAAGATGTAGACGACCAGAGAGGCAGAATACGGAGCTCCGCAGCTGGCCGAAGGGAAGTGCCGCTTCCCGGCGTCTTTCGGCAGAAGCGGCTCTTCGGAGCGCACCTCTGCCGCTCCACTCATCCGTGCGCGAAGAAGCCGCTTCTTCGCCTCCGGCAGCCAGAGATCGCGGTAGCTCGTTAGAGGCGAAGAGCGAAGCCGCAAAGAAGCGGGCTTGTGTGCGGAGCTCGCAGACTGCTGGAAGACGCTGGCTGCCACTCTCTTGCCTCTTGAATTCACTCTTGGCATGCCAATGGAAGGTGTTCCAGGACAACTTGCTTAGTCCTGATGCGTCCCTCTTTGGAAATTCTTGCTGCTCCCCTGAGGCTCCGAGATGCACAGAACACGATGGCAGCTGCTGAAAAAAAAGAAAGGCAGCAGTGAGTTTGTCAAGAAACAAGAACATAGGCAGCTGACTGTGTTTGGCAGGGAGCAGCTGCTGGACTTTTGCAATTGCCTTCACTGCGCACAGAAGCCCTCTGCTCTGCTGCTACTTTGTTCTCATTCAGGGAATTGCACACTACTGAAGCTGAGCCGGGCTATTCAGCTCTGCTGCTTTTCAGCATCTCACTCCCCTAATGCCCTGTGGCAGCTCTCGAGGTGTTTTGCCTTTGCCAGGCTGGAATGTGCCTGCTACTACAAAGAGCTGGGCAGGAGCTGGCGGAGAGGACGGCCATCTGCCAGCAGTTTGCAGCTTGCCCAGAAAAGAGCAGTGTCCTTGGAATGTGCAGCAAAATCAATTTCTTGGCAAGTTCGGGGGAAGTGAGCACTGCTTGTACACTTTCTCCATGAGAAACGGAGTGGAAAAGCTTTTCGCTAAGATGTAGACGACCAGAGAGGCAGAATACGGAGCTCCGCAGCTGGCCGAAGGGAAGTGCCGCTTCCCGGCGTCTTTCGGCAGAAGCGGCTCTTCGGAGCGCACCTCTGCCGCTCCACTCATCCGTGCGCGAAGAAGCCGCTTCTTCGCCTCCGGCAGCCAGAGATCGCGGTAGCTCGCTAGAGGCGAAGAGCGAAGCCGCAAAGAAGCGGGCTTGTCTGCGGAGCTCGCAGACAGCTGCAGGACGCTGGCTGCCACTCTCTTGCCTCTTGAATTCACTCTTGGCATGCCAATGGAAGGTGTTCCAGGACAACTTGCCTGGGTTTGCACTTAGTCCTGATGCGTCCCTCTTTGGAAATTCTTGCTGCTCCCCTGAGTCTCCGAGATGCACAGAACACGATGGCAGCTGCTGAAAAAAAAGAAAGGCAGCATCGAGTATGTCAAGAAACAAGAACATAGGCAGCTGACTGTGTTTGGCAAGGAGCAGCTGCTGGACTTTTGCAATTGCTTTCACTGCGCACAGAAGCCCTCTGCTCTGCTGCTACTTTGTTCTGATTCAGGAAATTCACACTACTGAAGCTGAGCCAGCCTATTCAGCTCTGCTGCTTTTCAGCATCTCAGCTCCCCTAATGCCCTGTGGCAGCTCTCGAGGTGTTTTGCCTTTGCCAGGCTGGAACGTGCCTGCTACTACAAAGAGCTGGGCAGGAGCTGGCGGAGAGGACGGCCATCTGCCAGCAGTTTGCAGCTTGCCCAGAAAAGAGCAGTGTCCTTGCAATGTGCAGCAAATCCAATTTCTTGGCAAGTTCGGGGGAAGTGAGCACTGCTTGTACACTTTCTCCATGAGAAACGGAGTGGAAAAGCTTTTCGCTAAGATGTAGACGACCAGAGAGGCAGAATGTGGAGCTCCGCAGCTGGCCGAAGGGAAGTGCCGCTTCCCGGCGTCTTTCGGCAGAAGCGGCTCTTCGGAGCGCACCGCTGCCGCTCCACTGATCCGTGCGCGAAGAAGCCGCTTCTTCGCCTCCGGCAGCCAGAGATCGCGGTAGCTCGCTAGAGGCGAAGAGCGAAGCCGCAAAGAAGCGGGCTTGTCTGCGGAGCTTGCAGACTGCTGGAGGATGCTGGCTGCCACTCTCTTGCCTCTTAAATTTTCTCTAGGCATGCGAATTGGGGGTGTTCCAGGACAACTTGCCTGGGTTTGCACTTTACAGCGCACCGCTTCCGCTCCATTCATCCGTGCGCGAAGAAGCCGCTTCTTCGCCTCCGGCAGCCAGAGATCGCGGTAGCTCGTTAGAGGCGAAGAGCGAAGCCGCAAAGAAGCGGGCTTGTGTGCGGAGCTCGCAGACTGCTGCAGGACGCTGGCTGCCACTCTTTTGCCTCTTGAATTCACGCTTGGCATGCGAATGGAAGGTGTTCCAGGACAACATGCCTGGGTTTGCACTTAGTCCTGATGCGTCCCTCTTTGGAAATTCTTGCTGCTCCCCTGAGTCTCCGAGATGCACAGAACACGATGGCAGCTGCTGAAAAAAAAGAAAGGCAGCAGTGAGTTTGTCAAGAAACAAGAACATAGGCAGCTGACTGTGTTTGGCAAGGAGCAGCTGCTGGACTTTTGCAATTGCCTTCACTGCGCACAGAAGCCCTCCGCTCTGCTGCTACTTTGTTCTCATTCAGGGAATTGCACACTACTGAAGCTGAGCCGGGCTATTCAGCTCTGCTGCTTTTCAGCATCTCAGCTCCCCTAATGCCCTGTGGCAGCTCTCGAGGTGTTTTGCCTTTGCCAGGCTGGAACGTGCCTGCTACTCCAAAGAGCTGGGCAGGAGCTGGCGGAGAGGACGGCCATCTGCCAGCAGTTTGCAGCTTGCCCAGAAAAGAGCAGTGTCCTTGGAATGTGCAGCAAAATCAATTTCTTGGCAAGTTCGGGGGAAGTGAGCACTGCTTGTACACTTTCTCCATGAGAAACGGAGTGGAAAAGCTTTTCGCTAAGATGTAGACGACCAGAGAGGCAGAATACGGAGCTCCGCAGCTGGCCGAAGGGAAGTGCCGCTTCCCGGCGTCTTTCGGCAGAAGCGGCTCTTCGGAGCGCACCTCTGCCGCTCCACTCATCCGTGCGCGAAGAAGCCGCTTCTTCGCCTCCGGCAGCCAGAGATCGCGGTAGCTCGCTAGAGGCGAAGAGCGAAGCCGCAAAGAAGCGGGCTTGTGTGCGGAGCTCGCAGACAGCTGCAGGACGCTGGCTGCCACTCTCTTGCCTCTTGAATTCACTCTTGGCATGCCAATGGAAGGTGTTCCAGGACAACTTGCCTGGGTTTGCACTTAGTCCTGATGCGTCCCTCTTTGGAAATTCTTGCTGCTCCCCTGAGTCTCCGAGATGTACAGAACACGATGGCAGCTGCTGAAAAAAAAGAAAGGCAGCAGTGAGTTTGTCAAGAAACAAGAACATAGGCAGCTGACTGTGTTTAGCAAGGAGCAGCTGCTGGACTTTTGCAATTGCCTTCACTGCGCACAGAAGCCCTCTGCTCTGCTGCTACTTTGTTCTGATTCAGGAAATTCACACTACTGAAGCTGAGCCGGGCTATTCAGCTCTGCTGCTTTTCAGCATCTCAGCTCCCCTAATGCCCTGTGGCAGCTCTCGAGGTGTTTTGCCTTTGCCAGGCTGGAATGTGCCTGCTACGACAAAGAGCTGGGCAGGAGCTGGCGGAGAGGACGGCCATCTGCCAGCAGTTTGCAGCTTGCCCAGAAAAGAGCAGTGTCCTTGCAATGTGCAGCAAATCCAATTTCTTGGCAAGTTCGGGGGAAGTGAGCACTGCTTGTACACTTTCTCCTTGAGAAACGGAGTGGAAAAGCTTTTCGCTAAGATGTAGACGACCAGAGAGGCAGAATACGGAGCTCCGCAGCTGGCCGAAGGGAAGTGCCGCTTCCCGGCGTCTTTCGGCAGAAGCGGCTCTTCGGAGCGCACCTCTGCCGCTCCACTCATCCGTGCGCGAAGAAGCCGCTTCTTCGCCTCCGGCAGCCAGAGATCGCGGTAGCTCGTTAGAGGCGAAGAGCGAAGCCGCAAAGAAGCGGGCTTGTGTGCTGAGCTCGCAGACTGCTGGAAGACGCTGGCTGCCACTCTCTTGCCTCTTGAATTCACTCTTGGCATGCCAATGGAAGGTGTTCCAGGACAACTTGCTTAGTCCTGATGCGTCCCTCTTTGGAAATTCTTGCTGCTCCCCTGAGGCTCCGAGATGCACAGAACACGATGGCAGCTGCTGAAAAAAAAGAAAGGCAGCAGTGAGTTTGTCAAGAAACAAGAACATAGGCAGCTGACTGTGTTTGGCAGGGAGCAGCTGCTGGACTTTTGCAATTGCCTTCACTGCGCACAGGAGCCCTCTGCTCTGCTGCTACTTTGTTCTCATTCAGGGAATTGCACACTACTGAAGCTGAGCCGGGCTATTCAGCTCTGCTGCTTTTCAGCATCTCACTCCCCTAATGCCCTGTGGCAGCTCTCGAGGTGTTTTGCCTTTGCCAGGCTGGAATGTGCCTGCTACTACAAAGAGCTGGACAGGAGCTGGCGGAGAGGACGGCCATCTGCCAGCAGTTTGCAGCTTGCCCAGAAAAGAGCAGTGTCCTTGGAATGTGCAGCAAAATCAATTTCTTGGCAAGTTCGGGGGAAGTGAGCACTGCTTGTACACTTTCTCCATGAGAAACGGAGTGGAAAAGCTTTTCGCTAAGATGTAGACGACCAGAGAGGCAGAATACGGAGCTCCGCAGCTGGCCGAAGGGAAGTGCCGCTTCCCGGCGTCTTTCGGCAGAAGCGGCTCTTCGGAGCGCACCTCTGCCGCTCCACTGATCCGTGCGCGAAGAAGCCGCTTCTTCGCCTCCGGCAGCCAGAGATCGCGGTAGCTCGCTAGAGGCGAAGAGCGAAGCCGCAAAGAAGCGGGCTTGTGTGCGGAGCTCGCAGACAGCTGCAGGACGCTGGCTGCCACTCTCTTGCCTCTTGAATTCACTCTTGGCATGCCAATGGAAGGTGTTCCAGGACAACTTGCCTGGGTTTGCACTTAGTCCTGATGCGTCCCTCTTTGGAAATTCTTGCTGCTCCCCTGAGTCTCCGAGATGTACAGAACACGATGGCAGCTGCTGAAAAAAAAGAAAGGCAGCAGTGAGTTTGTCAAGAAACAAGAACATAGGCAGCTGACTGTGTTTAGCAAGGAGCAGCTGCTGGACTTTTGCAATTGCCTTCACTGCGCACAGAAGCCCTCTGCTCTGCTGCTACTTTGTTCTGATTCAGGAAATTCACACTACTGAAGCTGAGCCAGCCTATTCAGCTCTGCTGCTTTTCAGCATCTCAGCTCCCCTAATGCCCTGTGGCAGCTCTCGAGGTGTTTTGCCTTTGCCAGGCTGGAATGTGCCTGCTACGACAAAGAGCTGGGCAGGAGCTGGCGGAGAGGACGGCCATCTGCCAGCAGTTTGCAGCTTGCCCAGAAAAGAGCAGTGTCCTTGCAATGTGCAGCAAATCCAATTTCTTGGCAAGTTCGGGGGAAGTGAGCACTGCTTGTACACTTTCTCCATGAGAAACGGAGTGGAAAAGCTTTTCGCTAAGATGTAGACGACCAGAGAGGCAGAATACGGAGCTCCGCAGCTGGCCGAAGGGAAGTGCCGCTTCCCGGCGTCTTTCGGCAGAAGCGGCTCTTCGGAGCGCACCTCTGCCGCTCCACTCATCCGTGCGCGAAGAAGCCGCTTCTTCGCCTCCGGCAGCCAGAGATCGCGGTAGCTCGTTAGAGGCGAAGAGCGAAGCCGCAAAGAAGCGGGCTTGTGTGCGGAGCTCGCAGACTGCTGGAAGACGCTGGCTGCCACTCTCTTGCCTCTTGAATTCACTCTTGGCATGCCAATGGAAGGTGTTCCAGGACAACTTGCTTAGTCCTGATGCGTCCCTCTTTGGAAATTCTTGCTGCTCCCCTGAGGCTCCGAGATGCACAGAACACGATGGCAGCTGCTGAAAAAAAAGAAAGGCAGCAGTGAGTTTGTCAAGAAACAAGAACATAGGCAGCTGACTGTGTTTGGCAGGGAGCAGCTGCTGGACTTTTGCAATTGCCTTCACTGCGCACAGAAGCCCTCTGCTCTGCTGCTACTTTGTTCTCATTCAGGGAATTGCACACTACTGAAGCTGAGCCGGGCTATTCAGCTCTGCTGCTTTTCAGCATCTCACTCCCCTAATGCCCTGTGGCAGCTCTCGAGGTGTTTTGCCTTTGCCAGGCTGGAATGTGCCTGCTACTACAAAGAGCTGGGCAGGAGCTGGCGGAGAGGACGGCCATCTGCCAGCAGTTTGCAGCTTGCCCAGAAAAGAGCAGTGTCCTTGGAATGTGCAGCAAAATCAATTTCTTGGCAAGTTCGGGGGAAGTGAGCACTGCTTGTACACTTTCTCCATGAGAAACGGAGTGGAAAAGCTTTTCGCTAAGATGTAGACGACCAGAGAGGCAGAATACGGAGCTCCGCAGCTGGCCGAAGGGAAGTGCCGCTTCCCGGCGTCTTTCGGCAGAAGCGGCTCTTCGGAGCGCACCTCTGCCGCTCCACTCATCCGTGCGCGAAGAAGCCGCTTCTTCGCCTCCGGCAGCCAGAGATCGCGGTAGCTCGCTAGAGGCGAAGAGCGAAGCCGCAAAGAAGCGGGCTTGTGTGCGGAGCTCGCAGACAGCTGCAGGACGCTGGCTGCCACTCTCTTGCCTCTTGAATTCACTCTTGGCATGCCAATGGAAGGTGTTCCAGGACAACTTGCCTGGGTTTGCACTTAGTCCTGATGCGTCCCTCTTTGGAAATTCTTGCTGCTCCCCTGAGTCTCCGAGATGCACAGAACACGATGGCAGCTGCTGAAAAAAAAGAAAGGCAGCATCGAGTATGTCAAGAAACAAGAACATAGGCAGCTGACTGTGTTTGGCAAGGAGCAGCTGCTGGACTTTTGCAATTGCTTTCACTGCGCACAGAAGCCCTCTGCTCTGCTGCTACTTTGTTCTGATTCAGGAAATTCACACTACTGAAGCTGAGCCAGCCTATTCAGCTCTGCTGCTTTTCAGCATCTCAGCTCCCCTAATGCCCTGTGGCAGCTCTCGAGGTGTTTTGCCTTTGCCAGGCTGGAACGTGCCTGCTACTACAAAGAGCTGGGCAGGAGCTGGCGGAGAGGACGGCCATCTGCCAGCAGTTTGCAGCTTGCCCAGAAAAGAGCAGTGTCCTTGCAATGTGCAGCAAATCCAATTTCTTGGCAAGTTCGGGGGAAGTGAGCACTGCTTGTACACTTTCTCCATGAGAAACGGAGTGGAAAAGCTTTTCGCTAAGATGTAGACGACCAGAGAGGCAGAATACGGAGCTCCGCAGCTGGCCGAAGGGAAGTGCCGCTTCCCGGCGTCTTTCGGCAGAAGCGGCTCTTCGGAGCGCACCTCTGCCGCTCCACTGATCCGTGCGCGAAGAAGCCGCTTCTTCGCCTCCGGCAGCCAGAGATCGCGGTAGCTCGCTAAAGGCGAAGAGCGAAGCCGCAAAGAAGCGGGCTTGTCTGCGGAGCTTGCAGACTGCTGGAGGATGCTGGCTGCCACTCTCTTGCCTCTTAAATTTTCTCTAGGCATGCGAATTGGGGGTGTTCCAGGACAACTTGCCTGGGTTTGCACTTTACAGCGCACCGCTTCCGCTCCATTCATCCGTGCGCGAAGAAGCCGCTTCTTCGCCTCCGGCAGCCAGAGATCGCGGTAGCTCGTTAGAGGCGAAGAGCGAAGCCGCAAAGAAGCGGGCTTGTCTGCGGAGCTCGCAGACTGCTGCAGGACGCTGGCTGCCACTCTTTTGCCTCTTGAATTCACGCTTGGCATGCGAATGGAAGGTGTTCCAGGACAACATGCCTGGGTTTGCACTTAGTCCTGATGCGTCCCTCTTTGGAAATTCTTGCTGCTCCCCTGAGTCTCCGAGATGCACAGAACACGATGGCAGCTGCTGAAAAAAAAGAAAGGCAGCAGTGAGTTTGTCAAGAAACAAGAACATAGGCAGCTGACTGTGTTTGGCAAGGAGCAGCTGCTGGACTTTTGCAATTGCCTTCACTGCGCACAGAAGCCCTCCGCTCTGCTGCTACTTTGTTCTCATTCAGGGAATTGCACACTACTGAAGCTGAGCCGGGCTATTCAGCTCTGCTGCTTTTCAGCATCTCAGCTCCCCTAATGCCCTGTGGCAGCTCTCGAGGTGTTTTGCCTTTGCCAGGCTGGAACGTGCCTGCTACTCCAAAGAGCTGGGCAGGAGCTGGCGGAGAGGACGGCCATCTGCCAGCAGTTTGCAGCTTGCCCAGAAAAGAGCAGTGTCCTTGGAATGTGCAGCAAAATCAATTTCTTGGCAAGTTCGGGGGAAGTGAGCACTGCTTGTACACTTTCTCCATGAGAAACGGAGTGGAAAAGCTTTTCGCTAAGATGTAGACGACCAGAGAGGCAGAATACGGAGCTCCGCAGCTGGCCGAAGGGAAGTGCCGCTTCCCGGCGTCTTTCGGCAGAAGCGGCTCTTCGGAGCGCACCTCTGCCGCTCCACTGATCCGTGCGCGAAGAAGCCGCTTCTTCGCCTCCGGCAGCCAGAGATCGCGGTAGCTCGCTAGAGGCGAAGAGCGAAGCCGCAAAGAAGCGGGCTTGTGTGCGGAGCTCGCAGACAGCTGCAGGACGCTGGCTGCCACTCTCTTGCCTCTTGAATTCACTCTTGGCATGCCAATGGAAGGTGTTCCAGGACAACTTGCCTGGGTTTGCACTTAGTCCTGATGCGTCCCTCTTTGGAAATTCTTGCTGCTCCCCTGAGTCTCCGAGATGTACAGAACACGATGGCAGCTGCTGAAAAAAAAGAAAGGCAGCAGTGAGTTTGTCAAGAAACAAGAACATAGGCAGCTGACTGTGTTTAGCAAGGAGCAGCTGCTGGACTTTTGCAATTGCCTTCACTGCGCACAGAAGCCCTCTGCTCTGCTGCTACTTTGTTCTGATTCAGGAAATTCACACTACTGAAGCTGAGCCAGCCTATTCAGCTCTGCTGCTTTTCAGCATCTCAGCTCCCCTAATGCCCTGTGGCAGCTCTCGAGGTGTTTTGCCTTTGCCAGGCTGGAATGTGCCTGCTACGACAAAGAGCTGGGCAGGAGCTGGCGGAGAGGACGGCCATCTGCCAGCAGTTTGCAGCTTGCCCAGAAAAGAGCAGTGTCCTTGCAATGTGCAGCAAAATCAATTTCTTGGCAAGTTCGGGGGAAGTGAGCACTGCTTGTACACTTTCTCCATGAGAAACGGAGTGGAAAAGCTTTTCGCTAAGATGTAGACGACCAGAGAGGCAGAATACGGAGCTCCGCAGCTGGCCGAAGGGAAGTGCCGCTTCCCGGCGTCTTTCGGCAGAAGCGGCTCTTCGGAGCGCACCTCTGCCGCTCCACACATCCGTGCGCGAAGAAGCCGCTTCTTCGCCTCCGGCAGCCAGAGATCGCGGTAGCTCGTTAGAGGCGAAGAGCGAAGCCGCAAAGAAGCGGGCTTGTGTGCGGAGCTCGCAGACTGCTGGAAGACGCTGGCTGCCACTCTCTTGCCTCTTGAATTCACTCTTGGCATGCCAATGGAAGGTGTTCCAGGACAACTTGCTTAGTCCTGATGCGTCCCTCTTTGGAAATTCTTGCTGCTCCCCTGAGGCTCCGAGATGCACAGAACACGATGGCAGCTGCTGAAAAAAAAGAAAGGCAGCAGTGAGTTTGTCAAGAAACAAGAACATAGGCAGCTGACTGTGTTTGGCAGGGAGCAGCTGCTGGACTTTTGCAATTGCCTTCACTGCGCACAGAAGCCCTCTGCTCTGCTGCTACTTTGTTCTCATTCAGGGAATTGCACACTACTGAAGCTGAGCCGGGCTATTCAGCTCTGCTGCTTTTCAGCATCTCACTCCCCTAATGCCCTGTGGCAGCTCTCGAGGTGTTTTGCCTTTGCCAGGCTGGAATGTGCCTGCTACTACAAAGAGCTGGGCAGGAGCTGGCGGAGAGGACGGCCATCTGCCAGCAGTTTGCAGCTTGCCCAGAAAAGAGCAGTGTCCTTGGAATGTGCAGCAAAATCAATTTCTTGGCAAGTTCGGGGGAAGTGAGCACTGCTTGTACACTTTCTCCATGAGAAACGGAGTGGAAAAGCTTTTCGCTAAGATGTAGACGACCAGAGAGGCAGAATACGGAGCTCCGCAGCTGGCCGAAGGGAAGTGCCGCTTCCCGGCGTCTTTCGGCAGAAGCGGCTCTTCGGAGCGCGCCTCTGCCGCTCCACTCATCCGTGCGCGAAGAAGCCGCTTCTTCGCCTCCGGCAGCCAGAGATCGCGGTAGCTCGCTAAAGGCGAAGAGCGAAGCCGCAAAGAAGCGGGCTTGTCTGCGGAGCTTGCAGACTGCTGGAGGATGCTGGCTGCCACTCTCTTGCCTCTTAAATTTTCTCTAGGCATGCGAATTGGGGGTGTTCCAGGACAACTTGCCTGGGTTTGCACTTTACAGCGCACCGCTTCCGCTCCATTCATCCGTGCGCGAAGAAGCCGCTTCTTCGCCTCCGGCAGCCAGAGATCGCGGTAGCTCATTAGAGGCGAAGAGCGAAGCCGCAAAGAAGCGGGCTTGTGTGCGGAGCTCGCAGACTGCTGCAGGACGCTGGCTGCCACTCTTTTGCCTCTTGAATTCACGCTTGGCATGCGAATGGAAGGTGTTCCAGGACAACATGCCTGGGTTTGCACTTAGTCCTGATGCGTCCCTCTTTGGAAATTCTTGCTGCTCCCCTGATTCTCCGAGATGCACAGAACACGATGGCAGCTGCTGAAAAAAAAGAAAGGCAGCAGTGAGTTTGTCAAGAAACAAGAACATAGGCAGCTGACTGTGTTTGGCAAGGAGCAGCTGCTGGACTTTTGCAATTGCCTTCACTGCGCACAGAAGCCCTCCGCTCTGCTGCTACTTTGTTCTCATTCAGGGAATTGCACACTACTGAAGCTGAGCCGGGCTATTCAGCTCTGCTGCTTTTCAGCATCTCAGCTCCCCTAATGCCCTGTGGCAGCTCTCGAGGTGTTTTGCCTTTGCCAGGCTGGAACGTGCCTGCTACTCCAAAGAGCTGGGCAGGAGCTGGCGGAGAGGACGGCCATCTGCCAGCAGTTTGCAGCTTGCCCAGAAAAGAGCAGTGTCCTTGGAATGTGCAGCAAAATCAATTTCTTGGCAAGTTCGGGGGAAGTGAGCACTGCTTGTACACTTTCTCCATGAGAAACGGAGTGGAAAAGCTTTTCGCTAAGATGTAGACGACCAGAGAGGCAGAATACGGAGCTCCGCAGCTGGCCGAAGGGAAGTGCCGCTTCCCGGCGTCTTTCGGCAGAAGCGGCTCTTCGGAGCGCACCTCTGCCGCTCCACTGATCCGTGCGCGAAGAAGCCGCTTCTTCGCCTCCGGCAGCCAGAGATCGCGGTAGCTCGCTAGAGGCGAAGAGCGAAGCCGCAAAGAAGCGGGCTTGTGTGCGGAGCTCGCAGACAGCTGCAGGACGCTGGCTGCCACTCTCTTGCCTCTTGAATTCACTCTTGGCATGCCAATGGAAGGTGTTCCAGGACAACTTGCCTGGGTTTGCACTTAGTCCTGATGCGTCCCTCTTTGGAAATTCTTGCTGCTCCCCTGAGTCTCCGAGATGTACAGAACACGATGGCAGCTGCTGAAAAAAAAGAAAGGCAGCAGTGAGTTTGTCAAGAAACAAGAACATAGGCAGCTGACTGTGTTTAGCAAGGAGCAGCTGCTGGACTTTTGCAATTGCCTTCACTGCGCACAGAAGCCCTCTGCTCTGCTGCTACTTTGTTCTGATTCAGGAAATTCACACTACTGAAGCTGAGCCAGCCTATTCAGCTCTGCTGCTTTTCAGCATCTCAGCTCCCCTAATGCCCTGTGGCAGCTCTCGGGGTGTTTTGCCTTTGCCAGGCTGGAACGTGCCTGCTACTACAAAGAGCTGGGCAGGAGCTGGCGGAGAGGACGGCCATCTGCCAGCAGTTTGCAGCTTGCCCAGAAAAGAGCAGTGTCCTTGGAATGTGCAGCAAATCCAATTTCTTGGCAAGTTCGGGGGAAGTGAGCACTGCTTGTACACTTTCTCCATGAGAAACGGAGTGGAAAAGCTTTTCGCTAAGATGTAGACGACCAGAGAGGCAGAATACGGAGCTCCGCAGCTGGCCGAAGGGAAGTGCCGCTTCCCGGCGTCTTTCGGCAGAAGCGGCTCTTCGGAGCGCACCTCTGCCGCTCCACTGATCCGTGCGCGAAGAAGCCGCTTCTTCGCCTCCGGCAGCCAGAGATCGCGGTAGCTCGCTAAAGGCGAAGAGCGAAGCCGCAAAGAAGCGGGCTTGTCTGCGGAGCTTGCAGACTGCTGGAGGATGCTGGCTGCCACTCTCTTGCCTCTTAAATTTTCTCTAGGCATGCGAATTGGGGGTGTTCCAGGACAACTTGCCTGGGTTTGCACTTTACAGCGCACCGCTTCCGCTCCATTCATCCGTGCGCGAAGAAGCCGCTTCTTCGCCTCCGGCAGCCAGAGATCGCGGTAGCTCGTTAGAGGCGAAGAGCGAAGCCGCAAAGAAGCGGGCTTGTGTGCGGAGCTCGCAGACTGCTGCAGGACGCTGGCTGCCACTCTTTTGCCTCTTGAATTCACGCTTGGCATGCGAATGGAAGGTGTTCCAGGACAACATGCCTGGGTTTGCACTTAGTCCTGATGCGTCCCTCTTTGGAAATTCTTGCTGCTCCCCTGAGTCTCCGAGATGCACAGAACACGATGGCAGCTGCTGAAAAAAAAGAAAGGCAGCAGTGAGTTTGTCAAGAAACAAGAACATAGGCAGCTGACTGTGTTTGGCAAGGAGCAGCTGCTGGACTTTTGCAATTGCCTTCACTGCGCACAGAAGCCCTCCGCTCTGCTGCTACTTTGTTCTCATTCAGGGAATTGCACACTACTGAAGCTGAGCCGGGCTATTCAGCTCTGCTGCTTTTCAGCATCTCAGCTCCCCTAATGCCCTGTGGCAGCTCTCGAGGTGTTTTGCCTTTGCCAGGCTGGAACGTGCCTGCTACTCCAAAGAGCTGGGCAGGAGCTGGCGGAGAGGACGGCCATCTGCCAGCAGTTTGCAGCTTGCCCAGAAAAGAGCAGTGTCCTTGGAATGTGCAGCAAAATCAATTTCTTGGCAAGTTCGGGGGAAGTGAGCACTGCTTGTACACTTTCTCCATGAGAAACGGAGTGGAAAAGCTTTTCGCTAAGATGTAGACGACCAGAGAGGCAGAATACGGAGCTCCGCAGCTGGCCGAAGGGAAGTGCCGCTTCCCGGCGTCTTTCGGCAGAAGCGGCTCTTCGGAGCGCACCTCTGCCGCTCCACTCATCCGTGCGCGAAGAAGCCGCTTCTTCGCCTCCGGCAGCCAGAGATCGCGGTAGCTCGCTAAAGGCGAAGAGCGAAGCCGCAAAGAAGCGGGCTTGTGTGCGGAGCTCGCAGACAGCTGCAGGACGCTGGCTGCCACTCTCTTGCCTCTTGAATTCACTCTTGGCATGCCAATGGAAGGTGTTCCAGGACAACTTGCCTGGGTTTGCACTTAGTCCTGATGCGTCCCTCTTTGGAAATTCTTGCTGCTCCCCTGAGTCTCCGAGATGTACAGAACACGATGGCAGCTGCTGAAAAAAAAGAAAGGCAGCAGTGAGTTTGTCAAGAAACAAGAACATAGGCAGCTGACTGTGTTTAGCAAGGAGCAGCTGCTGGACTTTTGCAATTGCCTTCACTGCGCACAGAAGCCCTCTGCTCTGCTGCTACTTTGTTCTGATTCAGGAAATTCACACTACTGAAGCTGAGCCAGCCTATTCAGCTCTGCTGCTTTTCAGCATCTCAGCTCCCCTAATGCCCTGTGGCAGCTCTCGAGGTGTTTTGCCTTTGCCAGGCTGGAATGTGCCTGCTACGACAAAGAGCTGGGCAGGAGCTGGCGGAGAGGACGGCCATCTGCCAGCAGTTTGCAGCTTGCCCAGAAAAGAGCAGTGTCCTTGCAATGTGCAGCAAATCCAATTTCTTGGCAAGTTCGGGGGAAGTGAGCACTGCTTGTACACTTTCTCCTTGAGAAACGGAGTGGAAAAGCTTTTCGCTAAGATGTAGACGACCAGAGAGGCAGAATACGGAGCTCCGCAGCTGGCCGAAGGGAAGTGCCGCTTCCCGGCGTCTTTCGGCAGAAGCGGCTCTTCGGAGCGCACCTCTGCCGCTCCACTCATCCGTGCGCGAAGAAGCCGCTTCTTCGCCTCCGGCAGCCAGAGATCGCGGTAGCTCGTTAGAGGCGAAGAGCGAAGCCGCAAAGAAGCGGGCTTGTGTGCGGAGCTCGCAGACTGCTGGAAGACGCTGGCTGCCACTCTCTTGCCTCTTGAATTCACTCTTGGCATGCCAATGGAAGGTGTTCCAGGACAACTTGCTTAGTCCTGATGCGTCCCTCTTTGGAAATTCTTGCTGCTCCCCTGAGGCTCCGAGATGCACAGAACACGATGGCAGCTGCTGAAAAAAAAGAAAGGCAGCAGTGAGTTTGTCAAGAAACAAGAACATAGGCAGCTGACTGTGTTTGGCAGGGAGCAGCTGCTGGACTTTTGCAATTGCCTTCACTGCGCACAGAAGCCCTCTGCTCTGCTGCTACTTTGTTCTCATTCAGGGAATTGCACACTACTGAAGCTGAGCCGGGCTATTCAGCTCTGCTGCTTTTCAGCATCTCACTCCCCTAATGCCCTGTGGCAGCTCTCGAGGTGTTTTGCCTTTGCCAGGCTGGAATGTGCCTGCTACTACAAAGAGCTGGGCAGGAGCTGGCGGAGAGGACGGCCATCTGCCAGCAGTTTGCAGCTTGCCCAGAAAAGAGCAGTGTCCTTGCAATGTGCAGCAAAATCAATTTCTTGGCAAGTTCGGGGGAAGTGAGCACTGCTTGTACACTTTCTCCATGAGAAACGGAGTGGAAAAGCTTTTCGCTAAGATGTAGACGACCAGAGAGGCAGAATACGGAGCTACGCAGCTCGCCGAAGGGAAGTGCCGCTTCCCGGCGTCTTTCGGCAGAAGCGGCTCTTCGGAGCGCACCTCTGCCGCTCCACTGATCCGTGCGCGAAGAAGCCGCTTCTTCGCCTCCGGCAGCCAGAGATCGCGGTAGCTCGCTAAAGGCGAAGAGCGAAGCCGCAAAGAAGCGGGCTTGTCTGCGGAGCTTGCAGACTGCTGGAGGATGCTGGCTGCCACTCTCTTGCCTCTTAAATTTTCTCTAGGCATGCGAATTGGGGGTGTTCCAGGACAACTTGCCTGGGTTTGCACTTTACAGCGCACCGCTTCCGCTCCATTCATCCGTGCGCGAAGAAGCCGCTTCTTCGCCTCCGGCAGCCAGAGATCGCGGTAGCTCATTAGAGGCGAAGAGCGAAGCCGCAAAGAAGCGGGCTTGTGTGCGGAGCTCGCAGACTGCTGCAGGACGCTGGCTGCCACTCTTTTGCCTCTTGAATTCACGCTTGGCATGCGAATGGAAGGTGTTCCAGGACAACATGCCTGGGTTTGCACTTAGTCCTGATGCGTCCCTCTTTGGAAATTCTTGCTGCTCCCCTGAGTCTCCGAGATGCACAGAACACGATGGCAGCTGCTGAAAAAAAAGAAAGGCAGCAGTGAGTTTGTCAAGAAACAAGAACATAGGCAGCTGACTGTGTTTGGCAAGGAGCAGCTGCTGGACTTTTGCAATTGCCTTCACTGCGCACAGAAGCCCTCCGCTCTGCTGCTACTTTGTTCTCATTCAGGGAATTGCACACTACTGAAGCTGAGCCGGGCTATTCAGCTCTGCTGCTTTTCAGCATCTCAGCTCCCCTAATGCCCTGTGGCAGCTCTCGAGGTGTTTTGCCTTTGCCAGGCTGGAACGTGCCTGCTACTCCAAAGAGCTGGGCAGGAGCTGGCGGAGAGGACGGCCATCTGCCAGCAGTTTGCAGCTTGCCCAGAAAAGAGCAGTGTCCTTGGAATGTGCAGCAAAATCAATTTCTTGGCAAGTTCGGGGGAAGTGAGCACTGCTTGTACACTTTCTCCATGAGAAACGGAGTGGAAAAGCTTTTCGCTAAGATGTAGACGACCAGAGAGGCAGAATACGGAGCTCCGCAGCTGGCCGAAGGGAAGTGCCGCTTCCCGGCGTCTTTCGGCAGAAGCGGCTCTTCGGAGCGCACCTCTGCCGCTCCACTCATCCGTGCGCGAAGAAGCCGCTTCTTCGCCTCCGGCAGCCAGAGATCGCGGTAGCTCGTTAGAGGCGAAGAGCGAAGCCGCAAAGAAGCGGGCTTGTGTGCGGAGCTCGCAGACTGCTGGAAGACGCTGGCTGCCACTCTCTTGCCTCTTGAATTCACTCTTGGCATGCCAATGGAAGGTGTTCCAGGACAACTTGCTTAGTCCTGATGCGTCCCTCTTTGGAAATTCTTGCTGCTCCCCTGAGGCTCCGAGATGCACAGAACACGATGGCAGCTGCTGAAAAAAAAGAAAGGCAGCAGTGAGTTTGTCAAGAAACAAGAACATAGGCAGCTGACTGTGTTTGGCAGGGAGCAGCTGCTGGACTTTTGCAATTGCCTTCACTGCGCACAGAAGCCCTCTGCTCTGCTGCTACTTTGTTCTCATTCAGGGAATTGCACACTACTGAAGCTGAGCCGGGCTATTCAGCTCTGCTGCTTTTCAGCATCTCACTCCCCTAATGCCCTGTGGCAGCTCTCGAGGTGTTTTGCCTTTGCCAGGCTGGAATGTGCCTGCTACTACAAAGAGCTGGGCAGGAGCTGGCGGAGAGGACGGCCATCTGCCAGCAGTTTGCAGCTTGCCCAGAAAAGAGCAGTGTCCTTGGAATGTGCAGCAAAATCAATTTCTTGGCAAGTTCGGGGGAAGTGAGCACTGCTTGTACACTTTCTCCATGAGAAACGGAGTGGAAAAGCTTTTCGCTAAGATGTAGACGACCAGAGAGGCAGAATACGGAGCTCCGCAGCTGGCCGAAGGGAAGTGCCGCTTCCCGGCGTCTTTCGGCAGAAGCGGCTCTTCGGAGCGCACCTCTGCCGGTCCACTCATCCGTGCGCGAAGAAGCCGCTTCTTCGCCTCCGGCAGCCAGAGATCGCGGTAGCTCGCTAGAGGCGAAGAGCGAAGCCGCAAAGAAGCGGGCTTGTGTGCGGAGCTCGCAGACAGCTGCAGGACGCTGGCTGCCACTCTCTTGCCTCTTGAATTCACTCTTGGCATGCCAATGGAAGGTGTTCCAGGACAACTTGCCTGGGTTTGCACTTAGTCCTGATGCGTCCCTCTTTGGAAATTCTTGCTGCTCCCCTGAGTCTCCGAGATGCACAGAACACGATGGCAGCTGCTGAAAAAAAAGAAAGGCAGCATCGAGTATGTCAAGAAACAAGAACATAGGCAGCTGACTGTGTTTGGCAAGGAGCAGCTGCTGGACTTTTGCAATTGCTTTCACTGCGCACAGAAGCCCTCTGCTCTGCTGCTACTTTGTTCTGATTCAGGAAATTCACACTACTGAAGCTGAGCCAGCCTATTCAGCTCTGCTGCTTTTCAGCATCTCAGCTCCCCTAATGCCCTGTGGCAGCTCTCGAGGTGTTTTGCCTTTGCCAGGCTGGAACGTGCCTGCTACTACAAAGAGCTGGGCAGGAGCTGGCGGAGAGGACGGCCATCTGCCAGCAGTTTGCAGCTTGCCCAGAAAAGAGCAGTGTCCTTGCAATGTGCAGCAAATCCAATTTCTTGGCAAGTTCGGGGGAAGTGAGCACTGCTTGTACACTTTCTCCATGAGAAACGGAGTGGAAAAGCTTTTCGCTAAGATGTAGACGACCAGAGAGGCAGAATACGGAGCTCCGCAGCTGGCCGAAGGGAAGTGCCGCTTCCCGGCGTCTTTCGGCAGAAGCGGCTCTTCGGAGCGCACCTCTGCCGCTCCACTGATCCGTGCGCGAAGAAGCCGCTTCTTCGCCTCCGGCAGCCAGAGATCGCGGTAGCTCGCTAAAGGCGAAGAGCGAAGCCGCAAAGAAGCGGGCTTGTCTGCGGAGCTTGCAGACTGCTGGAGGATGCTGGCTGCCACTCTCTTGCCTCTTAAATTTTCTCTAGGCATGCGAATTGGGGGTGTTCCAGGACAACTTGCCTGGGTTTGCACTTTACAGCGCACCGCTTCCGCTCCATTCATCCGTGCGCGAAGAAGCCGCTTCTTCGCCTCCGGCAGCCAGAGATCGCGGTAGCTCGTTAGAGGCGAAGAGCGAAGCCGCAAAGAAGCGGGCTTGTCTGCGGAGCTCGCAGACTGCTGCAGGACGCTGGCTGCCACTCTTTTGCCTCTTGAATTCACGCTTGGCATGCGAATGGAAGGTGTTCCAGGACAACATGCCTGGGTTTGCACTTAGTCCTGATGCGTCCCTCTTTGGAAATTCTTGCTGCTCCCCTGAGTCTCCGAGATGCACAGAACACGATGGCAGCTGCTGAAAAAAAAGAAAGGCAGCAGTGAGTTTGTCAAGAAACAAGAACATAGGCAGCTGACTGTGTTTGGCAAGGAGCAGCTGCTGGACTTTTGCAATTGCCTTCACTGCGCACAGAAGCCCTCCGCTCTGCTGCTACTTTGTTCTCATTCAGGGAATTGCACACTACTGAAGCTGAGCCGGGCTATTCAGCTCTGCTGCTTTTCAGCATCTCAGCTCCCCTAATGCCCTGTGGCAGCTCTCGAGGTGTTTTGCCTTTGCCAGGCTGGAACGTGCCTGCTACTCCAAAGAGCTGGGCAGGAGCTGGCGGAGAGGACGGCCATCTGCCAGCAGTTTGCAGCTTGCCCAGAAAAGAGCAGTGTCCTTGGAATGTGCAGCAAAATCAATTTCTTGGCAAGTTCGGGGGAAGTGAGCACTGCTTGTACACTTTCTCCATGAGAAACGGAGTGGAAAAGCTTTTCGCTAAGATGTAGACGACCAGAGAGGCAGAATACGGAGCTCCGCAGCTGGCCGAAGGGAAGTGCCGCTTCCCGGCGTCTTTCGGCAGAAGCGGCTCTTCGGAGCGCACCTCTGCCGCTCCACTGATCCGTGCGCGAAGAAGCCGCTTCTTCGCCTCCGGCAGCCAGAGATCGCGGTAGCTCGCTAGAGGCGAAGAGCGAAGCCGCAAAGAAGCGGGCTTGTGTGCGGAGCTCGCAGACAGCTGCAGGACGCTGGCTGCCACTCTCTTGCCTCTTGAATTCACTCTTGGCATGCCAATGGAAGGTGTTCCAGGACAACTTGCCTGGGTTTGCACTTAGTCCTGATGCGTCCCTCTTTGGAAATTCTTGCTGCTCCCCTGAGTCTCCGAGATGTACAGAACACGATGGCAGCTGCTGAAAAAAAAGAAAGGCAGCAGTGAGTTTGTCAAGAAACAAGAACATAGGCAGCTGACTGTGTTTGGCAAGGAGCAGCTGCTGGACTTTTGCAATTGCCTTCACTGCGCACAGAAGCCCTCCGCTCTGCTGCTACTTTGTTCTCATTCAGGGAATTGCACACTACTGAAGCTGAGCCGGGCTATTCAGCTCTGCTGCTTTTCAGCATCTCAGCTCCCCTAATGCCCTGTGGCAGCTCTCGAGGTGTTTTGCCTTTGCCAGGCTGGAATGTGCCTGCTACTACAAAGAGCTGGGCAGGAGCTGGCGGAGAGGACGGCCATCTGCCAGCAGTTTGCAGCTTGCCCAGAAAAGAGCAGTGTCCTTGGAATGTGCAGCAAAATCAATTTCTTGGCAAGTTCGGGGGAAGTGAGCACTGCTTGTACACTTTCTCCATGAGAAACGGAGTGGAAAAGCTTTTCGCTAAGATGTAGACGACCAGAGAGGCAGAATACGGAGCTCCGCAGCTGGCCGAAGGGAAGTGCCGCTTCCCGGCGTCTTTCGGCAGAAGCGGCGCTTCGGAGCGCACCGCTGCCGCTCCACTGATCCGTGCGCGAAGAAGCCGCTTCTTCGCCTCCGGCAGCCAGAGATCGCGGTAGCTCGCTAGAGGCGAAGAGCGAAGCCGCAAAGAAGCGGGCTTGTGTGCGGAGCTCGCAGACTGCTGGAAGACGCTGGCTGCCACTCTCTTGCCTCTTGAATTCACTCTTGGCATGCCAATGGAAGGTGTTCCAGGACAACTTGCTTAGTCCTGATGCGTCCCTCTTTGGAAATTCTTGCTGCTCCCCTGAGTCTCCGAGATGTACAGAACACGATGGCAGCTGCTGAAAAAAAAGAAAGGCAGCAGCGAGTTTGTCAAGAAACAAGAACATAGGCAGCTGACTGTGTTTAGCAAGGAGCAGCTGCTGGACTTTTGCAATTGCCTTCACTGCGCACAGAAGCCCTCTGCTCTGCTACTACTTTGTTCTGATTCAGGAAATTCACACTACTGAAGCTGAGCCGGGCTATTCAGCTCTGCTGCTTTTCAGCATCTCAGCTCCCCTAATGCCCTGTGGCAGCTCTCGAGGTGTTTTGCCTTTGCCAGGCTGGAATGTGCCTGCTACGACAAAGAGCTGGGCAGGAGCTGGCGGAGAGGACGGCCATCTGCCAGCAGTTTGCAGCTTGCCCAGAAAAGAGCAGTGTCCTTGCAATGTGCAGCAAATCCAATTTCTTGGCAAGTTCGGGGGAAGTGAGCACTGCTTGTACACTTTCTCCTTGAGAAACGGAGTGGAAAAGCTTTTCGCTAAGATGTAGACGACCAGAGAGGCAGAATACGGAGCTCCGCAGCTGGCCGAAGGGAAGTGCCGCTTCCCGGCGTCTTTCGGCAGAAGCGGCTCTTCGGAGCGCACCTCTGCCGCTCCACTCATCCGTGCGCGAAGAAGCCGCTTCTTCGCCTCCGGCAGCCAGAGATCGCGGTAGCTCGCTAGAGGCGAAGAGCGAAGCCGCAAAGAAGCGGGCTTGTCTGCGGAGCTCGCAGACAGCTGCAGGACGCTGGCTGCCACTCTCTTGCCTCTTGAATTCACTCTTGGCATGCCAATGGAAGGTGTTCCAGGACAACTTGCTTAGTCCTGATGCGTCCCTCTTTGGAAATTCTTGCTGCTCCCCTGAGTCTCCGAGATGCACAGAACACGATGGCAGCTGCTGAAAAAAAAGAAAGGCAGCAGTGAGTTTGTCAAGAAACAAGAACATAGGCAGCTGACTGTGTTTGGCAAGGAGCAGCTGCTGGACTTTTGCAATTGCCTTCACTGCGCACAGAAGCCCTCCGCTCTGCTGCTACTTTGTTCTCATTCAGGGAATTGCACACTACTGAAGCTGAGCCGGGCTATTCAGCTCTGCTGCTTTTCAGCATCTCAGCTCCCCTAATGCCCTGTGGCAGCTCTCGAGGTGTTTTGCCTTTGCCAGGCTGGAATGTGCCTGCTACTACAAAGAGCTGGGCAGGAGCTGGCGGAGAGGACGGCCATCTGCCAGCAGTTTGCAGCTTGCCCAGAAAAGAGCAGTGTCCTTGCAATGTGCAGCAAATCCAATTTCTTGGCAAGTTCGGGGGAAGTGAGCACTGCTTGTACACTTTCTCCATGAGAAACAGAGTGGAAAAGCTTTTCGCTAAGATGTAGACGACCAGAGAGGCAGAATACGGAGCTCCGCAGCTGGCCGAAGGGAAGTGCCGCTTCCCGGCGTCTTTCGGCAGAAGCGGCTCTTCGGAGCGCACCTCTGCCGCTCCACTGATCCGTGCGCGAAGAAGCCGCTTCTTCGCCTCCGGCAGCCAGAGATCGCGGTAGCTCGCTAGAGGCGAAGAGCGAAGCCGCAAAGAAGCGGGCTTGTCTGCGGAGCTCGCAGACTGCTGGAGGATGCTGGCTGCCACTCTCTTGCCTCTTAAATTTTCTCTAGGCATGCGAATTGGGGGTGTTCCCGGACAACTTGCCTGGGTTTGCACTTTACAGCGCACCGCTTCCGCTCCATTCATCCGTGCGCGAAGAAGCCGCTTCTTCGCCTCCGGCAGCCAGAGATCGCGGTAGCTCGCTAGAGGCGAAGAGCGAAGCCGCAAAGAAGCGGGCTTGTCTGCGGAGCTCGCAGACTGCTGCAGGACGCTGGCTGCCACTCTTTTGCCTCTTGAATTCACGCTTGGCATGCGAATGGAAGGTGTTCCAGGACAACATGCCTGGGTTTGCACTTAGTCCTGATGCGTCCCTCTTTGGAAATTCTTGCTGCTCCCCTGAGTCTCCGAGATGCACAGAACACGATGGCAGCTGCTGAAAAAAAAGAAAGGCAGCAGTGAGTTTGTCAAGAAACAAGAACATAGGCAGCTGACTGTGTTTGGCAAGGAGCAGCTGCTGGACTTTTGCAATTGCCTTCACTGCGCACAGAAGCCCTCCGCTCTGCTGCTACTTTGTTCTCATTCAGGGAATTGCACACTACTGAAGCTGAGCCGGGCTATTCAGCTCTGCTGCTTTTCAGCATCTCAGCTCCCCTAATGCCCTGTGGCAGCTCTCGAGGTGTTTTGCCTTTGCCAGGCTGGAACGTGCCTGCTACTCCAAAGAGCTGGGCAGGAGCTGGCGGAGAGGACGGCCATCTGCCAGCAGTTTGCAGCTTGCCCAGAAAAGAGCAGTGTCCTTGGAATGTGCAGCAAAATCAATTTCTTGGCAAGTTCGGGGGAAGTGAGCACTGCTTGTACACTTTCTCCATGAGAAACGGAGTGGAAAAGCTTTTCGCTAAGATGTAGACGACCAGAGAGGCAGAATACGGAGCTCCGCAGCTGGCCGAAGGGAAGTGCCGCTTCCCGGCGTCTTTCGGCAGAAGCGGCTCTTCGGAGCGCACCTCTGCCGCTCCACTCATCCGTGCGCGAAGAAGCCGCTTCTTCGCCTCCGGCAGCCAGAGATCGCGGTAGCTCGCTAGAGGCGAAGAGCGAAGCCGCAAAGAAGCGGGCTTGTGTGCGGAGCTCGCAGACAGCTGCAGGACGCTGGCTGCCACTCTCTTGCCTCTTGAATTCACTCTTGGCATGCCAATGGAAGGTGTTCCAGGACAACTTGCCTGGGTTTGCACTTAGTCCTGATGCGTCCCTCTTTGGAAATTCTTGCTGCTCCCCTGAGTCTCCGAGATGTACAGAACACGATGGCAGCTGCTGAAAAAAAAGAAAGGCAGCAGCGAGTTTGTCAAGAAACAAGAACATAGGCAGCTGACTGTGTTTAGCAAGGAGCAGCTGCTGGACTTTTGCAATTGCCTTCACTGCGCACAGAAGCCCTCTGCTCTGCTACTACTTTGTTCTGATTCAGGAAATTCACACTACTGAAGCTGAGCCGGGCTATTCAGCTCTGCTGCTTTTCAGCATCTCAGCTCCCCTAATGCCCTGTGGCAGCTCTCGAGGTGTTTTGCCTTTGCCAGGCTGGAATGTGCCTGCTACGACAAAGAGCTGGGCAGGAGCTGGCGGAGAGGACGGCCATCTGCCAGCAGTTTGCAGCTTGCCCAGAAAAGAGCAGTGTCCTTGCAATGTGCAGCAAATCCAATTTCTTGGCAAGTTCGGGGGAAGTGAGCACTGCTTGTACACTTTCTCCTTGAGAAACGGAGTGGAAAAGCTTTTCGCTAAGATGTAGACGACCAGAGAGGCAGAATACGGAGCTCCGCAGCTGGCCGAAGGGAAGTGCCGCTTCCCGGCGTCTTTCGGCAGAAGCGGCTCTTCGGAGCGCACCTCTGCCGCTCCACTCATCCGTGCGCGAAGAAGCCGCTTCTTCGCCTCCGGCAGCCAGAGATCGCGGTAGCTCGCTAGAGGCGAAGAGCGAAGCCGCAAAGAAGCGGGCTTGTCTGCGGAGCTCGCAGACAGCTGCAGGACGCTGGCTGCCACTCTCTTGCCTCTTGAATTCACTCTTGGCATGCCAATGGAAGGTGTTCCAGGACAACTTGCTTAGTCCTGATGCGTCCCTCTTTGGAAATTCTTGCTGCTCCCCTGAGTCTCCGAGATGCACAGAACACGATGGCAGCTGCTGAAAAAAAAGAAAGGCAGGATCGAGTTTGTCAAAAAACAAGAACATAGGCAGCTGACTGTGTTTGGCAGGGAGCAGCTGCTGGACTTTTGCAATTGCCTTCACTGCGCACAGAAGCCCTCTGCTCTGCTGCTACTTTGTTCTCATTCAGGGAATTGCACACTACTGAAGCTGAGCCGGGCTATTCAGCTCTGCTGCTTTTCAGCATCTCACTCCCCTAATGCCCTGTGGCAGCTCTCGAGGTGTTTTGCCTTTGCCAGGCTGGAATGTGCCTGCTACTACAAAGAGCTGGGCAGGAGCTGGCGGAGAGGACGGCCATCTGCCAGCAGTTTGCAGCTTGCCCAGAAAAGAGCAGTGTCCTTGGAATGTGCAGCAAAATCAATTTCTTGGCAAGTTCGGGGGAAGTGAGCACTGCTTGTACACTTTCTCCATGAGAAACGGAGTGGAAAAGCTTTTCGCTAAGATGTAGACGACCAGAGAGGCAGAATACGGAGCTCCGCAGCTGGCCGAAGGGAAGTGCCGGTTCCCGGCGTCTTTCGGCAGAAGCGGCTCTTCGGAGCGCACCTCTGCCGCTCCACTCATCCGTGCGCGAAGAAGCCGCTTCTTCGCCTCCGGCAGCCAGAGATCGCGGTAGCTCGCTAGAGGCGAAGAGCGAAGCCGCAAAGAAGCGGGCTTGTGTGCGGAGCTCGCAGACAGCTGCAGGACGCTGGCTGCCACTCTCTTGCCTCTTGAATTCACTCTTGGCATGCCAATGGAAGGTGTTCCAGGACAACTTGCCTGGGTTTGCACTTAGTCCTGATGCGTCCCTCTTTGGAAATTCTTGCTGCTCCCCTGAGTCTCCGAGATGTACAGAACACGATGGCAGCTGCTGAAAAAAAAGAAAGGCAGCAGTGAGTTTGTCAAGAAACAAGAACATAGGCAGCTGACTGTGTTTAGCAAGGAGCAGCTGCTGGACTTTTGCAATTGCCTTCACTGCGCACAGAAGCCCTCTGCTCTGCTGCTACTTTGTTCTGATTCAGGAAATTCACACTACTGAAGCTGAGCCGGGCTATTCAGCTCTGCTGCTTTTCAGCATCTCAGCTCCCCTAATGCCCTGTGGCAGCTCTCGAGGTGTTTTGCCTTTGCCAGGCTGGAATGTGCCTGCTACGACAAAGAGCTGGGCAGGTGCTGGCGGAGAGGACGGCCATCTGCCAGCAGTTTGCAGCTTGCCCAGAAAAGAGCAGTGTCCTTGCAATGTGCAGCAAATCCAATTTCTTGGCAAGTTCGGGGGAAGTGAGCACTGCTTGTACACTTTCTCCTTGAGAAACGGAGTGGAAAAGCTTTTCGCTAAGATGTAGACGACCAGAGAGGCAGAATACGGAGCTCCGCAGCTGGCCGAAGGGAAGTGCCGCTTCCCGGCGTCTTTCGGCAGAAGCGGCTCTTCGGAGCGCACCTCTGCCGCTCCACTCATCCGTGCGCGAAGAAGCCGCTTCTTCGCCTCCGGCAGCCAGAGATCGCGGTAGCTCGCTAGAGGCGAAGAGCGAAGCCGCAAAGAAGCGGGCTTGTCTGCGGAGCTCGCAGACTGCTGGAGGATGCTGGCTGCCACTCTCTTGCCTCTTAAATTTTCTCTAGGCATGCGAATTGGGGGTGTTCCCGGACAACTTGCCTGGGTTTGCACTTTACAGCGCACCGCTTCCGCTCCATTCATCCGTGCGCGAAGAAGCCGCTTCTTCGCCTCCGGCAGCCAGAGATCGCGGTAGCTCGTTAGAGGCGAAGAGCGAAGCCGCAAAGAAGCGGGCTTGTGTGCGGAGCTCGCAGACTGCTGCAGGACGCTGGCTGCCACTCTTTTGCCTCTTGAATTCACGCTTGGCATGCGAATGGAAGGTGTTCCAGGACAACATGCCTGGGTTTGCACTTAGTCCTGATGCGTCCCTCTTGGGAAATTCTAGCTGCTCCCCTGAGTCTCCGAGATGCACAGAACACGATGGCAGCTGCTGAAAAAAAAGAAAGGCAGCAGTGAGTTTGTCAAGAAACAAGAACATAGGCAGCTGACTGTGTTTGGCAAGGAGCAGCTGCTGGACTTTTGCAATTGCCTTCACTGCGCACAGAAGCCCTCCGCTCTGCTGCTACTTTGTTCTCATTCAGGGAATTGCACACTACTGAAGCTGAGCCGGGCTATTCAGCTCTGCTGCTTTTCAGCATCTCAGCTCCCCTAATGCCCTGTGGCAGCTCTCGAGGTGTTTTGCCTTTGCCAGGCTGGAATGTGCCTGCTACTACAAAGAGCTGGGCAGGAGCTGGCGGAGAGGACGGCCATCTGCCAGCAGTTTGCAGCTTGCCCAGAAAAGAGCAGTGTCCTTGGAATGTGCAGCAAAATCAATTTCTTGGCAAGTTCGGGGGAAGTGAGCACTGCTTGTACACTTTCTCCATGAGAAACGGAGTGGAAAAGCTTTTCGCTAAGATGTAGACGACCAGAGAGGCAGAATACGGAGCTCCGCAGCTGGCCGAAGGGAAGTGCCGCTTCCCGGCGTCTTTCGGCAGAAGCGGCGCTTCGGAGCGCACCTCTGCCGCTCCACTGATCCGTGCGCGAAGAAGCCGCTTCTTCGCCTCCGGCAGCCAGAGATCGCGGTAGCTCGCTAGAGGCGAAGAGCGAAGCCGCAAAGAAGCGGGCTTGTGTGCGGAGCTCGCAGACTGCTGGAAGACGCTGGCTGCCACTCTCTTGCCTCTTGAATTCACTCTTGGCATGCCAATGGAAGGTGTTCCAGGACAACTTGCTTAGTCCTGATGCGTCCCTCTTTGGAAATTCTTGCTGCTCCCCTGAGTCTCCGAGATGTACAGAACACGATGGCAGCTGCTGAAAAAAAAGAAAGGCAGCAGTGAGTTTGTCAAGAAACAAGAACATAGGCAGCTGACTGTGTTTAGCAAGGAGCAGCTGCTGGACTTTTGCAATTGCCTTCACTGCGCACAGAAGCCCTCTGCTCTGCTGCTACTTTGTTCTGATTCAGGAAATTCACACTACTGAAGCTGAGCCAGCCTATTCAGCTCTGCTGCTTTTCAGCATCTCAGCTCCCCTAATGCCCTGTGGCAGCTCTCGAGGTGTTTTGCCTTTGCCAGGCTGGAATGTGCCTGCTACGACAAAGAGCTGGGCAGGAGCTGGCGGAGAGGACGGCCATCTGCCAGCAGTTTGCAGCTTGCCCAGAAAAGAGCAGTGTCCTTGCAATGTGCAGCAAATCCAATTTCTTGGCAAGTTCGGGGGAAGTGAGCACTGCTTGTACACTTTCTCCATGAGAAACGGAGTGGAAAAGCTTTTCGCTAAGATGTAGACGACCAGAGAGGCAGAATACGGAGCTCCGCAGCTGGCCGAAGGGAAGTGCCGGTTCCCGGCGTCTTTCGGCAGAAGCGGCTCTTCGGAGCGCACCTCTGCCGCTCCACTCATCCGTGCGCGAAGAAGCCGCTTCTTCGCCTCCGGCAGCCAGAGATCGCGGTAGCTCGCTAAAGGCGAAGAGCGAAGCCGCAAAGAAGCGGGCTTGTCTGCGGAGCTCGCAGACTGCTGGAGGATGCTGGCTGCCACTCTCTTGCCTCTTAAATTTTCTCTAGGCATGCGAATTGGGGGTGTTCCCGGACAACTTGCCTGGGTTTGCACTTTACAGCGCACCGCTTCCGCTCCATTCATCCGTGCGCGAAGAAGCCGCTTCTTCGCCTCCGGCAGCCAGAGATCGCGGTAGCTCGCTAGAGGCGAAGAGCGAAGCCGCAAAGAAGCGGGCTTGTGTGCGGAGCTCGCAGACAGCTGCAGGACGCTGGCTGCCACTCTCTTGCCTCTTGAATTCACTCTTGGCATGCCAATGGAAGGTGTTCCAGGACAACTTGCCTGGGTTTGCACTTAGTCCTGATGCGTCCCTCTTTGGAAATTCTTGCTGCTCCCCTGAGTCTCCGAGATGTACAGAACACGATGGCAGCTGCTGAAAAAAAAGAAAGGCAGCAGCGAGTTTGTCAAGAAACAAGAACATAGGCAGCTGACTGTGTTTAGCAAGGAGCAGCTGCTGGACTTTTGCAATTGCCTTCACTGCGCACAGAAGCCCTCTGCTCTGCTACTACTTTGTTCTGATTCAGGAAATTCACACTACTGAAGCTGAGCCGGGCTATTCAGCTCTGCTGCTTTTCAGCATCTCAGCTCCCCTAATGCCCTGTGGCAGCTCTCGAGGTGTTTTGCCTTTGCCAGGCTGGAATGTGCCTGCTACGACAAAGAGCTGGGCAGGAGCTGGCGGAGAGGACGGCCATCTGCCAGCAGTTTGCAGCTTGCCCAGAAAAGAGCAGTGTCCTTGCAATGTGCAGCAAATCCAATTTCTTGGCAAGTTCGGGGGAAGTGAGCACTGCTTGTACACTTTCTCCTTGAGAAACGGAGTGGAAAAGCTTTTCGCTAAGATGTAGACGACCAGAGAGGCAGAATACGGAGCTCCGCAGCTGGCCGAAGGGAAGTGCCGCTTCCCGGCGTCTTTCGGCAGAAGCGGCTCTTCGGAGCGCACCTCTGCCGCTCCACTCATCCGTGCGCGAAGAAGCCGCTTCTTCGCCTCCGGCAGCCAGAGATCGCGGTAGCTCGCTAGAGGCGAAGAGCGAAGCCGCAAAGAAGCGGGCTTGTCTGCGGAGCTCGCAGACAGCTGCAGGACGCTGGCTGCCACTCTCTTGCCTCTTGAATTCACTCTTGGCATGCCAATGGAAGGTGTTCCAGGACAACTTGCTTAGTCCTGATGCGTCCCTCTTGGGAAATTCTAGCTGCTCCCCTGAGTCTCCGAGATGCACAGAACACGATGGCAGCTGCTGAAAAAAAAGAAAGGCAGCATCGAGTTTGTCAAAAAACAAGAACATAGGCAGCTGACTGTGTTTGGCAGGGAGCAGCTGCTGGACTTTTGCAATTGCCTTCACTGCGCACAGAAGCCCTCTGCTCTGCTGCTACTTTGTTCTCATTCAGGGAATTGCACACTACTGAAGCTGAGCCGGGCTATTCAGCTCTGCTGCTTTTCAGCATCTCACTCCCCTAATGCCCTGTGGCAGCTCTCGAGGTGTTTTGCCTTTGCCAGGCTGGAATGTGCCTGCTACTACAAAGAGCTGGGCAGGAGCTGGCGGAGAGGACGGCCATCTGCCAGCAGTTTGCAGCTTGCCCAGAAAAGAGCAGTGTCCTTGGAATGTGCAGCAAAATCAATTTCTTGGCAAGTTCGGGGGAAGTGAGCACTGCTTGTACACTTTCTCCATGAGAAACGGAGTGGAAAAGCTTTTCGCTAAGATGTAGACGACCAGAGAGGCAGAATACGGAGCTCCGCAGCTGGCCGAAGGGAAGTGCCGGTTCCCGGCGTCTTTCGGCAGAAGCGGCTCTTCGGAGCGCACCTCTGCCGCTCCACTCATCCGTGCGCGAAGAAGCCGCTTCTTCGCCTCCGGCAGCCAGAGATCGCGGTAGCTCGCTAGAGGCGAAGAGCGAAGCCGCAAAGAAGCGGGCTTGTGTGCGGAGCTCGCAGACAGCTGCAGGACGCTGGCTGCCACTCTCTTGCCTCTTGAATTCACTCTTGGCATGCCAATGGAAGGTGTTCCAGGACAACTTGCCTGGGTTTGCACTTAGTCCTGATGCGTCCCTCTTTGGAAATTCTTGCTGCTCCCCTGAGTCTCCGAGATGTACAGAACACGATGGCAGCTGCTGAAAAAAAAGAAAGGCAGCAGTGAGTTTGTCAAGAAACAAGAACATAGGCAGCTGACTGTGTTTAGCAAGGAGCAGCTGCTGGACTTTTGCAATTGCCTTCACTGCGCACAGAAGCCCTCTGCTCTGCTGCTACTTTGTTCTCATTCAGGAAATTCACACTACTGAAGCTGAGCCGGGCTATTCAGCTCTGCTGCTTTTCAGCATCTCAGCTCCCCTAATGCCCTGTGGCAGCTCTCGAGGTGTTTTGCCTTTGCCAGGCTGGAATGTGCCTGCTACGACAAAGAGCTGGGCAGGTGCTGGCGGAGAGGACGGCCATCTGCCAGCAGTTTGCAGCTTGCCCAGAAAAGAGCAGTGTCCTTGCAATGTGCAGCAAATCCAATTTCTTGGCAAGTTCGGGGGAAGTGAGCACTGCTTGTACACTTTCTCCTTGAGAAACGGAGTGGAAAAGCTTTTCGCTAAGATGTAGACGACCAGAGAGGCAGAATACGGAGCTCCGCAGCTGGCCGAAGGGAAGTGCCGCTTCCCGGCGTCTTTCGGCAGAAGCGGCTCTTCGGAGCGCACCTCTGCCGCTCCACTCATCCGTGCGCGAAGAAGCCGCTTCTTCGCCTCCGGCAGCCAGAGATCGCGGTAGCTCGCTAGAGGCGAAGAGCGAAGCCGCAAAGAAGCGGGCTTGTCTGCGGAGCTCGCAGACTGCTGGAGGATGCTGGCTGCCACTCTCTTGCCTCTTAAATTTTCTCTAGGCATGCGAATTGGGGGTGTTCCCGGACAACTTGCCTGGGTTTGCACTTTACAGCGCACCGCTTCCGCTCCATTCATCCGTGCGCGAAGAAGCCGCTTCTTCGCCTCCGGCAGCCAGAGATCGCGGTAGCTCGTTAGAGGCGAAGAGCGAAGCCGCAAAGAAGCGGGCTTGTGTGCGGAGCTCGCAGACTGCTGCAGGACGCTGGCTGCCACTCT
Source organism: Vidua macroura (assembly GCF_024509145.1). NCBI lineage: Eukaryota > Metazoa > Chordata > Aves > Passeriformes > Viduidae > Vidua > Vidua macroura. The sequence goes on along the minus strand of NC_071598.1, from coordinate 3,462,018 downwards.
TTTGCCTCTTGAATTCACGCTTGGCATGCGAATGGAAGGTGTTCCAGGACAACATGCCTGGGTTTGCACTTAGTCCTGATGCGTCCCTCTTGGGAAATTCTAGCTGCTCCCCTGAGTCTCCGAGATGCACAGAACACGATGGCAGCTGCTGAAAAAAAAGAAAGGCAGCAGTGAGTTTGTCAAGAAACAAGAACATAGGCAGCTGACTGTGTTTGGCAAGGAGCAGCTGCTGGACTTTTGCAATTGCCTTCACTGCGCACAGAAGCCCTCCGCTCTGCTGCTACTTTGTTCTCATTCAGGGAATTGCACACTACTGAAGCTGAGCCGGGCTATTCAGCTCTGCTGCTTTTCAGCATCTCAGCTCCCCTAATGCCCTGTGGCAGCTCTCGAGGTGTTTTGCCTTTGCCAGGCTGGAATGTGCCTGCTACTACAAAGAGCTGGGCAGGAGCTGGCGGAGAGGACGGCCATCTGCCAGCAGTTTGCAGCTTGCCCAGAAAAGAGCAGTGTCCTTGGAATGTGCAGCAAAATCAATTTCTTGGCAAGTTCGGGGGAAGTGAGCACTGCTTGTACACTTTCTCCATGAGAAACGGAGTGGAAAAGCTTTTCGCTAAGATGTAGACGACCAGAGAGGCAGAATACGGAGCTCCGCAGCTGGCCGAAGGGAAGTGCCGCTTCCCGGCGTCTTTCGGCAGAAGCGGCGCTTCGGAGCGCACCGCTGCCGCTCCACTGATCCGTGCGCGAAGAAGCCGCTTCTTCGCCTCCGGCAGCCAGAGATCGCGGTAGCTCGCTAGAGGCGAAGAGCGAAGCCGCAAAGAAGCGGGCTTGTGTGCGGAGCTCGCAGACTGCTGGAAGACGCTGGCTGCCACTCTCTTGCCTCTTGAATTCACTCTTGGCATGCCAATGGAAGGTGTTCCAGGACAACTTGCTTAGTCCTGATGCGTCCCTCTTTGGAAATTCTTGCTGCTCCCCTGAGTCTCCGAGATGTACAGAACACGATGGCAGCTGCTGAAAAAAAAGAAAGGCAGCAGTGAGTTTGTCAAGAAACAAGAACATAGGCAGCTGACTGTGTTTAGCAAGGAGCAGCTGCTGGACTTTTGCAATTGCCTTCACTGCGCACAGAAGCCCTCTGCTCTGCTGCTACTTTGTTCTGATTCAGGAAATTCACACTACTGAAGCTGAGCCAGCCTATTCAGCTCTGCTGCTTTTCAGCATCTCAGCTCCCCTAATGCCCTGTGGCAGCTCTCGAGGTGTTTTGCCTTTGCCAGGCTGGAATGTGCCTGCTACGACAAAGAGCTGGGCAGGAGCTGGCGGAGAGGACGGCCATCTGCCAGCAGTTTGCAGCTTGCCCAGAAAAGAGCAGTGTCCTTGCAATGTGCAGCAAATCCAATTTCTTGGCAAGTTCGGGGGAAGTGAGCACTGCTTGTACACTTTCTCCATGAGAAACGGAGTGGAAAAGCTTTTCGCTAAGATGTAGACGACCAGAGAGGCAGAATACGGAGCTCCGCAGCTGGCCGAAGGGAAGTGCCGGTTCCCGGCGTCTTTCGGCAGAAGCGGCTCTTCGGAGCGCACCTCTGCCGCTCCACTCATCCGTGCGCGAAGAAGCCGCTTCTTCGCCTCCGGCAGCCAGAGATCGCGGTAGCTCGCTAAAGGCGAAGAGCGAAGCCGCAAAGAAGCGGGCTTGTCTGCGGAGCTCGCAGACTGCTGGAGGATGCTGGCTGCCACTCTCTTGCCTCTTAAATTTTCTCTAGGCATGCGAATTGGGGGTGTTCCCGGACAACTTGCCTGGGTTTGCACTTTACAGCGCACCGCTTCCGCTCCATTCATCCGTGCGCGAAGAAGCCGCTTCTTCGCCTCCGGCAGCCAGAGATCGCGGTAGCTCGCTAGAGGCGAAGAGCGAAGCCGCAAAGAAGCGGGCTTGTGTGCGGAGCTCGCAGACAGCTGCAGGACGCTGGCTGCCACTCTCTTGCCTCTTGAATTCACTCTTGGCATGCCAATGGAAGGTGTTCCAGGACAACTTGCCTGGGTTTGCACTTAGTCCTGATGCGTCCCTCTTTGGAAATTCTTGCTGCTCCCCTGAGTCTCCGAGATGTACAGAACACGATGGCAGCTGCTGAAAAAAAAGAAAGGCAGCAGCGAGTTTGTCAAGAAACAAGAACATAGGCAGCTGACTGTGTTTAGCAAGGAGCAGCTGCTGGACTTTTGCAATTGCCTTCACTGCGCACAGAAGCCCTCTGCTCTGCTACTACTTTGTTCTGATTCAGGAAATTCACACTACTGAAGCTGAGCCAGCCTATTCAGCTCTGCTGCTTTTCAGCATCTCAGCTCCCCTAATGCCCTGTGGCAGCTCTCGAGGTGTTTTGCCTTTGCCAGGCTGGAATGTGCCTGCTACGACAAAGAGCTGGGCAGGAGCTGGCGGAGAGGACGGCCATCTGCCAGCAGTTTGCAGCTTGCCCAGAAAAGAGCAGTGTCCTTGCAATGTGCAGCAAATCCAATTTCTTGGCAAGTTCGGGGGAAGTGAGCACTGCTTGTACACTTTCTCCTTGAGAAACGGAGTGGAAAAGCTTTTCGCTAAGATGTAGACGACCAGAGAGGCAGAATACGGAGCTCCGCAGCTGGCCGAAGGGAAGTGCCGCTTCCCGGCGTCTTTCGGCAGAAGCGGCTCTTCGGAGCGCACCTCTGCCGCTCCACTCATCCGTGCGCGAAGAAGCCGCTTCTTCGCCTCCGGCAGCCAGAGATCGCGGTAGCTCGCTAGAGGCGAAGAGCGAAGCCGCAAAGAAGCGGGCTTGTCTGCGGAGCTCGCAGACAGCTGCAGGACGCTGGCTGCCACTCTCTTGCCTCTTGAATTCACTCTTGGCATGCCAATGGAAGGTGTTCCAGGACAACTTGCTTAGTCCTGATGCGTCCCTCTTTGGAAATTCTTGCTGCTCCCCTGAGTCTCCGAGATGCACAGAACACGATGGCAGCTGCTGAAAAAAAAGAAAGGCAGCAGTGAGTTTGTCAAGAAACAAGAACATAGGCAGCTGACTGTGTTTGGCAAGGAGCAGCTGCTGGACTTTTGCAATTGCCTTCACTGCGCACAGAAGCCCTCCGCTCTGCTGCTACTTTGTTCTCATTCAGGGAATTGCACACTACTGAAGCTGAGCCGGGCTATTCAGCTCTGCTGCTTTTCAGCATCTCAGCTCCCCTAATGCCCTGTGGCAGCTCTCGAGGTGTTTTGCCTTTGCCAGGCTGGAATGTGCCTGCTACTACAAAGAGCTGGGCAGGAGCTGGCGGAGAGGACGGCCATCTGCCAGCAGTTTGCAGCTTGCCCAGAAAAGAGCAGTGTCCTTGCAATGTGCAGCAAATCCAATTTCTTGGCAAGTTCGGGGGAAGTGAGCACTGCTTGTACACTTTCTCCATGAGAAACAGAGTGGAAAAGCTTTTCGCTAAGATGTAGACGACCAGAGAGGCAGAATACGGAGCTCCGCAGCTGGCCGAAGGGAAGTGCCGCTTCCCGGCGTCTTTCGGCAGAAGCGGCTCTTCGGAGCGCACCTCTGCCGCTCCACTGATCCGTGCGCGAAGAAGCCGCTTCTTCGCCTCCGGCAGCCAGAGATCGCGGTAGCTCGCTAGAGGCGAAGAGCGAAGCCGCAAAGAAGCGGGCTTGTCTGCGGAGCTCGCAGACTGCTGGAGGATGCTGGCTGCCACTCTCTTGCCTCTTAAATTTTCTCTAGGCATGCGAATTGGGGGTGTTCCCGGACAACTTGCCTGGGTTTGCACTTTACAGCGCACCGCTTCCGCTCCATTCATCCGTGCGCGAAGAAGCCGCTTCTTCGCCTCTGGCAGCCAGAGATCGCGGTAGCTCGCTAGAGGCGAAGAGCGAAGCCGCAAAGAAGCGGGCTTGTCTGCGGAGCTCGCAGACTGCTGCAGGACGCTGGCTGCCACTCTTTTGCCTCTTGAATTCACGCTTGGCATGCGAATGGAAGGTGTTCCAGGACAACATGCCTGGGTTTGCACTTAGTCCTGATGCGTCCCTCTTTGGAAATTCTTGCTGCTCCCCTGAGGCTCCGAGATGCACAGAACACGATGGCAGCTGCTGAAAAAAAAGAAAGGCAGCAGTGAGTTTGTCAAGAAACAAGAACATAGGCAGCTGACTGTGTTTGGCAAGGAGCAGCTGCTGGACTTTTGCAATTGCCTTCACTGCGCACAGAAGCCCTCCGCTCTGCTGCTACTTTGTTCTCATTCAGGGAATTGCACACTACTGAAGCTGAGCCGGGCTATTCAGCTCTGCTGCTTTTCAGCATCTCAGCTCCCCTAATGCCCTGTGGCAGCTCTCGAGGTGTTTTGCCTTTGCCAGGCTGGAACGTGCCTGCTACTCCAAAGAGCTGGGCAGGAGCTGGCGGAGAGGACGGCCATCTGCCAGCAGTTTGCAGCTTGCCCAGAAAAGAGCAGTGTCCTTGGAATGTGCAGCAAAATCAATTTCTTGGCAAGTTCGGGGGAAGTGAGCACTGCTTGTACACTTTCTCCATGAGAAACGGAGTGGAAAAGCTTTTCGCTAAGATGTAGACGACCAGAGAGGCAGAATACGGAGCTCCGCAGCTGGCCGAAGGGAAGTGCCGCTTCCCGGCGTCTTTCGGCAGAAGCGGCTCTTCGGAGCGCACCTCTGCCGCTCCACTCATCCGTGCGCGAAGAAGCCGCTTCTTCGCCTCCGGCAGCCAGAGATCGCGGTAGCTCGCTAGAGGCGAAGAGCGAAGCCGCAAAGAAGCGGGCTTGTGTGCGGAGCTCGCAGACAGCTGCAGGACGCTGGCTGCCACTCTCTTGCCTCTTGAATTCACTCTTGGCATGCCAATGGAAGGTGTTCCAGGACAACTTGCCTGGGTTTGCACTTAGTCCTGATGCGTCCCTCTTTGGAAATTCTTGCTGCTCCCCTGAGTCTCCGAGATGTACAGAACACGATGGCAGCTGCTGAAAAAAAAGAAAGGCAGCAGTGAGTTTGTCAAGAAACAAGAACATAGGCAGCTGACTGTGTTTAGCAAGGAGCAGCTGCTGGACTTTTGCAATTGCCTTCACTGCGCACAGAAGCCCTCTGCTCTGCTGCTACTTTGTTCTGATTCAGGAAATTCACACTACTGAAGCTGAGCCAGCCTATTCAGCTCTGCTGCTTTTCAGCATCTCAGCTCCCCTAATGCCCTGTGGCAGCTCTCGAGGTGTTTTGCCTTTGCCAGGCTGGAATGTGCCTGCTACGACAAAGAGCTGGGCAGGAGCTGGCGGAGAGGACGGCCATCTGCCAGCAGTTTGCAGCTTGCCCAGAAAAGAGCAGTGTCCTTGCAATGTGCAGCAAATCCAATTTCTTGGCAAGTTCGGGGGAAGTGAGCACTGCTTGTACACTTTCTCCATGAGAAACGGAGTGGAAAAGCTTTTCGCTAAGATGTAGACGACCAGAGAGGCAGAATACGGAGCTCCGCAGCTGGCCGAAGGGAAGTGCCGCTTCCCGGCGTCTTTCGGCAGAAGCGGCTCTTCGGAGCGCACCTCTGCCGCTCCACTCATCCGTGCGCGAAGAAGCCGCTTCTTCGCCTCCGGCAGCCAGAGATCGCGGTAGCTCGTTAGAGGCGAAGAGCGAAGCCGCAAAGAAGCGGGCTTGTGTGCGGAGCTCGCAGACTGCTGGAAGACGCTGGCTGCCACTCTCTTGCCTCTTGAATTCACTCTTGGCATGCCAATGGAAGGTGTTCCAGGACAACTTGCTTAGTCCTGATGCGTCCCTCTTTGGAAATTCTTGCTGCTCCCCTGAGGCTCCGAGATGCACAGAACACGATGGCAGCTGCTGAAAAAAAAGAAAGGCAGCAGTGAGTTTGTCAAGAAACAAGAACATAGGCAGCTGACTGTGTTTGGCAGGGAGCAGCTGCTGGACTTTTGCAATTGCCTTCATGCGCACAGAAGCCCTCTGCTCTGCTGCTACTTTGTTCTCATTCAGGGAATTGCACACTACTGAAGCTGAGCCGGGCTATTCAGCTCTGCTGCTTTTCAGCATCTCACTCCCCTAATGCCCTGTGGCAGCTCTCGAGGTGTTTTGCCTTTGCCAGGCTGGAATGTGCCTGCTACTACAAAGAGCTGGGCAGGAGCTGGCGGAGAGGACGGCCATCTGCCAGCAGTTTGCAGCTTGCCCAGAAAAGAGCAGTGTCCTTGGAATGTGCAGCAAAATCAATTTCTTGGCAAGTTCGGGGGAAGTGAGCACTGCTTGTACACTTTCTCCATGAGAAACGGAGTGGAAAAGCTTTTCGCTAAGATGTAGACGACCAGAGAGGCAGAATACGGAGCTCCGCAGCTGGCCGAAGGGAAGTGCCGCTTCCCGGCGTCTTTCGGCAGAAGCGGCTCTTCGGAGCGCACCTCTGCCGCTCCACTCATCCGTGCGCGAAGAAGCCGCTTCTTCGCCTCCGGCAGCCAGAGATCGCGGTAGCTCGCTAGAGGCGAAGAGCGAAGCCGCAAAGAAGCGGGCTTGTGTGCGGAGCTCGCAGACAGCTGCAGGACGCTGGCTGCCACTCTCTTGCCTCTTGAATTCACTCTTGGCATGCCAATGGAAGGTGTTCCAGGACAACTTGCCTGGGTTTGCACTTAGTCCTGATGCGTCCCTCTTTGGAAATTCTTGCTGCTCCCCTGAGTCTCCGAGATGTACAGAACACGATGGCAGCTGCTGAAAAAAAAGAAAGGCAGCAGTGAGTTTGTCAAGAAACAAGAACATAGGCAGCTGACTGTGTTTAGCAAGGAGCAGCTGCTGGACTTTTGCAATTGCCTTCACTGCGCACAGAAGCCCTCTGCTCTGCTGCTACTTTGTTCTGATTCAGGAAATTCACACTACTGAAGCTGAGCCGGGCTATTCAGCTCTGCTGCTTTTCAGCATCTCAGCTCCCCTAATGCCCTGTGGCAGCTCTCGAGGTGTTTTGCCTTTGCCAGGCTGGAATGTGCCTGCTACGACAAAGAGCTGGGCAGGAGCTGGCGGAGAGGACGGCCATCTGCCAGCAGTTTGCAGCTTGCCCAGAAAAGAGCAGTGTCCTTGCAATGTGCAGCAAATCCAATTTCTTGGCAAGTTCGGGGGAAGTGAGCACTGCTTGTACACTTTCTCCTTGAGAAACGGAGTGGAAAAGCTTTTCGCTAAGATGTAGACGACCAGAGAGGCAGAATACGGAGCTCCGCAGCTGGCCGAAGGGAAGTGCCGCTTCCCGGCGTCTTTCGGCAGAAGCGGCTCTTCGGAGCGCACCTCTGCCGCTCCACTCATCCGTGCGCGAAGAAGCCGCTTCTTCGCCTCCGGCAGCCAGAGATCGCGGTAGCTCGTTAGAGGCGAAGAGCGAAGCCGCAAAGAAGCGGGCTTGTGTGCGGAGCTCGCAGACTGCTGGAAGACGCTGGCTGCCACTCTCTTGCCTCTTGAATTCACTCTTGGCATGCCAATGGAAGGTGTTCCAGGACAACTTGCTTAGTCCTGATGCGTCCCTCTTTGGAAATTCTTGCTGCTCCCCTGAGGCTCCGAGATGCACAGAACACGATGGCAGCTGCTGAAAAAAAAGAAAGGCAGCAGTGAGTTTGTCAAGAAACAAGAACATAGGCAGCTGACTGTGTTTGGCAGGGAGCAGCTGCTGGACTTTTGCAATTGCCTTCACTGCGCACAGAAGCCCTCTGCTCTGCTGCTACTTTGTTCTCATTCAGGGAATTGCACACTACTGAAGCTGAGCCGGGCTATTCAGCTCTGCTGCTTTTCAGCATCTCACTCCCCTAATGCCCTGTGGCAGCTCTCGAGGTGTTTTGCCTTTGCCAGGCTGGAATGTGCCTGCTACTACAAAGAGCTGGGCAGGAGCTGGCGGAGAGGACGGCCATCTGCCAGCAGTTTGCAGCTTGCCCAGAAAAGAGCAGTGTCCTTGGAATGTGCAGCAAAATCAATTTCTTGGCAAGTTCGGGGGAAGTGAGCACTGCTTGTACACTTTCTCCATGAGAAACGGAGTGGAAAAGCTTTTCGCTAAGATGTAGACGACCAGAGAGGCAGAATACGGAGCTCCGCAGCTGGCCGAAGGGAAGTGCCGCTTCCGGGCGTCTTTCGGCAGAAGCGGCTCTTCGGAGCGCACCTCTGCCGCTCCACTGATCCGTGCGCGAAGAAGCCGCTTCTTCGCCTCCGGCAGCCAGAGATCGCGGTAGCTCGCTAGAGGCGAAGAGCGAAGCCGCAAAGAAGCGGGCTTGTCTGCGGAGCTCGCAGACTGCTGGAGGACGCTGGCTGCCACTCTCTTGCCTCTTGAATTCACTCTTGGCATGCCAATGGAAGGTGTTCCAGGACAACTTGCCTGGGTTTGCACTTAGTCCTGATGCGTCCCTCTTTGGAAATTCTTGCTGCTCCCCTGAGTCTCCGAGATGCACAGAACACGATGGCAGCTGCTGAAAAAAAAGAAAGGCAGCATCGAGTATGTCAAGAAACAAGAACATAGGCAGCTGACTGTGTTTGGCAAGGAGCAGCTGCTGGACTTTTGCAATTGCTTTCACTGCGCACAGAAGCCCTCTGCTCTGCTGCTACTTTGTTCTGATTCAGGAAATTCACACTACTGAAGCTGAGCCAGCCTATTCAGCTCTGCTGCTTTTCAGCATCTCAGCTCCCCTAATGCCCTGTGGCAGCTCTCGAGGTGTTTTGCCTTTGCCAGGCTGGAACGTGCCTGCTACTACAAAGAGCTGGGCAGGAGCTGGCGGAGAGGACGGCCATCTGCCAGCAGTTTGCAGCTTGCCCAGAAAAGAGCAGTGTCCTTGCAATGTGCAGCAAATCCAATTTCTTGGCAAGTTCGGGGGAAGTGAGCACTGCTTGTACACTTTCTCCATGAGAAACGGAGTGGAAAAGCTTTTCGCTAAGATGTAGACGACCAGAGAGGCAGAATGTGGAGCTCCGCAGCTGGCCGAAGGGAAGTGCCGCTTCCCGGCGTCTTTCGGCAGAAGCGGCTCTTCGGAGCGCACCGCTGCCGCTCCACTGATCCGTGCGCGAAGAAGCCGCTTCTTCGCCTCCGGCAGCCAGAGATCGCGGTAGCTCGCTAGAGGCGAAGAGCGAAGCCGCAAAGAAGCGGGCTTGTCTGCGGAGCTTGCAGACTGCTGGAGGATGCTGGCTGCCACTCTCTTGCCTCTTAAATTTTCTCTAGGCATGCGAATTGGGGGTGTTCCAGGACAACTTGCCTGGGTTTGCACTTTACAGCGCACCGCTTCCGCTCCATTCATCCGTGCGCGAAGAAGCCGCTTCTTCGCCTCCGGCAGCCAGAGATCGCGGTAGCTCGTTAGAGGCGAAGAGCGAAGCCGCAAAGAAGCGGGCTTGTGTGCGGAGCTCGCAGACTGCTGCAGGACGCTGGCTGCCACTCTTTTGCCTCTTGAATTCACGCTTGGCATGCGAATGGAAGGTGTTCCAGGACAACATGCCTGGGTTTGCACTTAGTCCTGATGCGTCCCTCTTTGGAAATTCTTGCTGCTCCCCTGAGTCTCCGAGATGCACAGAACACGATGGCAGCTGCTGAAAAAAAAGAAAGGCAGCAGTGAGTTTGTCAAGAAACAAGAACATAGGCAGCTGACTGTGTTTGGCAAGGAGCAGCTGCTGGACTTTTGCAATTGCCTTCACTGCGCACAGAAGCCCTCCGCTCTGCTGCTACTTTGTTCTCATTCAGGGAATTGCACACTACTGAAGCTGAGCCGGGCTATTCAGCTCTGCTGCTTTTCAGCATCTCAGCTCCCCTAATGCCCTGTGGCAGCTCTCGAGGTGTTTTGCCTTTGCCAGGCTGGAACGTGCCTGCTACTCCAAAGAGCTGGGCAGGAGCTGGCGGAGAGGACGGCCATCTGCCAGCAGTTTGCAGCTTGCCCAGAAAAGAGCAGTGTCCTTGGAATGTGCAGCAAAATCAATTTCTTGGCAAGTTCGGGGGAAGTGAGCACTGCTTGTACACTTTCTCCATGAGAAACGGAGTGGAAAAGCTTTTCGCTAAGATGTAGACGACCAGAGAGGCAGAATACGGAGCTCCGCAGCTGGCCGAAGGGAAGTGCCGCTTCCCGGCGTCTTTCGGCAGAAGCGGCTCTTCGGAGCGCACCTCTGCCGCTCCACTCATCCGTGCGCGAAGAAGCCGCTTCTTCGCCTCCGGCAGCCAGAGATCGCGGTAGCTCGCTAGAGGCGAAGAGCGAAGCCGCAAAGAAGCGGGCTTGTGTGCGGAGCTCGCAGACAGCTGCAGGACGCTGGCTGCCACTCTCTTGCCTCTTGAATTCACTCTTGGCATGCCAATGGAAGGTGTTCCAGGACAACTTGCCTGGGTTTGCACTTAGTCCTGATGCGTCCCTCTTTGGAAATTCTTGCTGCTCCCCTGAGTCTCCGAGATGTACAGAACACGATGGCAGCTGCTGAAAAAAAAGAAAGGCAGCAGTGAGTTTGTCAAGAAACAAGAACATAGGCAGCTGACTGTGTTTAGCAAGGAGCAGCTGCTGGACTTTTGCAATTGCCTTCACTGCGCACAGAAGCCCTCTGCTCTGCTGCTACTTTGTTCTGATTCAGGAAATTCACACTACTGAAGCTGAGCCGGGCTATTCAGCTCTGCTGCTTTTCAGCATCTCAGCTCCCCTAATGCCCTGTGGCAGCTCTCGAGGTGTTTTGCCTTTGCCAGGCTGGAATGTGCCTGCTACGACAAAGAGCTGGGCAGGAGCTGGCGGAGAGGACGGCCATCTGCCAGCAGTTTGCAGCTTGCCCAGAAAAGAGCAGTGTCCTTGCAATGTGCAGCAAATCCAATTTCTTGGCAAGTTCGGGGGAAGTGAGCACTGCTTGTACACTTTCTCCTTGAGAAACGGAGTGGAAAAGCTTTTCGCTAAGATGTAGACGACCAGAGAGGCAGAATACGGAGCTCCGCAGCTGGCCGAAGGGAAGTGCCGCTTCCCGGCGTCTTTCGGCAGAAGCGGCTCTTCGGAGCGCACCTCTGCCGCTCCACTCATCCGTGCGCGAAGAAGCCGCTTCTTCGCCTCCGGCAGCCAGAGATCGCGGTAGCTCGTTAGAGGCGAAGAGCGAAGCCGCAAAGAAGCGGGCTTGTGTGCGGAGCTCGCAGACTGCTGGAAGACGCTGGCTGCCACTCTCTTGCCTCTTGAATTCACTCTTGGCATGCCAATGGAAGGTGTTCCAGGACAACTTGCTTAGTCCTGATGCGTCCCTCTTTGGAAATTCTTGCTGCTCCCCTGAGGCTCCGAGATGCACAGAACACGATGGCAGCTGCTGAAAAAAAAGAAAGGCAGCAGTGAGTTTGTCAAGAAACAAGAACATAGGCAGCTGACTGTGTTTGGCAGGGAGCAGCTGCTGGACTTTTGCAATTGCCTTCACTGCGCACAGAAGCCCTCTGCTCTGCTGCTACTTTGTTCTCATTCAGGGAATTGCACACTACTGAAGCTGAGCCGGGCTATTCAGCTCTGCTGCTTTTCAGCATCTCACTCCCCTAATGCCCTGTGGCAGCTCTCGAGGTGTTTTGCCTTTGCCAGGCTGGAATGTGCCTGCTACTACAAAGAGCTGGGCAGGAGCTGGCGGAGAGGACGGCCATCTGCCAGCAGTTTGCAGCTTGCCCAGAAAAGAGCAGTGTCCTTGGAATGTGCAGCAAAATCAATTTCTTGGCAAGTTCGGGGGAAGTGAGCACTGCTTGTACACTTTCTCCATGAGAAACGGAGTGGAAAAGCTTTTCGCTAAGATGTAGACGACCAGAGAGGCAGAATACGGAGCTCCGCAGCTGGCCGAAGGGAAGTGCCGCTTCCGGGCGTCTTTCGGCAGAAGCGGCTCTTCGGAGCGCACCTCTGCCGCTCCACTGATCCGTGCGCGAAGAAGCCGCTTCTTCGCCTCCGGCAGCCAGAGATCGCGGTAGCTCGCTAGAGGCGAAGAGCGAAGCCGCAAAGAAGCGGGCTTGTCTGCGGAGCTCGCAGACTGCTGGAGGACGCTGGCTGCCACTCTCTTGCCTCTTGAATTCACTCTTGGCATGCCAATGGAAGGTGTTCCAGGACAACTTGCCTGGGTTTGCACTTAGTCCTGATGCGTCCCTCTTTGGAAATTCTTGCTGCTCCCCTGAGTCTCCGAGATGCACAGAACACGATGGCAGCTGCTGAAAAAAAAGAAAGGCAGCATCGAGTATGTCAAGAAACAAGAACATAGGCAGCTGACTGTGTTTGGCAAGGAGCAGCTGCTGGACTTTTGCAATTGCTTTCACTGCGCACAGAAGCCCTCTGCTCTGCTGCTACTTTGTTCTGATTCAGGAAATTCACACTACTGAAGCTGAGCCAGCCTATTCAGCTCTGCTGCTTTTCAGCATCTCAGCTCCCCTAATGCCCTGTGGCAGCTCTCGAGGTGTTTTGCCTTTGCCAGGCTGGAACGTGCCTGCTACTACAAAGAGCTGGGCAGGAGCTGGCGGAGAGGACGGCCATCTGCCAGCAGTTTGCAGCTTGCCCAGAAAAGAGCAGTGTCCTTGCAATGTGCAGCAAATCCAATTTCTTGGCAAGTTCGGGGGAAGTGAGCACTGCTTGTACACTTTCTCCATGAGAAACGGAGTGGAAAAGCTTTTCGCTAAGATGTAGACGACCAGAGAGGCAGAATGTGGAGCTCCGCAGCTGGCCGAAGGGAAGTGCCGCTTCCCGGCGTCTTTCGGCAGAAGCGGCTCTTCGGAGCGCACCGCTGCCGCTCCACTGATCCGTGCGCGAAGAAGCCGCTTCTTCGCCTCCGGCAGCCAGAGATCGCGGTAGCTCGCTAGAGGCGAAGAGCGAAGCCGCAAAGAAGCGGGCTTGTCTGCGGAGCTTGCAGACTGCTGGAGGATGCTGGCTGCCACTCTCTTGCCTCTTAAATTTTCTCTAGGCATGCGAATTGGGGGTGTTCCAGGACAACTTGCCTGGGTTTGCACTTTACAGCGCACCGCTTCCGCTCCATTCATCCGTGCGCGAAGAAGCCGCTTCTTCGCCTCCGGCAGCCAGAGATCGCGGTAGCTCGTTAGAGGCGAAGAGCGAAGCCGCAAAGAAGCGGGCTTGTGTGCGGAGCTCGCAGACTGCTGCAGGACGCTGGCTGCCACTCTTTTGCCTCTTGAATTCACGCTTGGCATGCGAATGGAAGGTGTTCCAGGACAACATGCCTGGGTTTGCACTTAGTCCTGATGCGTCCCTCTTTGGAAATTCTTGCTGCTCCCCTGAGTCTCCGAGATGCACAGAACACGATGGCAGCTGCTGAAAAAAAAGAAAGGCAGCAGTGAGTTTGTCAAGAAACAAGAACATAGGCAGCTGACTGTGTTTGGCAAGGAGCAGCTGCTGGACTTTTGCAATTGCCTTCACTGCGCACAGAAGCCCTCCGCTCTGCTGCTACTTTGTTCTCATTCAGGGAATTGCACACTACTGAAGCTGAGCCGGGCTATTCAGCTCTGCTGCTTTTCAGCATCTCAGCTCCCCTAATGCCCTGTGGCAGCTCTCGAGGTGTTTTGCCTTTGCCAGGCTGGAACGTGCCTGCTACTCCAAAGAGCTGGGCAGGAGCTGGCGGAGAGGACGGCCATCTGCCAGCAGTTTGCAGCTTGCCCAGAAAAGAGCAGTGTCCTTGGAATGTGCAGCAAAATCAATTTCTTGGCAAGTTCGGGGGAAGTGAGCACTGCTTGTACACTTTCTCCATGAGAAACGGAGTGGAAAAGCTTTTCGCTAAGATGTAGACGACCAGAGAGGCAGAATACGGAGCTCCGCAGCTGGCCGAAGGGAAGTGCCGCTTCCCGGCGTCTTTCGGCAGAAGCGGCTCTTCGGAGCGCACCTCTGCCGCTCCACTCATCCGTGCGCGAAGAAGCCGCTTCTTCGCCTCCGGCAGCCAGAGATCGCGGTAGCTCGCTAGAGGCGAAGAGCGAAGCCGCAAAGAAGCGGGCTTGTGTGCGGAGCTCGCAGACAGCTGCAGGACGCTGGCTGCCACTCTCTTGCCTCTTGAATTCACTCTTGGCATGCCAATGGAAGGTGTTCCAGGACAACTTGCCTGGGTTTGCACTTAGTCCTGATGCGTCCCTCTTTGGAAATTCTTGCTGCTCCCCTGAGTCTCCGAGATGTACAGAACACGATGGCAGCTGCTGAAAAAAAAGAAAGGCAGCAGTGAGTTTGTCAAGAAACAAGAACATAGGCAGCTGACTGTGTTTAGCAAGGAGCAGCTGCTGGACTTTTGCAATTGCCTTCACTGCGCACAGAAGCCCTCTGCTCTGCTGCTACTTTGTTCTGATTCAGGAAATTCACACTACTGAAGCTGAGCCGGGCTATTCAGCTCTGCTGCTTTTCAGCATCTCAGCTCCCCTAATGCCCTGTGGCAGCTCTCGAGGTGTTTTGCCTTTGCCAGGCTGGAATGTGCCTGCTACGACAAAGAGCTGGGCAGGAGCTGGCGGAGAGGACGGCCATCTGCCAGCAGTTTGCAGCTTGCCCAGAAAAGAGCAGTGTCCTTGCAATGTGCAGCAAATCCAATTTCTTGGCAAGTTCGGGGGAAGTGAGCACTGCTTGTACACTTTCTCCTTGAGAAACGGAGTGGAAAAGCTTTTCGCTAAGATGTAGACGACCAGAGAGGCAGAATACGGAGCTCCGCAGCTGGCCGAAGGGAAGTGCCGCTTCCCGGCGTCTTTCGGCAGAAGCGGCTCTTCGGAGCGCACCTCTGCCGCTCCACTCATCCGTGCGCGAAGAAGCCGCTTCTTCGCCTCCGGCAGCCAGAGATCGCGGTAGCTCGTTAGAGGCGAAGAGCGAAGCCGCAAAGAAGCGGGCTTGTGTGCTGAGCTCGCAGACTGCTGGAAGACGCTGGCTGCCACTCTCTTGCCTCTTGAATTCACTCTTGGCATGCCAATGGAAGGTGTTCCAGGACAACTTGCTTAGTCCTGATGCGTCCCTCTTTGGAAATTCTTGCTGCTCCCCTGAGGCTCCGAGATGCACAGAACACGATGGCAGCTGCTGAAAAAAAAGAAAGGCAGCAGTGAGTTTGTCAAGAAACAAGAACATAGGCAGCTGACTGTGTTTGGCAGGGAGCAGCTGCTGGACTTTTGCAATTGCCTTCACTGCGCACAGGAGCCCTCTGCTCTGCTGCTACTTTGTTCTCATTCAGGGAATTGCACACTACTGAAGCTGAGCCGGGCTATTCAGCTCTGCTGCTTTTCAGCATCTCACTCCCCTAATGCCCTGTGGCAGCTCTCGAGGTGTTTTGCCTTTGCCAGGCTGGAATGTGCCTGCTACTACAAAGAGCTGGACAGGAGCTGGCGGAGAGGACGGCCATCTGCCAGCAGTTTGCAGCTTGCCCAGAAAAGAGCAGTGTCCTTGGAATGTGCAGCAAAATCAATTTCTTGGCAAGTTCGGGGGAAGTGAGCACTGCTTGTACACTTTCTCCATGAGAAACGGAGTGGAAAAGCTTTTCGCTAAGATGTAGACGACCAGAGAGGCAGAATACGGAGCTCCGCAGCTGGCCGAAGGGAAGTGCCGCTTCCCGGCGTCTTTCGGCAGAAGCGGCTCTTCGGAGCGCACCTCTGCCGCTCCACTGATCCGTGCGCGAAGAAGCCGCTTCTTCGCCTCCGGCAGCCAGAGATCGCGGTAGCTCGCTAGAGGCGAAGAGCGAAGCCGCAAAGAAGCGGGCTTGTGTGCGGAGCTCGCAGACAGCTGCAGGACGCTGGCTGCCACTCTCTTGCCTCTTGAATTCACTCTTGGCATGCCAATGGAAGGTGTTCCAGGACAACTTGCCTGGGTTTGCACTTAGTCCTGATGCGTCCCTCTTTGGAAATTCTTGCTGCTCCCCTGAGTCTCCGAGATGTACAGAACACGATGGCAGCTGCTGAAAAAAAAGAAAGGCAGCAGTGAGTTTGTCAAGAAACAAGAACATAGGCAGCTGACTGTGTTTAGCAAGGAGCAGCTGCTGGACTTTTGCAATTGCCTTCACTGCGCACAGAAGCCCTCTGCTCTGCTGCTACTTTGTTCTGATTCAGGAAATTCACACTACTGAAGCTGAGCCAGCCTATTCAGCTCTGCTGCTTTTCAGCATCTCAGCTCCCCTAATGCCCTGTGGCAGCTCTCGAGGTGTTTTGCCTTTGCCAGGCTGGAATGTGCCTGCTACGACAAAGAGCTGGGCAGGAGCTGGCGGAGAGGACGGCCATCTGCCAGCAGTTTGCAGCTTGCCCAGAAAAGAGCAGTGTCCTTGCAATGTGCAGCAAATCCAATTTCTTGGCAAGTTCGGGGGAAGTGAGCACTGCTTGTACACTTTCTCCATGAGAAACGGAGTGGAAAAGCTTTTCGCTAAGATGTAGACGACCAGAGAGGCAGAATACGGAGCTCCGCAGCTGGCCGAAGGGAAGTGCCGCTTCCCGGCGTCTTTCGGC
The DNA here is from genome assembly GCF_024509145.1 of Vidua macroura. Lineage (NCBI taxonomy): Eukaryota > Metazoa > Chordata > Aves > Passeriformes > Viduidae > Vidua > Vidua macroura. The sequence continues at coordinate 3,445,693 of NC_071598.1, read as the reverse complement.
AGAAGCGGCTCTTCGGAGCGCACCTCTGCCGCTCCACTCATCCGTGCGCGAAGAAGCCGCTTCTTCGCCTCCGGCAGCCAGAGATCGCGGTAGCTCGTTAGAGGCGAAGAGCGAAGCCGCAAAGAAGCGGGCTTGTGTGCGGAGCTCGCAGACTGCTGGAAGACGCTGGCTGCCACTCTCTTGCCTCTTGAATTCACTCTTGGCATGCCAATGGAAGGTGTTCCAGGACAACTTGCTTAGTCCTGATGCGTCCCTCTTTGGAAATTCTTGCTGCTCCCCTGAGGCTCCGAGATGCACAGAACACGATGGCAGCTGCTGAAAAAAAAGAAAGGCAGCAGTGAGTTTGTCAAGAAACAAGAACATAGGCAGCTGACTGTGTTTGGCAGGGAGCAGCTGCTGGACTTTTGCAATTGCCTTCACTGCGCACAGAAGCCCTCTGCTCTGCTGCTACTTTGTTCTCATTCAGGGAATTGCACACTACTGAAGCTGAGCCGGGCTATTCAGCTCTGCTGCTTTTCAGCATCTCACTCCCCTAATGCCCTGTGGCAGCTCTCGAGGTGTTTTGCCTTTGCCAGGCTGGAATGTGCCTGCTACTACAAAGAGCTGGGCAGGAGCTGGCGGAGAGGACGGCCATCTGCCAGCAGTTTGCAGCTTGCCCAGAAAAGAGCAGTGTCCTTGGAATGTGCAGCAAAATCAATTTCTTGGCAAGTTCGGGGGAAGTGAGCACTGCTTGTACACTTTCTCCATGAGAAACGGAGTGGAAAAGCTTTTCGCTAAGATGTAGACGACCAGAGAGGCAGAATACGGAGCTCCGCAGCTGGCCGAAGGGAAGTGCCGCTTCCCGGCGTCTTTCGGCAGAAGCGGCTCTTCGGAGCGCACCTCTGCCGCTCCACTCATCCGTGCGCGAAGAAGCCGCTTCTTCGCCTCCGGCAGCCAGAGATCGCGGTAGCTCGCTAGAGGCGAAGAGCGAAGCCGCAAAGAAGCGGGCTTGTGTGCGGAGCTCGCAGACAGCTGCAGGACGCTGGCTGCCACTCTCTTGCCTCTTGAATTCACTCTTGGCATGCCAATGGAAGGTGTTCCAGGACAACTTGCCTGGGTTTGCACTTAGTCCTGATGCGTCCCTCTTTGGAAATTCTTGCTGCTCCCCTGAGTCTCCGAGATGCACAGAACACGATGGCAGCTGCTGAAAAAAAAGAAAGGCAGCATCGAGTATGTCAAGAAACAAGAACATAGGCAGCTGACTGTGTTTGGCAAGGAGCAGCTGCTGGACTTTTGCAATTGCTTTCACTGCGCACAGAAGCCCTCTGCTCTGCTGCTACTTTGTTCTGATTCAGGAAATTCACACTACTGAAGCTGAGCCAGCCTATTCAGCTCTGCTGCTTTTCAGCATCTCAGCTCCCCTAATGCCCTGTGGCAGCTCTCGAGGTGTTTTGCCTTTGCCAGGCTGGAACGTGCCTGCTACTACAAAGAGCTGGGCAGGAGCTGGCGGAGAGGACGGCCATCTGCCAGCAGTTTGCAGCTTGCCCAGAAAAGAGCAGTGTCCTTGCAATGTGCAGCAAATCCAATTTCTTGGCAAGTTCGGGGGAAGTGAGCACTGCTTGTACACTTTCTCCATGAGAAACGGAGTGGAAAAGCTTTTCGCTAAGATGTAGACGACCAGAGAGGCAGAATACGGAGCTCCGCAGCTGGCCGAAGGGAAGTGCCGCTTCCCGGCGTCTTTCGGCAGAAGCGGCTCTTCGGAGCGCACCTCTGCCGCTCCACTCATCCGTGCGCGAAGAAGCCGCTTCTTCGCCTCCGGCAGCCAGAGATCGCGGTAGCTCGCTAAAGGCGAAGAGCGAAGCCGCAAAGAAGCGGGCTTGTCTGCGGAGCTTGCAGACTGCTGGAGGATGCTGGCTGCCACTCTCTTGCCTCTTAAATTTTCTCTAGGCATGCGAATTGGGGGTGTTCCAGGACAACTTGCCTGGGTTTGCACTTTACAGCGCACCGCTTCCGCTCCATTCATCCGTGCGCGAAGAAGCCGCTTCTTCGCCTCCGGCAGCCAGAGATCGCGGTAGCTCGTTAGAGGCGAAGAGCGAAGCCGCAAAGAAGCGGGCTTGTCTGCGGAGCTCGCAGACTGCTGCAGGACGCTGGCTGCCACTCTTTTGCCTCTTGAATTCACGCTTGGCATGCGAATGGAAGGTGTTCCAGGACAACATGCCTGGGTTTGCACTTAGTCCTGATGCGTCCCTCTTTGGAAATTCTTGCTGCTCCCCTGAGTCTCCGAGATGCACAGAACACGATGGCAGCTGCTGAAAAAAAAGAAAGGCAGCAGTGAGTTTGTCAAGAAACAAGAACATAGGCAGCTGACTGTGTTTGGCAAGGAGCAGCTGCTGGACTTTTGCAATTGCCTTCACTGCGCACAGAAGCCCTCCGCTCTGCTGCTACTTTGTTCTCATTCAGGGAATTGCACACTACTGAAGCTGAGCCGGGCTATTCAGCTCTGCTGCTTTTCAGCATCTCAGCTCCCCTAATGCCCTGTGGCAGCTCTCGAGGTGTTTTGCCTTTGCCAGGCTGGAACGTGCCTGCTACTCCAAAGAGCTGGGCAGGAGCTGGCGGAGAGGACGGCCATCTGCCAGCAGTTTGCAGCTTGCCCAGAAAAGAGCAGTGTCCTTGGAATGTGCAGCAAAATCAATTTCTTGGCAAGTTCGGGGGAAGTGAGCACTGCTTGTACACTTTCTCCATGAGAAACGGAGTGGAAAAGCTTTTCGCTAAGATGTAGACGACCAGAGAGGCAGAATACGGAGCTCCGCAGCTGGCCGAAGGGAAGTGCCGCTTCCCGGCGTCTTTCGGCAGAAGCGGCTCTTCGGAGCGCACCTCTGCCGCTCCACTCATCCGTGCGCGAAGAAGCCGCTTCTTCGCCTCCGGCAGCCAGAGATCGCGGTAGCTCGCTAGAGGCGAAGAGCGAAGCCGCAAAGAAGCGGGCTTGTGTGCGGAGCTCGCAGACAGCTGCAGGACGCTGGCTGCCACTCTCTTGCCTCTTGAATTCACTCTTGGCATGCCAATGGAAGGTGTTCCAGGACAACTTGCCTGGGTTTGCACTTAGTCCTGATGCGTCCCTCTTTGGAAATTCTTGCTGCTCCCCTGAGTCTCCGAGATGTACAGAACACGATGGCAGCTGCTGAAAAAAAAGAAAGGCAGCAGTGAGTTTGTCAAGAAACAAGAACATAGGCAGCTGACTGTGTTTAGCAAGGAGCAGCTGCTGGACTTTTGCAATTGCCTTCACTGCGCACAGAAGCCCTCTGCTCTGCTGCTACTTTGTTCTGATTCAGGAAATTCACACTACTGAAGCTGAGCCAGCCTATTCAGCTCTGCTGCTTTTCAGCATCTCAGCTCCCCTAATGCCCTGTGGCAGCTCTCGAGGTGTTTTGCCTTTGCCAGGCTGGAATGTGCCTGCTACGACAAAGAGCTGGGCAGGAGCTGGCGGAGAGGACGGCCATCTGCCAGCAGTTTGCAGCTTGCCCAGAAAAGAGCAGTGTCCTTGCAATGTGCAGCAAAATCAATTTCTTGGCAAGTTCGGGGGAAGTGAGCACTGCTTGTACACTTTCTCCATGAGAAACGGAGTGGAAAAGCTTTTCGCTAAGATGTAGACGACCAGAGAGGCAGAATACGGAGCTCCGCAGCTGGCCGAAGGGAAGTGCCGCTTCCCGGCGTCTTTCGGCAGAAGCGGCTCTTCGGAGCGCACCTCTGCCGCTCCACACATCCGTGCGCGAAGAAGCCGCTTCTTCGCCTCCGGCAGCCAGAGATCGCGGTAGCTCGTTAGAGGCGAAGAGCGAAGCCGCAAAGAAGCGGGCTTGTGTGCGGAGCTCGCAGACTGCTGGAAGACGCTGGCTGCCACTCTCTTGCCTCTTGAATTCACTCTTGGCATGCCAATGGAAGGTGTTCCAGGACAACTTGCTTAGTCCTGATGCGTCCCTCTTTGGAAATTCTTGCTGCTCCCCTGAGGCTCCGAGATGCACAGAACACGATGGCAGCTGCTGAAAAAAAAGAAAGGCAGCAGTGAGTTTGTCAAGAAACAAGAACATAGGCAGCTGACTGTGTTTGGCAGGGAGCAGCTGCTGGACTTTTGCAATTGCCTTCACTGCGCACAGAAGCCCTCTGCTCTGCTGCTACTTTGTTCTCATTCAGGGAATTGCACACTACTGAAGCTGAGCCGGGCTATTCAGCTCTGCTGCTTTTCAGCATCTCACTCCCCTAATGCCCTGTGGCAGCTCTCGAGGTGTTTTGCCTTTGCCAGGCTGGAATGTGCCTGCTACTACAAAGAGCTGGGCAGGAGCTGGCGGAGAGGACGGCCATCTGCCAGCAGTTTGCAGCTTGCCCAGAAAAGAGCAGTGTCCTTGCAATGTGCAGCAAAATCAATTTCTTGGCAAGTTCGGGGGAAGTGAGCACTGCTTGTACACTTTCTCCATGAGAAACGGAGTGGAAAAGCTTTTCGCTAAGATGTAGACGACCAGAGAGGCAGAATACGGAGCTCCGCAGCTGGCCGAAGGGAAGTGCCGCTTCCCGGCGTCTTTCGGCAGAAGCGGCTCTTCGGAGCGCGCCTCTGCCGCTCCACTCATCCGTGCGCGAAGAAGCCGCTTCTTCGCCTCCGGCAGCCAGAGATCGCGGTAGCTCGCTAAAGGCGAAGAGCGAAGCCGCAAAGAAGCGGGCTTGTCTGCGGAGCTCGCAGACTGCTGGAGGATGCTGGCTGCCACTCTCTTGCCTCTTAAATTTTCTCTAGGCATGCGAATTGGGGGTGTTCCAGGACAACTTGCCTGGGTTTGCACTTTACAGCGCACCGCTTCCGCTCCATTCATCCGTGCGCGAAGAAGCCGCTTCTTCGCCTCCGGCAGCCAGAGATCGCGGTAGCTCATTAGAGGCGAAGAGCGAAGCCGCAAAGAAGCGGGCTTGTGTGCGGAGCTCGCAGACTGCTGCAGGACGCTGGCTGCCACTCTTTTGCCTCTTGAATTCACGCTTGGCATGCGAATGGAAGGTGTTCCAGGACAACATGCCTGGGTTTGCACTTAGTCCTGATGCGTCCCTCTTTGGAAATTCTTGCTGCTCCCCTGATTCTCCGAGATGCACAGAACACGATGGCAGCTGCTGAAAAAAAAGAAAGGCAGCAGTGAGTTTGTCAAGAAACAAGAACATAGGCAGCTGACTGTGTTTGGCAAGGAGCAGCTGCTGGACTTTTGCAATTGCCTTCACTGCGCACAGAAGCCCTCCGCTCTGCTGCTACTTTGTTCTCATTCAGGGAATTGCACACTACTGAAGCTGAGCCGGGCTATTCAGCTCTGCTGCTTTTCAGCATCTCAGCTCCCCTAATGCCCTGTGGCAGCTCTCGAGGTGTTTTGCCTTTGCCAGGCTGGAACGTGCCTGCTACTCCAAAGAGCTGGGCAGGAGCTGGCGGAGAGGACGGCCATCTGCCAGCAGTTTGCAGCTTGCCCAGAAAAGAGCAGTGTCCTTGGAATGTGCAGCAAAATCAATTTCTTGGCAAGTTCGGGGGAAGTGAGCACTGCTTGTACACTTTCTCCATGAGAAACGGAGTGGAAAAGCTTTTCGCTAAGATGTAGACGACCAGAGAGGCAGAATACGGAGCTCCGCAGCTGGCCGAAGGGAAGTGCCGCTTCCCGGCGTCTTTCGGCAGAAGCGGCTCTTCGGAGCGCACCTCTGCCGCTCCACTCATCCGTGCGCGAAGAAGCCGCTTCTTCGCCTCCGGCAGCCAGAGATCGCGGTAGCTCGCTAGAGGCGAAGAGCGAAGCCGCAAAGAAGCGGGCTTGTGTGCGGAGCTCGCAGACAGCTGCAGGACGCTGGCTGCCACTCTCTTGCCTCTTGAATTCACTCTTGGCATGCCAATGGAAGGTGTTCCAGGACAACTTGCCTGGGTTTGCACTTAGTCCTGATGCGTCCCTCTTTGGAAATTCTTGCTGCTCCCCTGAGTCTCCGAGATGTACAGAACACGATGGCAGCTGCTGAAAAAAAAGAAAGGCAGCAGTGAGTTTGTCAAGAAACAAGAACATAGGCAGCTGACTGTGTTTAGCAAGGAGCAGCTGCTGGACTTTTGCAATTGCCTTCACTGCGCACAGAAGCCCTCTGCTCTGCTGCTACTTTGTTCTGATTCAGGAAATTCACACTACTGAAGCTGAGCCAGCCTATTCAGCTCTGCTGCTTTTCAGCATCTCAGCTCCCCTAATGCCCTGTGGCAGCTCTCGGGGTGTTTTGCCTTTGCCAGGCTGGAACGTGCCTGCTACTACAAAGAGCTGGGCAGGAGCTGGCGGAGAGGACGGCCATCTGCCAGCAGTTTGCAGCTTGCCCAGAAAAGAGCAGTGTCCTTGGAATGTGCAGCAAATCCAATTTCTTGGCAAGTTCGGGGGAAGTGAGCACTGCTTGTACACTTTCTCCATGAGAAACGGAGTGGAAAAGCTTTTCGCTAAGATGTAGACGACCAGAGAGGCAGAATACGGAGCTCCGCAGCTGGCCGAAGGGAAGTGCCGCTTCCCGGCGTCTTTCGGCAGAAGCGGCTCTTCGGAGCGCACCTCTGCCGCTCCACTGATCCGTGCGCGAAGAAGCCGCTTCTTCGCCTCCGGCAGCCAGAGATCGCGGTAGCTCGCTAAAGGCGAAGAGCGAAGCCGCAAAGAAGCGGGCTTGTCTGCGGAGCTTGCAGACTGCTGGAGGATGCTGGCTGCCACTCTCTTGCCTCTTAAATTTTCTCTAGGCATGCGAATTGGGGGTGTTCCAGGACAACTTGCCTGGGTTTGCACTTTACAGCGCACCGCTTCCGCTCCATTCATCCGTGCGCGAAGAAGCCGCTTCTTCGCCTCCGGCAGCCAGAGATCGCGGTAGCTCGTTAGAGGCGAAGAGCGAAGCCGCAAAGAAGCGGGCTTGTGTGCGGAGCTCGCAGACTGCTGCAGGACGCTGGCTGCCACTCTTTTGCCTCTTGAATTCACGCTTGGCATGCGAATGGAAGGTGTTCCAGGACAACATGCCTGGGTTTGCACTTAGTCCTGATGCGTCCCTCTTTGGAAATTCTTGCTGCTCCCCTGAGTCTCCGAGATGCACAGAACACGATGGCAGCTGCTGAAAAAAAAGAAAGGCAGCAGTGAGTTTGTCAAGAAACAAGAACATAGGCAGCTGACTGTGTTTGGCAAGGAGCAGCTGCTGGACTTTTGCAATTGCCTTCACTGCGCACAGAAGCCCTCCGCTCTGCTGCTACTTTGTTCTCATTCAGGGAATTGCACACTACTGAAGCTGAGCCGGGCTATTCAGCTCTGCTGCTTTTCAGCATCTCAGCTCCCCTAATGCCCTGTGGCAGCTCTCGAGGTGTTTTGCCTTTGCCAGGCTGGAACGTGCCTGCTACTCCAAAGAGCTGGGCAGGAGCTGGCGGAGAGGACGGCCATCTGCCAGCAGTTTGCAGCTTGCCCAGAAAAGAGCAGTGTCCTTGGAATGTGCAGCAAAATCAATTTCTTGGCAAGTTCGGGGGAAGTGAGCACTGCTTGTACACTTTCTCCATGAGAAACGGAGTGGAAAAGCTTTTCGCTAAGATGTAGACGACCAGAGAGGCAGAATACGGAGCTCCGCAGCTGGCCGAAGGGAAGTGCCGCTTCCCGGCGTCTTTCGGCAGAAGCGGCTCTTCGGAGCGCACCTCTGCCGCTCCACTGATCCGTGCGCGAAGAAGCCGCTTCTTCGCCTCCGGCAGCCAGAGATCGCGGTAGCTCGCTAAAGGCGAAGAGCGAAGCCGCAAAGAAGCGGGCTTGTGTGCGGAGCTCGCAGACAGCTGCAGGACGCTGGCTGCCACTCTCTTGCCTCTTGAATTCACTCTTGGCATGCCAATGGAAGGTGTTCCAGGACAACTTGCCTGGGTTTGCACTTAGTCCTGATGCGTCCCTCTTTGGAAATTCTTGCTGCTCCCCTGAGTCTCCGAGATGTACAGAACACGATGGCAGCTGCTGAAAAAAAAGAAAGGCAGCAGTGAGTTTGTCAAGAAACAAGAACATAGGCAGCTGACTGTGTTTAGCAAGGAGCAGCTGCTGGACTTTTGCAATTGCCTTCACTGCGCACAGAAGCCCTCTGCTCTGCTGCTACTTTGTTCTGATTCAGGAAATTCACACTACTGAAGCTGAGCCAGCCTATTCAGCTCTGCTGCTTTTCAGCATCTCAGCTCCCCTAATGCCCTGTGGCAGCTCTCGAGGTGTTTTGCCTTTGCCAGGCTGGAATGTGCCTGCTACGACAAAGAGCTGGGCAGGAGCTGGCGGAGAGGACGGCCATCTGCCAGCAGTTTGCAGCTTGCCCAGAAAAGAGCAGTGTCCTTGCAATGTGCAGCAAATCCAATTTCTTGGCAAGTTCGGGGGAAGTGAGCACTGCTTGTACACTTTCTCCTTGAGAAACGGAGTGGAAAAGCTTTTCGCTAAGATGTAGACGACCAGAGAGGCAGAATACGGAGCTCCGCAGCTGGCCGAAGGGAAGTGCCGCTTCCCGGCGTCTTTCGGCAGAAGCGGCTCTTCGGAGCGCACCTCTGCCGCTCCACTCATCCGTGCGCGAAGAAGCCGCTTCTTCGCCTCCGGCAGCCAGAGATCGCGGTAGCTCGTTAGAGGCGAAGAGCGAAGCCGCAAAGAAGCGGGCTTGTGTGCGGAGCTCGCAGACTGCTGGAAGACGCTGGCTGCCACTCTCTTGCCTCTTGAATTCACTCTTGGCATGCCAATGGAAGGTGTTCCAGGACAACTTGCTTAGTCCTGATGCGTCCCTCTTTGGAAATTCTTGCTGCTCCCCTGAGGCTCCGAGATGCACAGAACACGATGGCAGCTGCTGAAAAAAAAGAAAGGCAGCAGTGAGTTTGTCAAGAAACAAGAACATAGGCAGCTGACTGTGTTTGGCAGGGAGCAGCTGCTGGACTTTTGCAATTGCCTTCACTGCGCACAGAAGCCCTCTGCTCTGCTGCTACTTTGTTCTCATTCAGGGAATTGCACACTACTGAAGCTGAGCCGGGCTATTCAGCTCTGCTGCTTTTCAGCATCTCACTCCCCTAATGCCCTGTGGCAGCTCTCGAGGTGTTTTGCCTTTGCCAGGCTGGAATGTGCCTGCTACTACAAAGAGCTGGGCAGGAGCTGGCGGAGAGGACGGCCATCTGCCAGCAGTTTGCAGCTTGCCCAGAAAAGAGCAGTGTCCTTGGAATGTGCAGCAAAATCAATTTCTTGGCAAGTTCGGGGGAAGTGAGCACTGCTTGTACACTTTCTCCATGAGAAACGGAGTGGAAAAGCTTTTCGCTAAGATGTAGACGACCAGAGAGGCAGAATACGGAGCTACGCAGCTCGCCGAAGGGAAGTGCCGCTTCCCGGCGTCTTTCGGCAGAAGCGGCTCTTCGGAGCGCACCTCTGCCGCTCCACTGATCCGTGCGCGAAGAAGCCGCTTCTTCGCCTCCGGCAGCCAGAGATCGCGGTAGCTCGCTAAAGGCGAAGAGCGAAGCCGCAAAGAAGCGGGCTTGTCTGCGGAGCTTGCAGACTGCTGGAGGATGCTGGCTGCCACTCTCTTGCCTCTTAAATTTTCTCTAGGCATGCGAATTGGGGGTGTTCCAGGACAACTTGCCTGGGTTTGCACTTTACAGCGCACCGCTTCCGCTCCATTCATCCGTGCGCGAAGAAGCCGCTTCTTCGCCTCCGGCAGCCAGAGATCGCGGTAGCTCATTAGAGGCGAAGAGCGAAGCCGCAAAGAAGCGGGCTTGTGTGCGGAGCTCGCAGACTGCTGCAGGACGCTGGCTGCCACTCTTTTGCCTCTTGAATTCACGCTTGGCATGCGAATGGAAGGTGTTCCAGGACAACATGCCTGGGTTTGCACTTAGTCCTGATGCGTCCCTCTTTGGAAATTCTTGCTGCTCCCCTGAGTCTCCGAGATGCACAGAACACGATGGCAGCTGCTGAAAAAAAAGAAAGGCAGCAGTGAGTTTGTCAAGAAACAAGAACATAGGCAGCTGACTGTGTTTGGCAAGGAGCAGCTGCTGGACTTTTGCAATTGCCTTCACTGCGCACAGAAGCCCTCCGCTCTGCTGCTACTTTGTTCTCATTCAGGGAATTGCACACTACTGAAGCTGAGCCGGGCTATTCAGCTCTGCTGCTTTTCAGCATCTCAGCTCCCCTAATGCCCTGTGGCAGCTCTCGAGGTGTTTTGCCTTTGCCAGGCTGGAACGTGCCTGCTACTCCAAAGAGCTGGGCAGGAGCTGGCGGAGAGGACGGCCATCTGCCAGCAGTTTGCAGCTTGCCCAGAAAAGAGCAGTGTCCTTGGAATGTGCAGCAAAATCAATTTCTTGGCAAGTTCGGGGGAAGTGAGCACTGCTTGTACACTTTCTCCATGAGAAACGGAGTGGAAAAGCTTTTCGCTAAGATGTAGACGACCAGAGAGGCAGAATACGGAGCTCCGCAGCTGGCCGAAGGGAAGTGCCGCTTCCCGGCGTCTTTCGGCAGAAGCGGCTCTTCGGAGCGCACCTCTGCCGCTCCACTCATCCGTGCGCGAAGAAGCCGCTTCTTCGCCTCCGGCAGCCAGAGATCGCGGTAGCTCGTTAGAGGCGAAGAGCGAAGCCGCAAAGAAGCGGGCTTGTGTGCGGAGCTCGCAGACTGCTGGAAGACGCTGGCTGCCACTCTCTTGCCTCTTGAATTCACTCTTGGCATGCCAATGGAAGGTGTTCCAGGACAACTTGCTTAGTCCTGATGCGTCCCTCTTTGGAAATTCTTGCTGCTCCCCTGAGGCTCCGAGATGCACAGAACACGATGGCAGCTGCTGAAAAAAAAGAAAGGCAGCAGTGAGTTTGTCAAGAAACAAGAACATAGGCAGCTGACTGTGTTTGGCAGGGAGCAGCTGCTGGACTTTTGCAATTGCCTTCACTGCGCACAGAAGCCCTCTGCTCTGCTGCTACTTTGTTCTCATTCAGGGAATTGCACACTACTGAAGCTGAGCCGGGCTATTCAGCTCTGCTGCTTTTCAGCATCTCACTCCCCTAATGCCCTGTGGCAGCTCTCGAGGTGTTTTGCCTTTGCCAGGCTGGAATGTGCCTGCTACTACAAAGAGCTGGGCAGGAGCTGGCGGAGAGGACGGCCATCTGCCAGCAGTTTGCAGCTTGCCCAGAAAAGAGCAGTGTCCTTGGAATGTGCAGCAAAATCAATTTCTTGGCAAGTTCGGGGGAAGTGAGCACTGCTTGTACACTTTCTCCATGAGAAACGGAGTGGAAAAGCTTTTCGCTAAGATGTAGACGACCAGAGAGGCAGAATACGGAGCTCCGCAGCTGGCCGAAGGGAAGTGCCGCTTCCCGGCGTCTTTCGGCAGAAGCGGCTCTTCGGAGCGCACCTCTGCCGGTCCACTCATCCGTGCGCGAAGAAGCCGCTTCTTCGCCTCCGGCAGCCAGAGATCGCGGTAGCTCGCTAGAGGCGAAGAGCGAAGCCGCAAAGAAGCGGGCTTGTGTGCGGAGCTCGCAGACAGCTGCAGGACGCTGGCTGCCACTCTCTTGCCTCTTGAATTCACTCTTGGCATGCCAATGGAAGGTGTTCCAGGACAACTTGCCTGGGTTTGCACTTAGTCCTGATGCGTCCCTCTTTGGAAATTCTTGCTGCTCCCCTGAGTCTCCGAGATGCACAGAACACGATGGCAGCTGCTGAAAAAAAAGAAAGGCAGCATCGAGTATGTCAAGAAACAAGAACATAGGCAGCTGACTGTGTTTGGCAAGGAGCAGCTGCTGGACTTTTGCAATTGCTTTCACTGCGCACAGAAGCCCTCTGCTCTGCTGCTACTTTGTTCTGATTCAGGAAATTCACACTACTGAAGCTGAGCCAGCCTATTCAGCTCTGCTGCTTTTCAGCATCTCAGCTCCCCTAATGCCCTGTGGCAGCTCTCGAGGTGTTTTGCCTTTGCCAGGCTGGAACGTGCCTGCTACTACAAAGAGCTGGGCAGGAGCTGGCGGAGAGGACGGCCATCTGCCAGCAGTTTGCAGCTTGCCCAGAAAAGAGCAGTGTCCTTGCAATGTGCAGCAAATCCAATTTCTTGGCAAGTTCGGGGGAAGTGAGCACTGCTTGTACACTTTCTCCATGAGAAACGGAGTGGAAAAGCTTTTCGCTAAGATGTAGACGACCAGAGAGGCAGAATGTGGAGCTCCGCAGCTGGCCGAAGGGAAGTGCCGCTTCCCGGCGTCTTTCGGCAGAAGCGGCTCTTCGGAGCGCACCGCTGCCGCTCCACTGATCCGTGCGCGAAGAAGCCGCTTCTTCGCCTCCGGCAGCCAGAGATCGCGGTAGCTCGCTAGAGGCGAAGAGCGAAGCCGCAAAGAAGCGGGCTTGTCTGCGGAGCTCGCAGACTGCTGGAGGATGCTGGCTGCCACTCTCTTGCCTCTTAAATTTTCTCTAGGCATGCGAATTGGGGGGGTTCCCGGACAACTTGCCTGGGTTTGCACTTTACAGCGCACCGCTTCCGCTCCATTCATCCGTGCGCGAAGAAGCCGCTTCTTCGCCTCCGGCAGCCAGAGATCGCGGTAGCTCGTTAGAGGCGAAGAGCGAAGCTGCAAAGAAGCGGGCTTGTGTGCGGAGCTCGCAGACTGCTGCAGGACGCTGGCTGCCACTCTCTTGCCTCTTGAATTCACGCTTGGCATGCGAATGGAAGGTGTTCCAGGACAACATGCCTGGGTTTGCACTTAGTCCTGATGCGTCCCTCTTGGGAAATTCTAGCTGCTCCCCTGAGGCTCCGAGATGCACAGAACACGATGGCAGCTGCTGAAAAAAAAGAAAGGCAGCAGTGAGTTTGTCAAGAAACAAGAACATAGGCAGCTGACTGTGTTTGGCAGGGAGCAGCTGCTGGACTTTTGCAATTGCCTTCACTGCGCACAGAAGCCCTCTGCTCTGCTGCTACTTTGTTCTCATTCAGGGAATTGCACACTACTGAAGCTGAGCCAGCCTATTCAGCTCTGCTGCTTTTCAGCATCTCAGCTCCCCTAATGCCCTGTGGCAGCTCTCGGGGTGTTTTGCCTTTGCCAGGCTGGAACGTGCCTGCTACTACAAAGAGCTGGGCAGGAGCTGGCGGAGAGGACGGCCATCTGCCAGCAGTTTGCAGCTTGCCCAGAAAAGAGCAGTGTCCTTGGAATGTGCAGCAAATCCAATTTCTTGGCAAGTTCGGGGGAAGTGAGCACTGCTTGTACACTTTCTCCATGAGAAACGGAGTGGAAAAGCTTTTCGCTAAGATGTAGACGACCAGAGAGGCAGAATACGGAGCTCCGCAGCTGGCCGAAGGGAAGTGCCGCTTCCCGGCGTCTTTCGGCAGAAGCGGCTCTTCGGAGCGCACCTCTGCCGCTCCACTGATCCGTGCGCGAAGAAGCCGCTTCTTCGCCTCCGGCAGCCAGAGATCGCGGTAGCTCGCTAAAGGCGAAGAGCGAAGCCGCAAAGAAGCGGGCTTGTCTGCGGAGCTTGCAGACTGCTGGAGGATGCTGGCTGCCACTCTCTTGCCTCTTAAATTTTCTCTAGGCATGCGAATTGGGGGTGTTCCAGGACAACTTGCCTGGGTTTGCACTTTACAGCGCACCGCTTCCGCTCCATTCATCCGTGCGCGAAGAAGCCGCTTCTTCGCCTCCGGCAGCCAGAGATCGCGGTAGCTCGTTAGAGGCGAAGAGCGAAGCCGCAAAGAAGCGGGCTTGTGTGCGGAGCTCGCAGACTGCTGCAGGACGCTGGCTGCCACTCTTTTGCCTCTTGAATTCACGCTTGGCATGCGAATGGAAGGTGTTCCAGGACAACATGCCTGGGTTTGCACTTAGTCCTGATGCGTCCCTCTTTGGAAATTCTTGCTGCTCCCCTGAGTCTCCGAGATGCACAGAACACGATGGCAGCTGCTGAAAAAAAAGAAAGGCAGCAGTGAGTTTGTCAAGAAACAAGAACATAGGCAGCTGACTGTGTTTGGCAAGGAGCAGCTGCTGGACTTTTGCAATTGCCTTCACTGCGCACAGAAGCCCTCCGCTCTGCTGCTACTTTGTTCTCATTCAGGGAATTGCACACTACTGAAGCTGAGCCGGGCTATTCAGCTCTGCTGCTTTTCAGCATCTCAGCTCCCCTAATGCCCTGTGGCAGCTCTCGAGGTGTTTTGCCTTTGCCAGGCTGGAACGTGCCTGCTACTCCAAAGAGCTGGGCAGGAGCTGGCGGAGAGGACGGCCATCTGCCAGCAGTTTGCAGCTTGCCCAGAAAAGAGCAGTGTCCTTGGAATGTGCAGCAAAATCAATTTCTTGGCAAGTTCGGGGGAAGTGAGCACTGCTTGTACACTTTCTCCATGAGAAACGGAGTGGAAAAGCTTTTCGCTAAGATGTAGACGACCAGAGAGGCAGAATACGGAGCTCCGCAGCTGGCCGAAGGGAAGTGCCGGTTCCCGGCGTCTTTCGGCAGAAGCGGCTCTTCGGAGCGCACCTCTGCCGCTCCACTGATCCGTGCGCGAAGAAGCCGCTTCTTCGCCTCCGGCAGCCAGAGATCGCGGTAGCTCGCTAGAGGCGAAGAGCGAAGCCGCAAAGAAGCGGGCTTGTGTGCGGAGCTCGCAGACAGCTGCAGGACGCTGGCTGCCACTCTCTTGCCTCTTGAATTCACTCTTGGCATGCCAATGGAAGGTGTTCCAGGACAACTTGCCTGGGTTTGCACTTAGTCCTGATGCGTCCCTCTTTGGAAATTCTTGCTGCTCCCCTGAGTCTCCGAGATGTACAGAACACGATGGCAGCTGCTGAAAAAAAAGAAAGGCAGCAGTGAGTTTGTCAAGAAACAAGAACATAGGCAGCTGACTGTGTTTAGCAAGGAGCAGCTGCTGGACTTTTGCAATTGCCTTCACTGCGCACAGAAGCCCTCTGCTCTGCTGCTACTTTGTTCTGATTCAGGAAATTCACACTACTGAAGCTGAGCCAGCCTATTCAGCTCTGCTGCTTTTCAGCATCTCAGCTCCCCTAATGCCCTGTGGCAGCTCTCGAGGTGTTTTGCCTTTGCCAGGCTGGAATGTGCCTGCTACGACAAAGAGCTGGGCAGGAGCTGGCGGAGAGGACGGCCATCTGCCAGCAGTTTGCAGCTTGCCCAGAAAAGAGCAGTGTCCTTGCAATGTGCAGCAAATCCAATTTCTTGGCAAGTTCGGGGGAAGTGAGCACTGCTTGTACACTTTCTCCTTGAGAAACGGAGTGGAAAAGCTTTTCGCTAAGATGTAGACGACCAGAGAGGCAGAATACGGAGCTCCGCAGCTGGCCGAAGGGAAGTGCCGCTTCCCGGCGTCTTTCGGCAGAAGCGGCTCTTCGGAGCGCACCTCTGCCGCTCCACACATCCGTGCGCGAAGAAGCCGCTTCTTCGCCTCCGGCAGCCAGAGATCGCGGTAGCTCGTTAGAGGCGAAGAGCGAAGCCGCAAAGAAGCGGGCTTGTGTGCGGAGCTCGCAGACTGCTGGAAGACGCTGGCTGCCACTCTCTTGCCTCTTGAATTCACTCTTGGCATGCCAATGGAAGGTGTTCCAGGACAACTTGCTTAGTCCTGATGCGTCCCTCTTTGGAAATTCTTGCTGCTCCCCTGAGGCTCCGAGATGCACAGAACACGATGGCAGCTGCTGAAAAAAAAGAAAGGCAGCAGTGAGTTTGTCAAGAAACAAGAACATAGGCAGCTGACTGTGTTTGGCAGGGAGCAGCTGCTGGACTTTTGCAATTGCCTTCACTGCGCACAGAAGCCCTCTGCTCTGCTGCTACTTTGTTCTCATTCAGGGAATTGCACACTACTGAAGCTGAGCCGGGCTATTCAGCTCTGCTGCTTTTCAGCATCTCACTCCCCTAATGCCCTGTGGCAGCTCTCGAGGTGTTTTGCCTTTGCCAGGCTGGAATGTGCCTGCTACTACAAAGAGCTGGGCAGGAGCTGGCGGAGAGGACGGCCATCTGCCAGCAGTTTGCAGCTTGCCCAGAAAAGAGCAGTGTCCTTGGAATGTGCAGCAAAATCAATTTCTTGGCAAGTTCGGGGGAAGTGAGCACTGCTTGTACACTTTCTCCATGAGAAACGGAGTGGAAAAGCTTTTCGCTAAGATGTAGACGACCAGAGAGGCAGAATACGGAGCTCCGCAGCTGGCCGAAGGGAAGTGCCGCTTCCCGGCGTCTTTCGGCAGAAGCGGCTCTTCGGAGCGCGCCTCTGCCGCTCCACTCATCCGTGCGCGAAGAAGCCGCTTCTTCGCCTCCGGCAGCCAGAGATCGCGGTAGCTCGCTAAAGGCGAAGAGCGAAGCCGCAAAGAAGCGGGCTTGTCTGCGGAGCTTGCAGACTGCTGGAGGATGCTGGCTGCCACTCTCTTGCCTCTTAAATTTTCTCTAGGCATGCGAATTGGGGGTGTTCCAGGACAACTTGCCTGGGTTTGCACTTTACAGCGCACCGCTTCCGCTCCATTCATCCGTGCGCGAAGAAGCCGCTTCTTCGCCTCCGGCAGCCAGAGATCGCGGTAGCTCATTAGAGGCGAAGAGCGAAGCCGCAAAGAAGCGGGCTTGTGTGCGGAGCTCGCAGACTGCTGCAGGACGCTGGCTGCCACTCTTTTGCCTCTTGAATTCACGCTTGGCATGCGAATGGAAGGTGTTCCAGGACAACATGCCTGGGTTTGCACTTAGTCCTGATGCGTCCCTCTTTGGAAATTCTTGCTGCTCCCCTGATTCTCCGAGATGCACAGAACACGATGGCAGCTGCTGAAAAAAAAGAAAGGCAGCAGTGAGTTTGTCAAGAAACAAGAACATAGGCAGCTGACTGTGTTTGGCAAGGAGCAGCTGCTGGACTTTTGCAATTGCCTTCACTGCGCACAGAAGCCCTCCGCTCTGCTGCTACTTTGTTCTCATTCAGGGAATTGCACACTACTGAAGCTGAGCCGGGCTATTCAGCTCTGCTGCTTTTCAGCATCTCAGCTCCCCTAATGCCCTGTGGCAGCTCTCGAGGTGTTTTGCCTTTGCCAGGCTGGAACGTGCCTGCTACTCCAAAGAGCTGGGCAGGAGCTGGCGGAGAGGACGGCCATCTGCCAGCAGTTTGCAGCTTGCCCAGAAAAGAGCAGTGTCCTTGGAATGTGCAGCAAAATCAATTTCTTGGCAAGTTCGGGGGAAGTGAGCACTGCTTGTACACTTTCTCCATGAGAAACGGAGTGGAAAAGCTTTTCGCTAAGATGTAGACGACCAGAGAGGCAGAATACGGAGCTCCGCAGCTGGCCGAAGGGAAGTGCCGCTTCCCGGCGTCTTTCGGCAGAAGCGGCTCTTCGGAGCGCACCTCTGCCGCTCCACTCATCCGTGCGCGAAGAAGCCGCTTCTTCGCCTCCGGCAGCCAGAGATCGCGGTAGCTCGCTAAAGGCGAAGAGCGAAGCCGCAAAGAAGCGGGCTTGTCTGCGGAGCTTGCAGACTGCTGGAGGATGCTGGCTGCCACTCTCTTGCCTCTTAAATTTTCTCTAGGCATGCGAATTGGGGGTGTTCCAGGACAACTTGCCTGGGTTTGCACTTTACAGCGCACCGCTTCCGCTCCATTCATCCGTGCGCGAAGAAGCCGCTTCTTCGCCTCCGGCAGCCAGAGATCGCGGTAGCTCGTTAGAGGCGAAGAGCGAAGCCGCAAAGAAGCGGGCTTGTGTGCGGAGCTCGCAGACTGCTGCAGGACGCTGGCTGCCACTCTTTTGCCTCTTGAATTCACGCTTGGCATGCGAATGGAAGGTGTTCCAGGACAACATGCCTGGGTTTGCACTTAGTCCTGATGCGTCCCTCTTTGGAAATTCTTGCTGCTCCCCTGAGTCTCCGAGATGCACAGAACACGATGGCAGCTGCTGAAAAAAAAGAAAGGCAGCAGTGAGTTTGTCAAGAAACAAGAACATAGGCAGCTGACTGTGTTTGGCAAGGAGCAGCTGCTGGACTTTTGCAATTGCCTTCACTGCGCACAGAAGCCCTCCGCTCTGCTGCTACTTTGTTCTCATTCAGGGAATTGCACACTACTGAAGCTGAGCCGGGCTATTCAGCTCTGCTGCTTTTCAGCATCTCAGCTCCCCTAATGCCCTGTGGCAGCTCTCGAGGTGTTTTGCCTTTGCCAGGCTGGAACGTGCCTGCTACTCCAAAGAGCTGGGCAGGAGCTGGCGGAGAGGACGGCCATCTGCCAGCAGTTTGCAGCTTGCCCAGAAAAGAGCAGTGTCCTTGGAATGTGCAGCAAAATCAATTTCTTGGCAAGTTCGGGGGAAGTGAGCACTGCTTGTACACTTTCTCCATGAGAAACGGAGTGGAAAAGCTTTTCGCTAAGATGTAGACGACCAGAGAGGCAGAATACGGAGCTCCGCAGCTGGCCGAAGGGAAGTGCCGCTTCCCGGCGTCTTTCGGCAGAAGCGGCTCTTCGGAGCGCACCTCTGCCGCTCCACTGATCCGTGCGCGAAGAAGCCGCTTCTTCGCCTCCGGCAGCCAGAGATCGCGGTAGCTCGCTAAAGGCGAAGAGCGAAGCCGCAAAGAAGCGGGCTTGTGTGCGGAGCTCGCAGACAGCTGCAGGACGCTGGCTGCCACTCTCTTGCCTCTTGAATTCACTCTTGGCATGCCAATGGAAGGTGTTCCAGGACAACTTGCCTGGGTTTGCACTTAGTCCTGATGCGTCCCTCTTTGGAAATTCTTGCTGCTCCCCTGAGTCTCCGAGATGTACAGAACACGATGGCAGCTGCTGAAAAAAAAGAAAGGCAGCAGTGAGTTTGTCAAGAAACAAGAACATAGGCAGCTGACTGTGTTTAGCAAGGAGCAGCTGCTGGACTTTTGCAATTGCCTTCACTGCGCACAGAAGCCCTCTGCTCTGCTGCTACTTTGTTCTGATTCAGGAAATTCACACTACTGAAGCTGAGCCAGCCTATTCAGCTCTGCTGCTTTTCAGCATCTCAGCTCCCCTAATGCCCTGTGGCAGCTCTCGAGGTGTTTTGCCTTTGCCAGGCTGGAATGTGCCTGCTACGACAAAGAGCTGGGCAGGAGCTGGCGGAGAGGACGGCCATCTGCCAGCAGTTTGCAGCTTGCCCAGAAAAGAGCAGTGTCCTTGCAATGTGCAGCAAATCCAATTTCTTGGCAAGTTCGGGGGAAGTGAGCACTGCTTGTACACTTTCTCCTTGAGAAACGGAGTGGAAAAGCTTTTCGCTAAGATGTAGACGACCAGAGAGGCAGAATACGGAGCTCCGCAGCTGGCCGAAGGGAAGTGCCGCTTCCCGGCGTCTTTCGGCAGAAGCGGCTCTTCGGAGCGCACCTCTGCCGCTCCACTCATCCGTGCGCGAAGAAGCCGCTTCTTCGCCTCCGGCAGCCAGAGATCGCGGTAGCTCGTTAGAGGCGAAGAGCGAAGCCGCAAAGAAGCGGGCTTGTGTGCGGAGCTCGCAGACTGCTGGAAGACGCTGGCTGCCACTCTCTTGCCTCTTGAATTCACTCTTGGCATGCCAATGGAAGGTGTTCCAGGACAACTTGCTTAGTCCTGATGCGTCCCTCTTTGGAAATTCTTGCTGCTCCCCTGAGGCTCCGAGATGCACAGAACACGATGGCAGCTGCTGAAAAAAAAGAAAGGCAGCAGTGAGTTTGTCAAGAAACAAGAACATAGGCAGCTGACTGTGTTTGGCAGGGAGCAGCTGCTGGACTTTTGCAATTGCCTTCACTGCGCACAGAAGCCCTCTGCTCTGCTGCTACTTTGTTCTCATTCAGGGAATTGCACACTACTGAAGCTGAGCCGGGCTATTCAGCTCTGCTGCTTTTCAGCATCTCACTCCCCTAATGCCCTGTGGCAGCTCTCGAGGTGTTTTGCCTTTGCCAGGCTGGAATGTGCCTGCTACTACAAAGAGCTGGGCAGGAGCTGGCGGAGAGGACGGCCATCTGCCAGCAGTTTGCAGCTTGCCCAGAAAAGAGCAGTGTCCTTGGAATGTGCAGCAAAATCAATTTCTTGGCAAGTTCGGGGGAAGTGAGCACTGCTTGTACACTTTCTCCATGAGAAACGGAGTGGAAAAGCTTTTCGCTAAGATGTAGACGACCAGAGAGGCAGAATACGGAGCTCCGCAGCTGGCCGAAGGGAAGTGCCGCTTCCCGGCGTCTTTCGGCAGAAGCGGCTCTTCGGAGCGCACCTCTGCCGCTCCACTCATCCGTGCGCGAAGAAGCCGCTTCTTCGCCTCCGGCAGCCAGAGATCGCGGTAGCTCGCTAGAGGCGAAGAGCGAAGCCGCAAAGAAGCGGGCTTGTGTGCGGAGCTCGCAGACAGCTGCAGGACGCTGGCTGCCACTCTCTTGCCTCTTGAATTCACTCTTGGCATGCCAATGGAAGGTGTTCCAGGACAACTTGCCTGGGTTTGCACTTAGTCCTGATGCGTCCCTCTTTGGAAATTCTTGCTGCTCCCCTGAGTCTCCGAGATGTACAGAACACGATGGCAGCTGCTGAAAAAAAAGAAAGGCAGCAGTGAGTTTGTCAAGAAACAAGAACATAGGCAGCTGACTGTGTTTAGCAAGGAGCAGCTGCTGGACTTTTGCAATTGCCTTCACTGCGCACAGAAGCCCTCTGCTCTGCTGCTACTTTGTTCTGATTCAGGAAATTCACACTACTGAAGCTGAGCCAGCCTATTCAGCTCTGCTGCTTTTCAGCATCTCAGCTCCCCTAATGCCCTGTGGCAGCTCTCGAGGTGTTTTGCCTTTGCCAGGCTGGAACGTGCCTGCTACTCCAAAGAGCTGGGCAGGAGCTGGCGGAGAGGACGGCCATCTGCCAGCAGTTTGCAGCTTGCCCAGAAAAGAGCAGTGTCCTTGGAATGTGCAGCAAAATCAATTTCTTGGCAAGTTCGGGGGAAGTGAGCACTGCTTGTACACTTTCTCCATGAGAAACGGAGTGGAAAAGCTTTTCGCTAAGATGTAGACGACCAGAGAGGCAGAATACGGAGCTCCGCAGCTGGCCGAAGGGAAGTGCCGCTTCCCGGCGTCTTTCGGCAGAAGCGGCTCTTCGGAGCGCACCTCTGCCGCTCCACTGATCCGTGCGCGAAGAAGCCGCTTCTTCGCCTCCGGCAGCCAGAGATCGCGGTAGCTCGCTAAAGGCGAAGAGCGAAGCCGCAAAGAAGCGGGCTTGTGTGCGGAGCTCGCAGACAGCTGCAGGACGCTGGCTGCCACTCTCTTGCCTCTTGAATTCACTCTTGGCATGCCAATGGAAGGTGTTCCAGGACAACTTGCCTGGGTTTGCACTTAGTCCTGATGCGTCCCTCTTTGGAAATTCTTGCTGCTCCCCTGAGTCTCCGAGATGTACAGAACACGATGGCAGCTGCTGAAAAAAAAGAAAGGCAGCAGTGAGTTTGTCAAGAAACAAGAACATAGGCAGCTGACTGTGTTTAGCAAGGAGCAGCTGCTGGACTTTTGCAATTGCCTTCACTGCGCACAGAAGCCCTCTGCTCTGCTGCTACTTTGTTCTGATTCAGGAAATTCACACTACTGAAGCTGAGCCAGCCTATTCAGCTCTGCTGCTTTTCAGCATCTCAGCTCCCCTAATGCCCTGTGGCAGCTCTCGAGGTGTTTTGCCTTTGCCAGGCTGGAATGTGCCTGCTACGACAAAGAGCTGGGCAGGAGCTGGCGGAGAGGACGGCCATCTGCCAGCAGTTTGCAGCTTGCCCAGAAAAGAGCAGTGTCCTTGCAATGTGCAGCAAATCCAATTTCTTGGCAAGTTCGGGGGAAGTGAGCACTGCTTGTACACTTTCTCCTTGAGAAACGGAGTGGAAAAGCTTTTCGCTAAGATGTAGACGACCAGAGAGGCAGAATACGGAGCTCCGCAGCTGGCCGAAGGGAAGTGCCGCTTCCCGGCGTCTTTCGGCAGAAGCGGCTCTTCGGAGCGCACCTCTGCCGCTCCACTCATCCGTGCGCGAAGAAGCCGCTTCTTCGCCTCCGGCAGCCAGAGATCGCGGTAGCTCGTTAGAGGCGAAGAGCGAAGCCGCAAAGAAGCGGGCTTGTGTGCGGAGCTCGCAGACTGCTGGAAGACGCTGGCTGCCACTCTCTTGCCTCTTGAATTCACTCTTGGCATGCCAATGGAAGGTGTTCCAGGACAACTTGCTTAGTCCTGATGCGTCCCTCTTTGGAAATTCTTGCTGCTCCCCTGAGGCTCCGAGATGCACAGAACACGATGGCAGCTGCTGAAAAAAAAGAAAGGCAGCAGTGAGTTTGTCAAGAAACAAGAACATAGGCAGCTGACTGTGTTTGGCAGGGAGCAGCTGCTGGACTTTTGCAATTGCCTTCACTGCGCACAGAAGCCCTCTGCTCTGCTGCTACTTTGTTCTCATTCAGGGAATTGCACACTACTGAAGCTGAGCCGGGCTATTCAGCTCTGCTGCTTTTCAGCATCTCACTCCCCTAATGCCCTGTGGCAGCTCTCGAGGTGTTTTGCCTTTGCCAGGCTGGAATGTGCCTGCTACTACAAAGAGCTGGGCAGGAGCTGGCGGAGAGGACGGCCATCTGCCAGCAGTTTGCAGCTTGCCCAGAAAAGAGCAGTGTCCTTGGAATGTGCAGCAAAATCAATTTCTTGGCAAGTTCGGGGGAAGTGAGCACTGCTTGTACACTTTCTCCATGAGAAACGGAGTGGAAAAGCTTTTCGCTAAGATGTAGACGACCAGAGAGGCAGAATACGGAGCTCCGCAGCTGGCCGAAGGGAAGTGCCGCTTCCCGGCGTCTTTCGGCAGAAGCGGCTCTTCGGAGCGCACCTCTGCCGCTCCACTGATCCGTGCGCGAAGAAGCCGCTTCTTCGCCTCCGGCAGCCAGAGATCGCGGTAGCTCGCTAAAGGCGAAGAGCGAAGCCGCAAAGAAGCGGGCTTGTCTGCGGAGCTTGCAGACTGCTGGAGGATGCTGGCTGCCACTCTCTTGCCTCTTAAATTTTCTCTAGGCATGCGAATTGGGGGTGTTCCAGGACAACTTGCCTGGGTTTGCACTTTACAGCGCACCGCTTCCGCTCCATTCATCCGTGCGCGAAGAAGCCGCTTCTTCGCCTCCGGCAGCCAGAGATCGCGGTAGCTCATTAGAGGCGAAGAGCGAAGCCGCAAAGAAGCGGGCTTGTGTGCGGAGCTCGCAGACTGCTGCAGGACGCTGGCTGCCACTCTTTTGCCTCTTGAATTCACGCTTGGCATGCGAATGGAAGGTGTTCCAGGACAACATGCCTGGGTTTGCACTTAGTCCTGATGCGTCCCTCTTTGGAAATTCTTGCTGCTCCCCTGAGTCTCCGAGATGCACAGAACACGATGGCAGCTGCTGAAAAAAAAGAAAGGCAGCAGTGAGTTTGTCAAGAAACAAGAACATAGGCAGCTGACTGTGTTTGGCAAGGAGCAGCTGCTGGACTTTTGCAATTGCCTTCACTGCGCACAGAAGCCCTCCGCTCTGCTGCTACTTTGTTCTCATTCAGGGAATTGCACACTACTGAAGCTGAGCCGGGCTATTCAGCTCTGCTGCTTTTCAGCATCTCAGCTCCCCTAATGCCCTGTGGCAGCTCTCGAGGTGTTTTGCCTTTGCCAGGCTGGAACGTGCCTGCTACTCCAAAGAGCTGGGCAGGAGCTGGCGGAGAGGACGGCCATCTGCCAGCAGTTTGCAGCTTGCCCAGAAAAGAGCAGTGTCCTTGGAATGTGCAGCAAAATCAATTTCTTGGCAAGTTCGGGGGAAGTGAGCACTGCTTGTACACTTTCTCCATGAGAAACGGAGTGGAAAAGCTTTTCGCTAAGATGTAGACGACCAGAGAGGCAGAATACGGAGCTCCGCAGCTGGCCGAAGGGAAGTGCCGCTTCCCGGCGTCTTTCGGCAGAAGCGGCTCTTCGGAGCGCACCTCTGCCGCTCCACTCATCCGTGCGCGAAGAAGCCGCTTCTTCGCCTCCGGCAGCCAGAGATCGCGGTAGCTCGTTAGAGGCGAAGAGCGAAGCCGCAAAGAAGCGGGCTTGTGTGCGGAGCTCGCAGACAGCTGCAGGACGCTGGCTGCCACTCTCTTGCCTCTTGAATTCACTCTTGGCATGCCAATGGAAGGTGTTCCAGGACAACTTGCCTGGGTTTGCACTTAGTCCTGATGCGTCCCTCTTTGGAAATTCTTGCTGCTCCCCTGAGTCTCCGAGATGTACAGAACACGATGGCAGCTGCTGAAAAAAAAGAAAGGCAGCAGTGAGTTTGTCAAGAAACAAGAACATAGGCAGCTGACTGTGTTTAGCAAGGAGCAGCTGCTGGACTTTTGCAATTGCCTTCACTGCGCACAGAAGCCCTCTGCTCTGCTGCTACTTTGTTCTGATTCAGGAAATTCACACTACTGAAGCTGAGCCAGCCTATTCAGCTCTGCTGCTTTTCAGCATCTCAGCTCCCCTAATGCCCTGTGGCAGCTCTCGAGGTGTTTTGCCTTTGCCAGGCTGGAATGTGCCTGCTACGACAAAGAGCTGGGCAGGAGCTGGCGGAGAGGACGGCCATCTGCCAGCAGTTTGCAGCTTGCCCAGAAAAGAGCAGTGTCCTTGCAATGTGCAGCAAATCCAATTTCTTGGCAAGTTCGGGGGAAGTGAGCACTGCTTGTACACTTTCTCCTTGAGAAACGGAGTGGAAAAGCTTTTCGCTAAGATGTAGACGACCAGAGAGGCAGAATACGGAGCTCCGCAGCTGGCCGAAGGGAAGTGCCGCTTCCCGGCGTCTTTCGGCAGAAGCGGCTCTTCGGAGCGCACCTCTGCCGCTCCACTCATCCGTGCGCGAAGAAGCCGCTTCTTCGCCTCCGGCAGCCAGAGATCGCGGTAGCTCGTTAGAGGCGAAGAGCGAAGCCGCAAAGAAGCGGGCTTGTGTGCGGAGCTCGCAGACTGCTGGAAGACGCTGGCTGCCACTCTCTTGCCTCTTGAATTCACTCTTGGCATGCCAATGGAAGGTGTTCCAGGACAACTTGCTTAGTCCTGATGCGTCCCTCTTTGGAAATTCTTGCTGCTCCCCTGAGGCTCCGAGATGCACAGAACACGATGGCAGCTGCTGAAAAAAAAGAAAGGCAGCAGTGAGTTTGTCAAGAAACAAGAACATAGGCAGCTGACTGTGTTTGGCAGGGAGCAGCTGCTGGACTTTTGCAATTGCCTTCACTGCGCACAGAAGCCCTCTGCTCTGCTGCTACTTTGTTCTCATTCAGGGAATTGCACACTACTGAAGCTGAGCCGGGCTATTCAGCTCTGCTGCTTTTCAGCATCTCACTCCCCTAATGCCCTGTGGCAGCTCTCGAGGTGTTTTGCCTTTGCCAGGCTGGAATGTGCCTGCTACTACAAAGAGCTGGGCAGGAGCTGGCGGAGAGGACGGCCATCTGCCAGCAGTTTGCAGCTTGCCCAGAAAAGAGCAGTGTCCTTGGAATGTGCAGCAAAATCAATTTCTTGGCAAGTTCGGGGGAAGTGAGCACTGCTTGTACACTTTCTCCATGAGAAACGGAGTGGAAAAGCTTTTCGCTAAGATGTAGACGACCAGAGAGGCAGAATACGGAGCTCCGCAGCTGGCCGAAGGGAAGTGCCGCTTCCCGGCGTCTTTCGGCAGAAGCGGCTCTTCGGAGCGCACCTCTGCCGCTCCACTGATCCGTGCGCGAAGAAGCCGCTTCTTCGCCTCCGGCAGCCAGAGATCGCGGTAGCTCGCTAGAGGCGAAGAGCGAAGCCGCAAAGAAGCGGGCTTGTGTGCGGAGCTCGCAGACAGCTGCAGGACGCTGGCTGCCACTCTCTTGCCTCTTGAATTCACTCTTGGCATGCCAATGGAAGGTGTTCCAGGACAACTTGCCTGGGTTTGCACTTAGTCCTGATGCGTCCCTCTTTGGAAATTCTTGCTGCTCCCCTGAGTCTCCGAGATGTACAGAACACGATGGCAGCTGCTGAAAAAAAAGAAAGGCAGCAGTGAGTTTGTCAAGAAACAAGAACATAGGCAGCTGACTGTGTTTAGCAAGGAGCAGCTGCTGGACTTTTGCAATTGCCTTCACTGCGCACAGAAGCCCTCTGCTCTGCTGCTACTTTGTTCTGATTCAGGAAATTCACACTACTGAAGCTGAGCCAGCCTATTCAGCTCTGCTGCTTTTCAGCATCTCAGCTCCCCTAATGCCCTGTGGCAGCTCTCGAGGTGTTTTGCCTTTGCCAGGCTGGAACGTGCCTGCTACTCCAAAGAGCTGGGCAGGAGCTGGCGGAGAGGACGGCCATCTGCCAGCAGTTTGCAGCTTGCCCAGAAAAGAGCAGTGTCCTTGCAATGTGCAGCAAATCCAATTTCTTGGCAAGTTCGGGGGAAGTGAGCACTGCTTGTACACTTTCTCCTTGAGAAACGGAGTGGAAAAGCTTTTCGCTAAGATGTAGACGACCAGAGAGGCAGAATACGGAGCTCCGCAGCTGGCCAAAGGGAAGTGCCGCTTCCCGGCGTCTTTCGGCAGAAGCGGCTCTTCGGAGCGCACCTCTGCCGCTCCACTCATCCGTGCGCGAAGAAGCCGCTTCTTCGCCTCCGGCAGCCAGAGATCGCGGTAGCTCGTTAGAGGCGAAGAGCGAAGCCGCAAAGAAGCGGGCTTGTGTGCGGAGCTCGCAGACTGCTGGAAGACGCTGGCTGCCACTCTCTTGCCTCTTGAATTCACTCTTGGCATGCCAATGGAAGGTGTTCCAGGACAACTTGCTTAGTCCTGATGCGTCCCTCTTTGGAAATCCTTGCTGCTCCCCTGAGGCTCCGAGATGCACAGAACACGATGGCAGCTGCTGAAAAAAAAGAAAGGCAGCAGTGAGTTTGTCAAGAAACAAGAACATAGGCAGCTGACTGTGTTTGGCAAGGAGCAGCTGCTGGACTTTTGCAATTGCCTTCACTGCGCACAGAAGCCCTCTGCTCTGCTGCTACTTTGTTCTCATTCAGGGAATTGCACACTACTGAAGCTGAGCCGGGCTATTCAGCTCTGCTGCTTTTCAGCATCTCACTCCCCTAATGCCCTGTGGCAGCTCTCGAGGTGTTTTGCCTTTGCCAGGCTGGAATGTGCCTGCTACTACAAAGAGCTGGGCAGGAGCTGGCGGAGAGGACGGCCATCTGCCAGCAGTTTGCAGCTTGCCCAGAAAAGAGCAGTGTCCTTGGAATGTGCAGCAAAATCAATTTCTTGGCAAGTTCGGGGGAAGTGAGCACTGCTTGTACACTTTCTCCATGAGAAACGGAGTGGAAAAGCTTTTCGCTAAGATGTAGACGACCAGAGAGGCAGAATACGGAGCTCCGCAGCTGGCCGAAGGGAAGTGCCGCTTCCCGGCGTCTTTCGGCAGAAGCGGCTCTTCGGAGCGCACCTCTGCCGCTCCACTGATCCGTGCGCGAAGAAGCCGCTTCTTCGCCTCCGGCAGCCAGAGATCGCGGTAGCTCGCTAGAGGCGAAGAGCGAAGCCGCAAAGAAGCGGGCTTGTGTGCGGAGCTCGCAGACAGCTGCAGGACGCTGGCTGCCACTCTCTTGCCTCTTGAATTCACTCTTGGCATGCCAATGGAAGGTGTTCCAGGACAACTTGCCTGGGTTTGCACTTAGTCCTGATGCGTCCCTCTTTGGAAATTCTTGCTGCTCCCCTGAGTCTCCGAGATGCACAGAACACGATGGCAGCTGCTGAAAAAAAAGAAAGGCAGCATCGAGTATGTCAAGAAACAAGAACATAGGCAGCTGACTGTGTTTGGCAAGGAGCAGCTGCTGGACTTTTGCAATTGCTTTCACTGCGCACAGAAGCCCTCTGCTCTGCTGCTACTTTGTTCTGATTCAGGAAATTCACACTACTGAAGCTGAGCCGGGCTATTCAGCTCTGCTGCTTTTCAGCATCTCAGCTCCCCTAATGCCCTGTGGCAGCTCTCGAGGTGTTTTGCCTTTGCCAGGCTGGAACGTGCCTGCTACTCCAAAGAGCTGGGCAGGAGCTGGCGGAGAGGACGGCCATCTGCCAGCAGTTTGCAGCTTGCCCAGAAAAGAGCAGTGTCCTTGGAATGTGCAGCAAATCCAATTTCTTGGCAAGTTCGGGGGAAGTGAGCACTGCTTGTACACTTTCTCCATGAGAAACGGAGTGGAAAAGCTTTTCGCTAAGATGTAGACGACCAGAGAGGCAGAATGTGGAGCTCCGCAGCTGGCCGAAGGGAAGTGCCGCTTCCCGGCGTCTTTCGGCAGAAGCGGCTCTTCGGAGCGCACCGCTGCCGCTCCACTGATCCGTGCGCGAAGAAGCCGCTTCTTCGCCTCCGGCAGCCAGAGATCGCGGTAGCTCGCTAGAGGCGAAGAGCGAAGCCGCAAAGAAGCGGGCTTGTCTGCGGAGCTCGCAGACTGCTGCAGGATGCTGGCTGCCACTCTCTTGCCTCTTAAATTTTCTCTAGGCATGCGAATTGGGGGGGTTCCCGGACAACTTGCCTGGGTTTGCACTTTACAGCGCACCGCTTCCGCTCCATTCATCCGTGCGCGAAGAAGCCGCTTCTTCGCCTCCGGCAGCCAGAGATCGCGGTAGCTCGTTAGAGGCGAAGAGCGAAGCCGCAAAGAAGCGGGCTTGTGTGCGGAGCTCGCAGACTGCTGCAGGACGCTGGCTGCCACTCTCTTGCCTCTTGAATTCACGCTTGGCATGCCAATGGAAGGTGTTCCAGGACAACTTGCTTAGTCCTGATGCGTCCCTCTTTGGAAATTCTTGCTGCTCCCCTGAGGCTCCGAGATGCACAGAACACGATGGCAGCTGCTGAAAAAAAAGAAAGGCAGCAGTGAGTTTGTCAAGAAACAAGAACATAGGCAGCTGACTGTGTTTGGCAGGGAGCAGCTGCTGGACTTTTGCAATTGCCTTCACTGCGCACAGAAGCCCTCTGCTCTGCTGCTACTTTGTTCTCATTCAGGGAATTGCACACTACTGAAGCTGAGCCGGGCTATTCAGCTCTGCTGCTTTTCAGCATCTCACTCCCCTAATGCCCTGTGGCAGCTCTCGAGGTGTTTTGCCTTTGCCAGGCTGGAATGTGCCTGCTACTACAAAGAGCTGGGCAGGAGCTGGCGGAGAGGACGGCCATCTGCCAGCAGTTTGCAGCTTGCCCAGAAAAGAGCAGTGTCCTTGGAATGTGCAGCAAAATCAATTTCTTGGCAAGTTCGGGGGAAGTGAGCACTGCTTGTACACTTTCTCCATGAGAAACGGAGTGGAAAAGCTTTTCGCTAAGATGTAGACGACCAGAGAGGCAGAATACGGAGCTCCGCAGCTGGCCGAAGGGAAGTGCCGCTTCCCGGCGTCTTTCGGCAGAAGCGGCTCTTCGGAGCGCACCTCTGCCGCTCCACTGATCCGTGCGCGAAGAAGCCGCTTCTTCGCCTCCGGCAGCCAGAGATCGCGGTAGCTCGCTAGAGGCGAAGAGCGAAGCCGCAAAGAAGCGGGCTTGTGTGCGGAGCTCGCAGACAGCTGCAGGACGCTGGCTGCCACTCTCTTGCCTCTTGAATTCACTCTTGGCATGCCAATGGAAGGTGTTCCAGGACAACTTGCCTGGGTTTGCACTTAGTCCTGATGCGTCCCTCTTGGGAAATTCTTGCTGCTCCCCTGAGTCTCCGAGATGTACAGAACACGATGGCAGCTGCTGAAAAAAAAGAAAGGCAGCAGTGAGTTTGTCAAGAAACAAGAACATAGGCAGCTGACTGTGTTTAGCAAGGAGCAGCTGCTGGACTTTTGCAATTGCCTTCACTGCGCACAGAAGCCCTCTGCTCTGCTGCTACTTTGTTCTCATTCAGGAAATTCACACTACTGAAGCTGAGCCGGGCTATTCAGCTCTGCTGCTTTTCAGCATCTCAGCTCCCCTAATGCCCTGTGGCAGCTCTCGAGGTGTTTTGCCTTTGCCAGGCTGGAATGTGCCTGCTACGACAAAGAGCTGGGCAGGAGCTGGCGGAGAGGACGGCCATCTGCCAGCAGTTTGCAGCTTGCCCAGAAAAGAGCAGTGTCCTTGCAATGTGCAGCAAATCCAATTTCTTGGCAAGTTCGGGGGAAGTGAGCACTGCTTGTACACTTTCTCCATGAGAAACGGAGTGGAAAAGCTTTTCGCTAAGATGTAGACGACCAGAGAGGCAGATTACGGAGCTCCGCAGCTGGCCGAAGGGAAGTGCCGCTTCCCGGCGTCTTTCGGCAGAAGCGGCTCTTCGGAGCGCACCTCTGCCGCTCCACTGATCCGTGCGCGAAGAAGCCGCTTCTTCGCCTCCGGCAGCCAGAGATCGCGGTAGCTCGCTAAAGGCGAAGAGCGAAGCCGCAAAGAAGCGGGCTTGTCTGCGGAGCTCGCAGACTGCTGGAGGATGCTGGCTGCCACTCTCTTGCCTCTTAAATTTTCTCTAGGCATGCGAATTGGGGGGGTTCCCGGACAACTTGCCTGGGTTTGCACTTTACAGCGCACCGCTTCCGCTCCATTCATCCGTGCGCGAAGAAGCCGCTTCTTCGCCTCCGGCAGCCAGAGATCGCGGTAGCTCATTAGAGGCGAAGAGCGAAGCCGCAAAGAAGCGGGCTTGTGTGCGGAGCTCGCAGACTGCTGCAGGACGCTGGCTGCCACTCTTTTGCCTCTTGAATTCACGCTTGGCATGCGAATGGAAGGTGTTCCAGGACAACATGCCTGGGTTTGCACTTAGTCCTGATGCGTCCCTCTTGGGAAATTCTAGCTGCTCCCCTGAGTCTCCGAGATGCACAGAACACGATGGCAGCTGCTGAAAAAAAAGAAAGGCAGCAGTGAGTATGTCAAGAAACAAGAACATAGGCAGCTGACTGTGTTTGGCAAGGAGCAGCTGCTGGACTTTTGCAATTGCTTTCACTGCGCACAGAAGCCCTCTGCTCTGCTGCTACTTTGTTCTGATTCAGGGAATTGCACACTACTGAAGCTGAGCCAGCCTATTCAGCTCTGCTGCTTTTCAGCATCTCAGCTCCCCTAATGCCCTGTGGCAGCTCTCGAGGTGTTTTGCCTTTGCCAGGCTGGAACGTGCCTGCTACTACAAAGAGCTGGGCAGGAGCTGGCGGAGAGGACGGCCATCTGCCAGCAGTTTGCAGCTTGCCCAGAAAAGAGCAGTGTCCTTGCAATGTGCAGCAAATCCAATTTCTTGGCAAGTTCGGGGGAAGTGAGCACTGCTTGTACACTTTCTCCATGAGAAACGGAGTGGAAAAGCTTTTCGCTAAGATGTAGACGACCAGAGAGGCAGAATGTGGAGCTCCGCAGCTGGCCGAAGGGAAGTGCCGCTTCCCGGCGTCTTTCGGCAGAAGCGGCTCTTCGGAGCGCACCGCTGCCGCTCCACTGATCCGTGCGCGAAGAAGCCGCTTCTTCGCCTCCGGCAGCCAGAGATCGCGGTAGCTCGCTAGAGGCGAAGAGCGAAGCCGCAAAGAAGCGGGCTTGTCTGCGGAGCTCGCAGACTGCTGGAGGATGCTGGCTGCCACTCTCTTGCCTCTTAAATTTTCTCTAGGCATGCGAATTGGGGGGGTTCCCGGACAACTTGCCTGGGTTTGCACTTTACAGCGCACCGCTTCCGCTCCATTCATCCGTGCGCGAAGAAGCCGCTTCTTCGCCTCCGGCAGCCAGAGATCGCGGTAGCTCGTTAGAGGCGAAGAGCGAAGCTGCAAAGAAGCGGGCTTGTGTGCGGAGCTCGCAGACTGCTGCAGGACGCTGGCTGCCACTCTCTTGCCTCTTGAATTCACGCTTGGCATGCGAATGGAAGGTGTTCCAGGACAACATGCCTGGGTTTGCACTTAGTCCTGATGCGTCCCTCTTGGGAAATTCTAGCTGCTCCCCTGAGGCTCCGAGATGCACAGAACACGATGGCAGCTGCTGAAAAAAAAGAAAGGCAGCAGTGAGTTTGTCAAGAAACAAGAACATAGGCAGCTGACTGTGTTTGGCAGGGAGCAGCTGCTGGACTTTTGCAATTGCCTTCACTGCGCACAGAAGCCCTCTGCTCTGCTGCTACTTTGTTCTCATTCAGGGAATTGCACACTACTGAAGCTGAGCCAGCCTATTCAGCTCTGCTGCTTTTCAGCATCTCAGCTCCCCTAATGCCCTGTGGCAGCTCTCGGGGTGTTTTGCCTTTGCCAGGCTGGAACGTGCCTGCTACTACAAAGAGCTGGGCAGGAGCTGGCGGAGAGGACGGCCATCTGCCAGCAGTTTGCAGCTTGCCCAGAAAAGAGCAGTGTCCTTGGAATGTGCAGCAAAATCAATTTCTTGGCAAGTTCGGGGGAAGTGAGCACTGCTTGTACACTTTCTCCATGAGAAACGGAGTGGAAAAGCTTTTCGCTAAGATGTAGACGACCAGAGAGGCAGAATACGGAGCTCCGCAGCTGGCCGAAGGGAAGTGCCGCTTCCCGGCGTCTTTCGGCAGAAGCGGCTCTTCGGAGCGCACCTCTGCCGCTCCACTGATCCGTGCGCGAAGAAGCCGCTTCTTCGCCTCCGGCAGCCAGAGATCGCGGTAGCTCGCTAAAGGCGAAGAGCGAAGCCGCAAAGAAGCGGGCTTGTCTGCGGAGCTTGCAGACTGCTGGAGGATGCTGGCTGCCACTCTCTTGCCTCTTAAATTTTCTCTAGGCATGCGAATTGGGGGTGTTCCAGGACAACTTGCCTGGGTTTGCACTTTACAGCGCACCGCTTCCGCTCCATTCATCCGTGCGCGAAGAAGCCGCTTCTTCGCCTCCGGCAGCCAGAGATCGCGGTAGCTCGTTAGAGGCGAAGAGCGAAGCCGCAAAGAAGCGGGCTTGTGTGCGGAGCTCGCAGACTGCTGCAGGACGCTGGCTGCCACTCTTTTGCCTCTTGAATTCACGCTTGGCATGCGAATGGAAGGTGTTCCAGGACAACATGCCTGGGTTTGCACTTAGTCCTGATGCGTCCCTCTTTGGAAATTCTTGCTGCTCCCCTGAGTCTCCGAGATGCACAGAACACGATGGCAGCTGCTGAAAAAAAAGAAAGGCAGCAGTGAGTTTGTCAAGAAACAAGAACATAGGCAGCTGACTGTGTTTGGCAAGGAGCAGCTGCTGGACTTTTGCAATTGCCTTCACTGCGCACAGAAGCCCTCCGCTCTGCTGCTACTTTGTTCTCATTCAGGGAATTGCACACTACTGAAGCTGAGCCGGGCTATTCAGCTCTGCTGCTTTTCAGCATCTCAGCTCCCCTAATGCCCTGTGGCAGCTCTCGAGGTGTTTTGCCTTTGCCAGGCTGGAACGTGCCTGCTACTCCAAAGAGCTGGGCAGGAGCTGGCGGAGAGGACGGCCATCTGCCAGCAGTTTGCAGCTTGCCCAGAAAAGAGCAGTGTCCTTGGAATGTGCAGCAAAATCAATTTCTTGGCAAGTTCGGGGGAAGTGAGCACTGCTTGTACACTTTCTCCATGAGAAACGGAGTGGAAAAGCTTTTCGCTAAGATGTAGACGACCAGAGAGGCAGAATACGGAGCTCCGCAGCTGGCCGAAGGGAAGTGCCGCTTCCCGGCGTCTTTCGGCAGAAGCGGCTCTTCGGAGCGCACCTCTGCCGCTCCACTCATCCGTGCGCGAAGAAGCCGCTTCTTCGCCTCCG
Source organism: Vidua macroura (assembly GCF_024509145.1). NCBI lineage: Eukaryota > Metazoa > Chordata > Aves > Passeriformes > Viduidae > Vidua > Vidua macroura. The sequence goes on along the minus strand of NC_071598.1, from coordinate 3,412,267 downwards.
GCAGCCAGAGATCGCGGTAGCTCGCTAGAGGCGAAGAGCGAAGCCGCAAAGAAGCGGGCTTGTGTGCGGAGCTCGCAGACAGCTGCAGGACGCTGGCTGCCACTCTCTTGCCTCTTGAATTCACTCTTGGCATGCCAATGGAAGGTGTTCCAGGACAACTTGCCTGGGTTTGCACTTAGTCCTGATGCGTCCCTCTTTGGAAATTCTTGCTGCTCCCCTGAGTCTCCGAGATGTACAGAACACGATGGCAGCTGCTGAAAAAAAAGAAAGGCAGCAGTGAGTTTGTCAAGAAACAAGAACATAGGCAGCTGACTGTGTTTAGCAAGGAGCAGCTGCTGGACTTTTGCAATTGCCTTCACTGCGCACAGAAGCCCTCTGCTCTGCTGCTACTTTGTTCTGATTCAGGAAATTCACACTACTGAAGCTGAGCCAGCCTATTCAGCTCTGCTGCTTTTCAGCATCTCAGCTCCCCTAATGCCCTGTGGCAGCTCTCGAGGTGTTTTGCCTTTGCCAGGCTGGAATGTGCCTGCTACGACAAAGAGCTGGGCAGGAGCTGGCGGAGAGGACGGCCATCTGCCAGCAGTTTGCAGCTTGCCCAGAAAAGAGCAGTGTCCTTGCAATGTGCAGCAAATCCAATTTCTTGGCAAGTTCGGGGGAAGTGAGCACTGCTTGTACACTTTCTCCTTGAGAAACGGAGTGGAAAAGCTTTTCGCTAAGATGTAGACGACCAGAGAGGCAGAATACGGAGCTCCGCAGCTGGCCGAAGGGAAGTGCCGCTTCCCGGCGTCTTTCGGCAGAAGCGGCTCTTCGGAGCGCACCTCTGCCGCTCCACTCATCCGTGCGCGAAGTAGCCGCTTCTTCGCCTCCGGCAGCCAGAGATCGCGGTAGCTCGCTAGAGGCGAAGAGCGAAGCCGCAAAGAAGCGGGCTTGTGTGCGGAGCTCGCAGACTGCTGGAAGACGCTGGCTGCCACTCTTTTGCCTCTTGAATTCACGCTTGGCATGCGAATGGAAGGTGTTCCAGGACAACATGCCTGGGTTTGCACTTAGTCCTGATGCGTCCCTCTTTGGAAATTCTTGCTGCTCCCCTGAGTCTCCGAGATGCACAGAACACGATGGCAGCTGCTGAAAAAAAAGAAAGGCAGCAGTGAGTTTGTCAAGAAACAAGAACATAGGCAGCTGACTGTGTTTGGCAAGGAGCAGCTGCTGGACTTTTGCAATTGCCTTCACTGCGCACAGAAGCCCTCCGCTCTGCTGCTACTTTGTTCTCATTCAGGGAATTGCACACTACTGAAGCTGAGCCGGGCTATTCAGCTCTGCTGCTTTTCAGCATCTCAGCTCCCCTAATGCCCTGTGGCAGCTCTCGAGGTGTTTTGCCTTTGCCAGGCTGGAACGTGCCTGCTACTCCAAAGAGCTGGGCAGGAGCTGGCGGAGAGGACGGCCATCTGCCAGCAGTTTGCAGCTTGCCCAGAAAAGAGCAGTGTCCTTGGAATGTGCAGCAAAATCAATTTCTTGGCAAGTTCGGGGGAAGTGAGCACTGCTTGTACACTTTCTCCATGAGAAACGGAGTGGAAAAGCTTTTCGCTAAGATGTAGACGACCAGAGAGGCAGAATACGGAGCTCCGCAGCTGGCCGAAGGGAAGTGCCGCTTCCCGGCGTCTTTCGGCAGAAGCGGCTCTTCGGAGCGCACCTCTGCCGCTCCACTCATCCGTGCGCGAAGAAGCCGCTTCTTCGCCTCCGGCAGCCAGAGATCGCGGTAGCTCGCTAGAGGCGAAGAGCGAAGCCGCAAAGAAGCGGGCTTGTCTGCGGAGCTCGCAGACTGCTGGAGGATGCTGGCTGCCACTCTCTTGCCTCTTAAATTTTCTCTAGGCATGCGAATTGGGGGTGTTCCCGGACAACTTGCCTGGGTTTGCACTTTACAGCGCACCGCTTCCGCTCCATTCATCCGTGCGCGAAGAAGCCGCTTCTTCGCCTCCGGCAGCCAGAGATCGCGGTAGCTCGCTAGAGGCGAAGAGCGAAGCCGCAAAGAAGCGGGCTTGTCTGCGGAGCTCGCAGACTGCTGCAGGACGCTGGCTGCCACTCTTTTGCCTCTTGAATTCACGCTTGGCATGCGAATGGAAGGTGTTCCAGGACAACATGCCTGGGTTTGCACTTAGTCCTGATGCATCCCTCTTTGGAAATCCTTGCTGCTCCCCTGAGTCTCCGAGATGCACAGAACACGATGGCAGCTGCTGAAAAAAAAGAAAGGCAGCATCGAGTTTGTCAAGAAACAAGAACATAGGCAGCTGACTGTGTTTGGCAGGGAGCAGCTGCTGGACTTTTGCAATTGCCTTCACTGCGCACAGAAGCCCTCTGCTCTGCTGCTACTTTGTTCTCATTCAGGGAATTGCACACTACTGAAGCTGAGCCGGGCTATTCAGCTCTGCTGCTTTTCAGCATCTCACTCCCCTAATGCCCTGTGGCAGCTCTCGAGGAGTTTTGCCTTTGCCAGGCTGGAATGTGCCTGCTACTACAAAGAGCTGGGCAGGAGCTGGCGGAGAGGACGGCCATCTGCCAGCAGTTTGCAGCTTGCCCAGAAAAGAGCAGTGTCCTTGGAATGTGCAGCAAAATCAATTTCTTGGCAAGTTCGGGGGAAGTGAGCACTGCTTGTACACTTTCTCCATGAGAAACGGAGTGGAAAAGCTTTTCGCTAAGATGTAGACGACCAGAGAGGCAGAATACGGAGCTCCGCAGCTGGCCGAAGGGAAGTGCCGGTTCCCGGCGTCTTTCGGCAGAAGCGGCTCTTCGGAGCGCACCTCTGCCGCTCCACTCATCCGTGCGCGAAGTAGCCGCTTCTTCGCCTCCGGCAGCCAGAGATCGCGGTAGCTCGCTAGAGGCGAAGAGCGAAGCCGCAAAGAAGCGGGCTTGTGTGCGGAGCTCGCAGACAGCTGCAGGACGCTGGCTGCCACTCTCTTGCCTCTTGAATTCACTCTTGGCATGCCAATGGAAGGTGTTCCAGGACAACTTGCCTGGGTTTGCACTTAGTCCTGATGCGTCCCTCTTTGGAAATTCTTGCTGCTCCCCTGAGTCTCCGAGATGCACAGAACACGATGGCAGCTGCTGAAAAAAAAGAAAGGCAGCAGTGAGTATGTCAAGAAACAAGAACATAGGCAGCTGACTGTGTTTGGCAAGGAGCAGCTGCTGGACTTTTGCAATTGCTTTCACTGCGCACAGAAGCCCTCTGCTCTGCTGCTACTTTGTTCTGATTCAGGAAATTCACACTACTGAAGCTGAGCCGGGCTATTCAGCTCTGCTGCTTTTCAGCATCTCAGCTCCCCTAATGCCCTGTGGCAGCTCTCGAGGTGTTTTGCCTTTGCCAGGCTGGAACGTGCCTGCTACTACAAAGAGCTGGGCAGGAGCTGGCGGAGAGGACGGCCATCTGCCAGCAGTTTGCAGCTTGCCCAGAAAAGAGCAGTGTCCTTGGAATGTGCAGCAAATCCAATTTCTTGGCAAGTTCGGGGGAAGTGAGCACTGCTTGTACACTTTCTCCATGAGAAACGGAGTGGAAAAGCTTTTCGCTAAGATGTAGACGACCAGAGAGGCAGAATGTGGAGCTCCGCAGCTGGCCGAAGGGAAGTGCCGCTTCCCGGCGTCTTTCGGCAGAAGCGGCTCTTCGGAGCGCACCGCTGCCGCTCCACTCATCCGTGCGCGAAGAAGCCGCTTCTTCGCCTCCGGCAGCCAGAGATCGCGGTAGCTCGCTAGAGGCGAAGAGCGAAGCCGCAAAGAAGCGGGCTTGTCTGCGGAGCTCGCAGACTGCTGCAGGACGCTGGCTGCCACTCTTTTGCCTCTTGAATTCACGCTTGGCATGCGAATGGAAGGTGTTCCAGGACAACATGCCTGGGTTTGCACTTAGTCCTGATGCATCCCTCTTTGGAAATTCTTGCTGCTCCCCTGAGTCTCCGAGATGCACAGAACACGATGGCAGCTGCTGAAAAAAAAGAAAGGCAGCATCGAGTTTGTCAAGAAACAAGAACATAGGCAGCTGACTGTGTTTGGCAGGGAGCAGCTGATGGACTTTTGCAATTGCCTTCACTGCGCACAGAAGCCCTCTGCTCTGCTGCTACTTTGTTCTCATTCAGGGAATTGCACACTACTGAAGCTGAGCCGGGCTATTCAGCTCTGCTGCTTTTCAGCATCTCACTCCCCTAATGCCCTGTGACAGCTCTCGAGGAGTTTTGCCTTTGCCAGGCTGGAATGTGCCTGCTACTACAAAGAGCTGGGCAGGAGCTGGCGGAGAGGACGGCCATCTGCCAGCAGTTTGCAGCTTGCCCAGAAAAGAGCAGTGTCCTTGGAATGTGCAGCAAAATCAATTTCTTGGCAAGTTCGGGGGAAGTGAGCACTGCTTGTACACTTTCTCCATGAGAAACGGAGTGGAAAAGCTTTTCGCTAAGATGTAGACGACCAGAGAGGCAGAATACGGAGCTCCGCAGCTGGCCGAAGGGAAGTGCCGGTTCCCGGCGTCTTTCGGCAGAAGCGGCTCTTCGGAGCGCACCTCTGCCGCTCCACTGATCCGTGCGCGAAGTAGCCGCTTCTTCGCCTCCGGCAGCCAGAGATCGCGGTAGCTCGCTAGAGGCGAAGAGCGAAGCCGCAAAGAAGCGGGCTTGTGTGCGGAGCTCGCAGACAGCTGCAGGACGCTGGCTGCCACTCTCTTGCCTCTTGAATTCACTCTTGGCATGCCAATGGAAGGTGTTCCAGGACAACTTGCCTGGGTTTGCACTTAGTCCTGATGCGTCCCTCTTTGGAAATTCTTGCTGCTCCCCTGAGTCTCCGAGATGCACAGAACACGATGGCAGCTGCTGAAAAAAAAGAAAGGCAGCAGTGAGTATGTCAAGAAACAAGAACATAGGCAGCTGACTGTGTTTGGCAAGGAGCAGCTGCTGGACTTTTGCAATTGCTTTCACTGCGCACAGAAGCCCTCTGCTCTGCTGCTACTTTGTTCTCATTCAGGAAATTCACACTACTGAAGCTGAGCCGGGCTATTCAGCTCTGCTGCTTTTCAGCATCTCAGCTCCCCTAATGCCCTGTGGCAGCTCTCGAGGTGTTTTGCCTTTGCCAGGCTGGAACGTGCCTGCTACTACAAAGAGCTGGGCAGGAGCTGGCGGAGAGGACGGCCATCTGCCAGCAGTTTGCAGCTTGCCCAGAAAAGAGCAGTGTCCTTGCAATGTGCAGCAAATCCAATTTCTTGGCAAGTTCGGGGGAAGTGAGCACTGCTTGTACACTTTCTCCATGAGAAACGGAGTGGAAAAGCTTTTCGCTAAGATGTAGACGACCAGAGAGGCAGAATGTGGAGCTCCGCAGCTGGCCGAAGGGAAGTGCCGCTTCCCGGCGTCTTTCGGCAGAAGCGGCTCTTCGGAGCGCACCGCTGCCGCTCCACTGATCCGTGCGCGAAGAAGCCGCTTCTTCGCCTCCGGCAGCCAGAGATCGCGGTAGCTCGCTAGAGGCGAAGAGCGAAGCCGCAAAGAAGCGGGCTTGTCTGCGGAGCTCGCAGACTGCTGGAGGATGCTGGCTGCCACTCTCTTGCCTCTTAAATTTTCTCTAGGCATGCGAATTGGGGGGGTTCCCGGACAACTTGCCTGGGTTTGCACTTTACAGCGCACCGCTTCCGCTCCATTCATCCGTGCGCGAAGAAGCCGCTTCTTCGCCTCCGGCAGCCAGAGATCGCGGTAGCTCGTTAGAGGCGAAGAGCGAAGCTGCAAAGAAGCGGGCTTGTGTGCGGAGCTCGCAGACAGCTGCAGGACGCTGGCTGCCACTCTCTTGCCTCTTGAATTCACGCTTGGCATGCCAATGGAAGGTGTTCCAGGACAACATGCCTGGGTTTGCACTTAGTCCTGATGCGTCCCTCTTGGGAAATTCTAGCTGCTCCCCTGAGGCTCCGAGATGCACAGAACACGATGGCAGCTGCTGAAAAAAAAGAAAGGCAGCAGTGAGTTTGTCAAGAAACAAGAACATAGGCAGCTGACTGTGTTTGGCAGGGAGCAGCTGCTGGACTTTTGCAATTGCCTTCACTGCGCACAGAAGCCCTCTGCTCTGCTGCTACTTTGTTCTCATTCAGGGAATTGCACACTACTGAAGCTGAGCCAGCCTATTCAGCTCTGCTGCTTTTCAGCATCTCAGCTCCCCTAATGCCCTGTGGCAGCTCTCGGGGTGTTTTGCCTTTGCCAGGCTGGAACGTGCCTGCTACTACAAAGAGCTGGGCAGGAGCTGGCGGAGAGGACGGCCATCTGCCAGCAGTTTGCAGCTTGCCCAGAAAAGAGCAGTGTCCTTGGAATGTGCAGCAAAATCAATTTCTTGGCAAGTTCGGGGGAAGTGAGCACTGCTTGTACACTTTCTCCATGAGAAACGGAGTGGAAAAGCTTTTCGCTAAGATGTAGACGACCAGAGAGGCAGAATACGGAGCTCCGCAGCTGGCCGAAGGGAAGTGCCGCTTCCCGGCGTCTTTCGGCAGAAGCGGCTCTTCGGAGCGCACCTCTGCCGCTCCACTGATCCGTGCGCGAAGAAGCCGCTTCTTCGCCTCCGGCAGCCAGAGATCGCGGTAGCTCGCTAAAGGCGAAGAGCGAAGCCGCAAAGAAGCGGGCTTGTCTGCGGAGCTTGCAGACTGCTGGAGGATGCTGGCTGCCACTCTCTTGCCTCTTAAATTTTCTCTAGGCATGCGAATTGGGGGTGTTCCAGGACAACTTGCCTGGGTTTGCACTTTACAGCGCACCGCTTCCGCTCCATTCATCCGTGCGCGAAGAAGCCGCTTCTTCGCCTCCGGCAGCCAGAGATCGCGGTAGCTCGTTAGAGGCGAAGAGCGAAGCCGCAAAGAAGCGGGCTTGTGTGCGGAGCTCGCAGACTGCTGCAGGACGCTGGCTGCCACTCTTTTGCCTCTTGAATTCACGCTTGGCATGCGAATGGAAGGTGTTCCAGGACAACATGCCTGGGTTTGCACTTAGTCCTGATGCGTCCCTCTTTGGAAATTCTTGCTGCTCCCCTGAGTCTCCGAGATGCACAGAACACGATGGCAGCTGCTGAAAAAAAAGAAAGGCAGCAGTGAGTTTGTCAAGAAACAAGAACATAGGCAGCTGACTGTGTTTGGCAAGGAGCAGCTGCTGGACTTTTGCAATTGCCTTCACTGCGCACAGAAGCCCTCCGCTCTGCTGCTACTTTGTTCTCATTCAGGGAATTGCACACTACTGAAGCTGAGCCGGGCTATTCAGCTCTGCTGCTTTTCAGCATCTCAGCTCCCCTAATGCCCTGTGGCAGCTCTCGAGGTGTTTTGCCTTTGCCAGGCTGGAACGTGCCTGCTACTCCAAAGAGCTGGGCAGGAGCTGGCGGAGAGGACGGCCATCTGCCAGCAGTTTGCAGCTTGCCCAGAAAAGAGCAGTGTCCTTGGAATGTGCAGCAAAATCAATTTCTTGGCAAGTTCGGGGGAAGTGAGCACTGCTTGTACACTTTCTCCATGAGAAACGGAGTGGAAAAGCTTTTCGCTAAGATGTAGACGACCAGAGAGGCAGAATACGGAGCTCCGCAGCTGGCCGAAGGGAAGTGCCGCTTCCCGGCGTCTTTCGGCAGAAGCGGCTCTTCGGAGCGCACCTCTGCCGCTCCACTCATCCGTGCGCGAAGAAGCCGCTTCTTCGCCTCCGGCAGCCAGAGATCGCGGTAGCTCGCTAGAGGCGAAGAGCGAAGCCGCAAAGAAGCGGGCTTGTGTGCGGAGCTCGCAGACAGCTGCAGGACGCTGGCTGCCACTCTCTTGCCTCTTGAATTCACTCTTGGCATGCCAATGGAAGGTGTTCCAGGACAACTTGCCTGGGTTTGCACTTAGTCCTGATGCGTCCCTCTTTGGAAATTCTTGCTGCTCCCCTGAGTCTCCGAGATGTACAGAACACGATGGCAGCTGCTGAAAAAAAAGAAAGGCAGCAGTGAGTTTGTCAAGAAACAAGAACATAGGCAGCTGACTGTGTTTAGCCAGGAGCAGCTGCTGGACTTTTGCAATTGCCTTCACTGCGCACAGAAGCCCTCTGCTCTGCTGCTACTTTGTTCTGATTCAGGAAATTCACACTACTGAAGCTGAGCCAGCCTATTCAGCTCTGCTGCTTTTCAGCATCTCAGCTCCCCTAATGCCCTGTGGCAGCTCTCGAGGTGTTTTGCCTTTGCCAGGCTGGAATGTGCCTGCTACGACAAAGAGCTGGGCAGGAGCTGGCGGAGAGGACGGCCATCTGCCAGCAGTTTGCAGCTTGCCCAGAAAAGAGCAGTGTCCTTGCAATGTGCAGCAAATCCAATTTCTTGGCAAGTTCGGGGGAAGTGAGCACTGCTTGTACACTTTCTCCTTGAGAAACGGAGTGGAAAAGCTTTTCGCTAAGATGTAGACGACCAGAGAGGCAGAATACGGAGCTCCGCAGCTGGCCGAAGGGAAGTGCCGCTTCCCGGCGTCTTTCGGCAGAAGCGGCTCTTCGGAGCGCACCTCTGCCGCTCCACTCATCCGTGCGCGAAGAAGCCGCTTCTTCGCCTCCGGCAGCCAGAGATCGCGGTAGCTCGCTAGAGGCGAAGAGCGAAGCCGCAAAGAAGCGGGCTTGTGTGCGGAGCTCGCAGACTGCTGGAAGACGCTGGCTGCCACTCTCTTGCCTCTTGAATTCACTCTTGGCATGCCAATGGAAGGTGTTCCAGGACAACTTGCTTAGTCCTGATGCGTCCCTCTTTGGAAATTCTTGCTGCTCCCCTGAGGCTCCGAGATGCACAGAACACGATGGCAGCTGCTGAAAAAAAAGAAAGGCAGCATCGAGTTTGTCAAGAAACAAGAACATAGGCAGCTGACTGTGTTTGGCAGGGAGCAGCTGCTGGACTTTTGCAATTGCCTTCACTGCGCACAGAAGCCCTCTGCTCTGCTGCTACTTTGTTCTCATTCAGGGAATTGCACACTACTGAAGCTGAGCCGGGCTATTCAGCTCTGCTGCTTTTCAGCATCTCACTCCCCTAATGCCCTGTGGCAGCTCTCGAGGTGTTTTGCCTTTGCCAGGCTGGAATGTGCCTGCTACTACAAAGAGCTGGGCAGGAGCTGGCGGAGAGGACGGCCATCTGCCAGCAGTTTGCAGCTTGCCCAGAAAAGAGCAGTGTCCTTGGAATGTGCAGCAAAATCAATTTCTTGGCAAGTTCGGGGGAAGTGAGCACTGCTTGTACACTTTCTCCATGAGAAACGGAGTGGAAAAGCTTTTCGCTAAGATGTAGACGACCAGAGAGGCAGAATACGGAGCTCCGCAGCTGGCCGAAGGGAAGTGCCGCTTCCCGGTGTCTTTCGGCAGAAGCGGCTCTTCGGAGCGCACCTCTGCCGCTCCACTGATCCGTGCGCGAAGAAGCCGCTTCTTCGCCTCCGGCAGCCAGAGATCGCGGTAGCTCGCTAGAGGCGAAGAGCGAAGCCGCAAAGAAGCGGGCTTGTGTGCGGAGCTCGCAGACAGCTGCAGGACGCTGGCTGCCACTCTCTTGCCTCTTGAATTCACTCTTGGCATGCCAATGGAAGGTGTTCCAGGACAACTTGCCTGGGTTTGCACTTAGTCCTGATGCGTCCCTCTTTGGAAATTCTTGCTGCTCCCCTGAGTCTCCGAGATGCACAGAACACGATGGCAGCTGCTGAAAAAAAAGAAAGGCAGCATCGAGTATGTCAAGAAACAAGAACATAGGCAGCTGACTGTGTTTGGCAAGGAGCAGCTGCTGGACTTTTGCAATTGCTTTCACTGCGCACAGAAGCCCTCTGCTCTGCTGCTACTTTGTTCTGATTCAGGAAATTCACACTACTGAAGCTGAGCCAGCCTATTCAGCTCTGCTGCTTTTCAGCATCTCAGCTCCCCTAATGCCCTGTGGCAGCTCTCGAGGTGTTTTGCCTTTGCCAGGCTGGAACGTGCCTGCTACTCCAAAGAGCTGGGCAGGAGCTGGCGGAGAGGACGGCCATCTGCCAGCAGTTTGCAGCTTGCCCAGAAAAGAGCAGTGTCCTTGGAATGTGCAGCAAAATCAATTTCTTGGCAAGTTCGGGGGAAGTGAGCACTGCTTGTACACTTTCTCCATGAGAAACGGAGTGGAAAAGCTTTTCGCTAAGATGTAGACGACCAGAGAGGCAGAATGTGGAGCTCCGCAGCTGGCCGAAGGGAAGTGCCGCTTCCCGGCGTCTTTCGGCAGAAGCGGCTCTTCGGAGCGCACCGCTGCCGCTCCACTCATCCGTGCGCGAAGAAGCCGCTTCTTCGCCTCCGGCAGCCAGAGATCGCGGTAGCTCGTTAGAGGCGAAGAGCGAAGCCGCAAAGAAGCGGGCTTGTGTGCGGAGCTCGCAGACTGCTGGAGGATGCTGGCTGCCACTCTCTTGCCTCTTAAATTTTCTCTAGGCATGCGAATTGGGGGGGTTCCCGGACAACTTGCCTGGGTTTGCACTTTACAGCGCACCGCTTCCGCTCCATTCATCCGTGCGCGAAGAAGCCGCTTCTTCGCCTCCGGCAGCCAGAGATCGCGGTAGCTCGTTAGAGGCGAAGAGCGAAGCTGCAAAGAAGCGGTCTTGTGTGCGGAGCTCGCAGACTGCTGCAGGACGCTGGCTGCCACTCTCTTGCCTCTTGAATTCACGCTTGGCATGCGAATGGAAGGTGTTCCAGGACATCATGCCTGGGTTTGCACTTAGTCCTGATGCGTCCCTCTTGGGAAATTCTAGCTGCTCCCCTGAGGCTCCGAGATGCACAGAACACGATGGCGGCTGCTGAAAAAAAAGAAAGGCAGCAGTGAGTTTGTCAAGAAACAAGAACATAGGCAGCTGACTGTGTTTGGCAGGGAGCAGCTGCTGGACTTTTGCAATTGCCTTCACTGCGCACAGAAGCCCTCTGCTCTGCTGCTACTTTGTTCTCATTCAGGGAATTGCACACTACTGAAGCTGAGCCAGCCTATTCAGCTCTGCTGCTTTTCAGCATCTCAGCTCCCCTAATGCCCTGTGGCAGCTCTCGAGGTGTTTTGCCTTTGCCAGGCTGGAACGTGCCTGCTACTCCAAAGAGCTGGGCAGGAGCTGGCGGAGAGGACGGCCATCTGCCAGCAGTTTGCAGCTTGCCCAGAAAAGAGCAGTGTCCTTGGAATGTGCAGCAAAATCAATTTCTTGGCAAGTTCGGGGGAAGTGAGCACTGCTTGTACACTTTCTCCATGAGAAACGGAGTGGAAAAGCTTTTCGCTAAGATGTAGACGACCAGAGAGGCAGAATACGGAGCTCCGCAGCTGGCCGAAGGGAAGTGCCGGTTCCCGGCGTCTTTCGGCAGAAGCGGCTCTTCGGAGCGCACCTCTGCCGCTCCACTCATCCGTGCGCGAAGTAGCCGCTTCTTCGCCTCCGGCAGCCAGAGATCGCGGTAGCTCGCTAGAGGCGAAGAGCGAAGCCGCAAAGAAGCGGGCTTGTGTGCGGAGCTCGCAGACAGCTGCAGGACGCTGGCTGCCACTCTCTTGCCTCTTGAATTCACTCTTGGCATGCCAATGGAAGGTGTTCCAGGACAACTTGCCTGGGTTTGCACTTAGTCCTGATGCGTCCCTCTTTGGAAATTCTTGCTGCTCCCCTGAGTCTCCGAGATGCACAGAACACGATGGCAGCTGCTGAAAAAAAAGAAAGGCAGCAGTGAGTATGTCAAGAAACAAGAACATAGGCAGCTGACTGTGTTTGGCAAGGAGCAGCTGCTGGACTTTTGCAATTGCTTTCACTGCGCACAGAAGCCCTCTGCTCTGCTGCTACTTTGTTCTCATTCAGGAAATTCACACTACTGAAGCTGAGCCGGGCTATTCAGCTCTGCTGCTTTTCAGCATCTCAGCTCCCCTAATGCCCTGTGGCAGCTCTCGAGGTGTTTTGCCTTTGCCAGGCTGGAACGTGCCTGCTACTACAAAGAGCTGGGCAGGAGCTGGCGGAGAGGACGGCCATCTGCCAGCAGTTTGCAGCTTGCCCAGAAAAGAGCAGTGTCCTTGCAATGTGCAGCAAATCCAATTTCTTGGCAAGTTCGGGGGAAGTGAGCACTGCTTGTACACTTTCTCCATGAGAAACGGAGTGGAAAAGCTTTTCGCTAAGATGTAGACGACCAGAGAGGCAGAATGTGGAGCTCCGCAGCTGGCCGAAGGGAAGTGCCGCTTCCCGGCGTCTTTCGGCAGAAGCGGCTCTTCGGAGCGCACCGCTGCCGCTCCACTGATCCGTGCGCGAAGAAGCCGCTTCTTCGCCTCCGGCAGCCAGAGATCGCGGTAGCTCGCTAGAGGCGAAGAGCGAAGCCGCAAAGAAGCGGGCTTGTCTGCGGAGCTCGCAGACTGCTGGAGGATGCTGGCTGCCACTCTCTTGCCTCTTAAATTTTCTCTAGGCATGCGAATTGGGGGGGTTCCCGGACAACTTGCCTGGGTTTGCACTTTACAGCGCACCGCTTCCGCTCCATTCATCCGTGCGCGAAGAAGCCGCTTCTTCGCCTCCGGCAGCCAGAGATCGCGGTAGCTCGTTAGAGGCGAAGAGCGAAGCTGCAAAGAAGCGGGCTTGTGTGCGGAGCTCGCAGACTGCTGCAGGACGCTGGCTGCCACTCTCTTGCCTCTTGAATTCACGCTTGGCATGCGAATGGAAGGTGTTCCAGGACAACATGCCTGGGTTTGCACTTAGTCCTGATGCGTCCCTCTTGGGAAATTCTAGCTGCTCCCCTGAGGCTCCGAGATGTACAGAACACGATGGCAGCTGCTGAAAAAAAAGAAAGGCAGCAGTGAGTTTGTCAAGAAACAAGAACATAGGCAGCTGACTGTGTTTGGCAGGGAGCAGCTGCTGGACTTTTGCAATTGCCTTCACTGCGCACAGAAGCCCTCCGCTCTGCTGCTACTTTGTTCTCATTCAGGGAATTGCACACTACTGAAGCTGAGCCAGCCTATTCAGCTCTGCTGCTTTTCAGCATCTCAGCTCCCCTAATGCCCTGTGGCAGCTCTCGGGGTGTTTTGCCTTTGCCAGGCTGGAACGTGCCTGCTACTACAAAGAGCTGGGCAGGAGCTGGCGGAGAGGACGGCCATCTGCCAGCAGTTTGCAGCTTGCCCAGAAAAGAGCAGTGTCCTTGGAATGTGCAGCAAATCCAATTTCTTGGCAAGTTCGGGGGAAGTGAGCACTGCTTGTACACTTTCTCCATGAGAAACGGAGTGGAAAAGCTTTTCGCTAAGATGTAGACGACCAGAGAGGCAGAATACGGAGCTCCGCAGCTGGCCGAAGGGAAGTGCCGCTTCCCGGCGTCTTTCGGCAGAAGCGGCTCTTCGGAGCGCACCTCTGCCGCTCCACTGATCCGTGCGCGAAGAAGCCGCTTCTTCGCCTCCGGCAGCCAGAGATCGCGGTAGCTCGCTAAAGGCGAAGAGCGAAGCCGCAAAGAAGCGGGCTTGTCTGCGGAGCTTGCAGACTGCTGGAGGATGCTGGCTGCCACTCTCTTGCCTCTTAAATTTTCTCTAGGCATGCGAATTGGGGGTGTTCCAGGACAACTTGCCTGGGTTTGCACTTTACAGCGCACCGCTTCCGCTCCATTCATCCGTGCGCGAAGAAGCCGCTTCTTCGCCTCCGGCAGCCAGAGATCGCGGTAGCTCGTTAGAGGCGAAGAGCGAAGCCGCAAAGAAGCGGGCTTGTGTGCGGAGCTCGCAGACTGCTGCAGGACGCTGGCTGCCACTCTTTTGCCTCTTGAATTCACGCTTGGCATGCGAATGGAAGGTGTTCCAGGACAACATGCCTGGGTTTGCACTTAGTCCTGATGCGTCCCTCTTTGGAAATTCTTGCTGCTCCCCTGAGTCTCCGAGATGCACAGAACACGATGGCAGCTGCTGAAAAAAAAGAAAGGCAGCAGTGAGTTTGTCAAGAAACAAGAACATAGGCAGCTGACTGTGTTTGGCAAGGAGCAGCTGCTGGACTTTTGCAATTGCCTTCACTGCGCACAGAAGCCCTCCGCTCTGCTGCTACTTTGTTCTCATTCAGGGAATTGCACACTACTGAAGCTGAGCCGGGCTATTCAGCTCTGCTGCTTTTCAGCATCTCAGCTCCCCTAATGCCCTGTGGCAGCTCTCGAGGTGTTTTGCCTTTGCCAGGCTGGAACGTGCCTGCTACTCCAAAGAGCTGGGCAGGAGCTGGCGGAGAGGACGGCCATCTGCCAGCAGTTTGCAGCTTGCCCAGAAAAGAGCAGTGTCCTTGGAATGTGAGTGCAAAATCAATTTCTTGGCAAGTTCGGGGGAAGTGAGCACTGCTTGTACACTTTCTCCATGAGAAACGGAGTGGAAAAGCTTTTCGCTAAGATGTAGACGACCAGAGAGGCAGAATACGGAGCTCCGCAGCTGGCCGAAGGGAAGTGCCGCTTCCCGGCGTCTTTCGGCAGAAGCGGCTCTTCGGAGCGCACCTCTGCCGGTCCACTCATCCGTGCGCGAAGAAGCCGCTTCTTCGCCTCCGGCAGCCAGAGATCGCGGTAGCTCGCTAGAGGCGAAGAGCGAAGCCGCAAAGAAGCGGGCTTGTGTGCGGAGCTCGCAGACAGCTGCAGGACGCTGGCTGCCACTCTCTTGCCTCTTGAATTCACTCTTGGCATGCCAATGGAAGGTGTTCCAGGACAACTTGCCTGGGTTTGCACTTAGTCCTGATGCGTCCCTCTTTGGAAATTCTTGCTGCTCCCCTGAGGCTCCGAGATGCACAGAACACGATGGCAGCTGCTGAAAAAAAAGAAAGGCAGCAGTGAGTTTGTCAAGAAACAAGAACATAGGCAGCTGACTGTGTTTGGCAGGGAGCAGCTGATGGACTTTTGCAATTGCCTTCACTGCGCACAGAAGCCCTCTGCTCTGCTGCTACTTTGTTCTCATTCAGGGAATTGCACACTACTGAAGCTGAGCCGGGCTATTCAGCTCTGCTGCTTTTCAGCATCTCACTCCCCTAATGCCCTGTGGCAGCTCTCGAGGTGTTTTGCCTTTGCCAGGCTGGAATGTGCCTGCTACTACAAAGAGCTGGGCAGGAGCTGGCGGAGAGGACGGCCATCTGCCAGCAGTTTGCAGCTTGCCCAGAAAAGAGCAGTGTCCTTGGAATGTGCAGCAAAATCAATTTCTTGGCAAGTTCGGGGGAAGTGAGCACTGCTTGTACACTTTCTCCATGAGAAACGGAGTGGAAAAGCTTTTCGCTAAGATGTAGACGACCAGAGAGGCAGAATACGGAGCTCCGCAGCTGGCCGAAGGGAAGTGCCGCTTCCCGGCGTCTTTCGGCAGAAGCGGCTCTTCGGAGCGCACCTCTGCCGCTCCACTGATCCGTGCGCGAAGAAGCCGCTTCTTCGCCTCCGGCAGCCAGAGATCGCGGTAGCTCGCTAAAGGCGAAGAGCGAAGCCGCAAAGAAGCGGGCTTGTCTGCGGAGCTTGCAGACTGCTGGAGGATGCTGGCTGCCACTCTCTTGCCTCTTAAATTTTCTCTAGGCATGCGAATTGGGGGTGTTCCAGGACAACTTGCCTGGGTTTGCACTTTACAGCGCACCGCTTCCGCTCCATTCATCCGTGCGCGAAGAAGCCGCTTCTTCGCCTCCGGCAGCCAGAGATCGCGGTAGCTCGTTAGAGGCGAAGAGCGAAGCCGCAAAGAAGCGGGCTTGTGTGCGGAGCTCGCAGACTGCTGCAGGACGCTGGCTGCCACTCTTTTGCCTCTTGAATTCACGCTTGGCATGCGAATGGAAGGTGTTCCAGGACAACATGCCTGGGTTTGCACTTAGTCCTGATGCGTCCCTCTTTGGAAATTCTTGCTGCTCCCCTGAGTCTCCGAGATGCACAGAACACGATGGCAGCTGCTGAAAAAAAAGAAAGGCAGCAGTGAGTTTGTCAAGAAACAAGAACATAGGCAGCTGACTGTGTTTGGCAAGGAGCAGCTGCTGGACTTTTGCAATTGCCTTCACTGCGCACAGAAGCCCTCCGCTCTGCTGCTACTTTGTTCTCATTCAGGGAATTGCACACTACTGAAGCTGAGCCGGGCTATTCAGCTCTGCTGCTTTTCAGCATCTCAGCTCCCCTAATGCCCTGTGGCAGCTCTCGAGGTGTTTTGCCTTTGCCAGGCTGGAACGTGCCTGCTACTACAAAGAGCTGGGCAGGAGCTGGCGGAGAGGACGGCCATCTGCCAGCAGTTTGCAGCTTGCCCAGAAAAGAGCAGTGTCCTTGGAATGTGCAGCAAAATCAATTTCTTGGCAAGTTCGGGGGAAGTGAGCACTGCTTGTACACTTTCTCCATGAGAAACGGAGTGGAAAAGCTTTTCGCTAAGATGTAGACGACCAGAGAGGCAGAATACGGAGCTCCGCAGCTGGCCGAAGGGAAGTGCCGCTTCCCGGCGTCTTTCGGCAGAAGCGGCTCTTCGGAGCGCACCTCTGCCGCTCCACTGATCCGTGCGCGAAGAAGCCGCTTCTTCGCCTCCGGCAGCCAGAGATCGCGGTAGCTCGCTAGAGGCGAAGAGCGAAGCCGCAAAGAAGCGGGCTTGTGTGCGGAGCTCGCAGACAGCTGCAGGACGCTGGCTGCCACTCTCTTGCCTCTTGAATTCACTCTTGGCATGCCAATGGAAGGTGTTCCAGGACAACTTGCTTAGTCCTGATGCGTCCCTCTTTGGAAATTCTTGCTGCTCCCCTGAGGCTCCGAGATGCACAGAACACGATGGCAGCTGCTGAAAAAAAAGAAAGGCAGCATCGAGTTTGTCAAGAAACAAGAACATAGGCAGCTGACTGTGTTTGGCAGGGAGCAGCTGCTGGACTTTTGCAATTGCCTTCACTGCGCACAGAAGCCCTCTGCTCTGCTGCTACTTTGTTCTCATTCAGGGAATTGCACACTACTGAAGCTGAGCCGGGCTATTCAGCTCTGCTGCTTTTCAGCATCTCACTCCCCTAATGCCCTGTGGCAGCTCTCGAGGTGTTTTGCCTTTGCCAGGCTGGAATGTGCCTGCTACTACAAAGAGCTGGGCAGGAGCTGGCGGAGAGGACGGCCATCTGCCAGCAGTTTGCAGCTTGCCCAGAAAAGAGCAGTGTCCTTGCAATGTGCAGCAAAATCAATTTCTTGGCAAGTTCGGGGGAAGTGAGCACTGCTTGTACACTTTCTCCATGAGAAACGGAGTGGAAAAGCTTTTCGCTAAGATGTAGACGACCAGAGAGGCAGAATACGGAGCTCCGCAGCTGGCCGAAGGGAAGTGCCGCTTCCCGGCGTCTTTCGGCAGAAGCGGCTCTTCGGAGCGCACCTCTGCCGCTCCACTGATCCGTGCGCGAAGAAGCCGCTTCTTCGCCTCCGGCAGCCAGAGATCGCGGTAGCTCGCTAGAGGCGAAGAGCGAAGCCGCAAAGAAGCGGGCTTGTCTGCGGAGCTCGCAGACAGCTGCAGGACGCTGGCTGCCACTCTCTTGCCTCTTGAATTCACTCTTGGCATGCCAATGGAAGGTGTTCCAGGACAACTTGCTTAGTCCTGATGCGTCCCTCTTTGGAAATTCTTGCTGCTCCCCTGAGTCTCCGAGATGCACAGAACACGATGGCAGCTGCTGAAAAAAAAGAAAGGCAGCAGTGAGTTTGTCAAGAAACAAGAACATAGGCAGCTGACTGTGTTTGGCAAGGAGCAGCTGCTGGACTTTTGCAATTGCCTTCACTGCGCACAGAAGCCCTCCGCTCTGCTGCTACTTTGTTCTCACTCAGGGAATTGCACACTACTGAAGCTGAGCCAGCCTATTCAGCTCTGCTGCTTTTCAGCATCTCAGCTCCCCTAATGCCCTGTGGCAGCTCTCGAGGTGTTTTGCCTTTGCCAGGCTGGAATGTGCCTGCTACGACAAAGAGCTGGGCAGGAGCTGGCGGAGAGGACGGCCATCTGCCAGCAGTTTGCAGCTTGCCCAGAAAAGAGCAGTGTCCTTGCAATGTGCAGCAAATCCAATTTCTTGGCAAGTTCGGGGGAAGTGAGCACTGCTTGTACACTTTCTCCATGAGAAACAGAGTGGAAAAGCTTTTCGCTAAGATGTAGACGACCAGAGAGGCAGAATACGGAGCTCCGCAGCTGGCCGAAGGGAAGTGCCGCTTCCCGGCGTCTTTCGGCAGAAGCGGCTCTTCGGAGCGCACCTCTGCCGCTCCACTCATCCGTGCGCGAAGAAGCCGCTTCTTCGCCTCCGGCAGCCAGAGATCGCGGTAGCTCGCTAGAGGCGAAGAGCGAAGCCGCAAAGAAGCGGGCTTGTCTGCGGAGCTCGCAGACTGCTGGAGGATGCTGGCTGCCACTCTCTTGCCTCTTAAATTTTCTCTAGGCATGCGAATTGGGGGTGTTCCCGGACAACTTGCCTGGGTTTGCACTTTACAGCGCACCGCTTCCGCTCCATTCATCCGTGCGCGAAGAAGCCGCTTCTTCGCCTCCGGCAGCCAGAGATCGCGGTAGCTCGCTAGAGGCGAAGAGCGAAGCCGCAAAGAAGCGGGCTTGTGTGCGGAGCTCGCAGACTGCTGCAGGACGCTGGCTGCCACTCTTTTGCCTCTTGAATTCACGCTTGGCATGCGAATGGAAGGTGTTCCAGGACAACATGCCTGGGTTTGCACTTAGTCCTGATGCGTCCCTCTTTGGAAATTCTTGCTGCTCCCCTGAGTCTCCGAGATGCACAGAACACGATGGCAGCTGCTGAAAAAAAAGAAAGGCAGCAGTGAGTTTGTCAAGAAACAAGAACATAGGCAGCTGACTGTGTTTGGCAAGGAGCAGCTGCTGGACTTTTGCAATTGCCTTCACTGCGCACAGAAGCCCTCCGCTCTGCTGCTACTTTGTTCTCATTCAGGGAATTGCACACTACTGAAGCTGAGCCGGGCTATTCAGCTCTGCTGCTTTTCAGCATCTCAGCTCCCCTAATGCCCTGTGGCAGCTCTCGAGGTGTTTTGCCTTTGCCAGGCTGGAACGTGCCTGCTACTCCAAAGAGCTGGGCAGGAGCTGGCGGAGAGGACGGCCATCTGCCAGCAGTTTGCAGCTTGCCCAGAAAAGAGCAGTGTCCTTGGAATGTGCAGCAAATCCAATTTCTTGGCAAGTTCGGGGGAAGTGAGCACTGCTTGTACACTTTCTCCATGAGAAACGGAGTGGAAAAGCTTTTCGCTAAGATGTAGACGACCAGAGAGGCAGAATACGGAGCTCCGCAGCTGGCCGAAGGGAAGTGCCGCTTCCCGGCGTCTTTCGGCAGAAGCGGCTCTTCGGAGCGCACCTCTGCCGCTCCACTCATCCGTGCGCGAAGAAGCCGCTTCTTCGCCTCCGGCAGCCAGAGATCGCGGTAGCTCGTTAGAGGCGAAGAGCGAAGCCGCAAAGAAGCGGGCTTGTGTGCGGAGCTCGCAGACAGCTGCAGGACGCTGGCTGCCACTCTCTTGCCTCTTGAATTCACTCTTGGCATGCCAATGGAAGGTGTTCCAGGACAACTTGCTTAGTCCTGATGCGTCCCTCTTTGGAAATTCTTGCTGCTCCCCTGAGGCTCCGAGATGCACAGAACACGATGGCAGCTGCTGAAAAAAAAGAAAGGCAGCATCGAGTTTGTCAAGAAACAAGAACATAGGCAGCTGACTGTGTTTGGCAGGGAGCAGCTGCTGGACTTTTGCAATTGCCTTCACTGCGCACAGAAGCCCTCTGCTCTGCTGCTACTTTGTTCTCATTCAGGGAATTGCACACTACTGAAGCTGAGCCGGGCTATTCAGCTCTGCTGCTTTTCAGCATCTCACTCCCCTAATGCCCTGTGGCAGCTCTCGAGGTGTTTTGCCTTTGCCAGGCTGGAATGTGCCTGCTACTACAAAGAGCTGGGCAGGAGCTGGCGGAGAGGACGGCCATCTGCCAGCAGTTTGCAGCTTGCCCAGAAAAGAGCAGTGTCCTTGGAATGTGCAGCAAAATCAATTTCTTGGCAAGTTCGGGGGAAGTGAGCACTGCTTGTACACTTTCTCCATGAGAAACGGAGTGGAAAAGCTTTTCGCTAAGATGTAGACGACCAGAGAGGCAGAATACGGAGCTCCGCAGCTGGCCGAAGGGAAGTGCCGCTTCCCGGCGTCTTTCGGCAGAAGCGGCTCTTCGGAGCGCACCTCTGCCGCTCCACTGATCCGTGCGCGAAGAAGCCGCTTCTTCGCCTCCGGCAGCCAGAGATCGCGGTAGCTCGCTAGAGGCGAAGAGCGAAGCCGCAAAGAAGCGGGCTTGTCTGCGGAGCTCGCAGACAGCTGCAGGACGCTGGCTGCCACTCTCTTGCCTCTTGAATTCACTCTTGGCATGCCAATGGAAGGTGTTCCAGGACAACTTGCTTAGTCCTGATGCGTCCCTCTTTGGAAATTCTTGCTGCTCCCCTGAGTCTCCGAGATGCACAGAACACGATGGCAGCTGCTGAAAAAAAAGAAAGGCAGCAGTGAGTTTGTCAAGAAACAAGAACATAGGCAGCTGACTGTGTTTGGCAAGGAGCAGCTGCTGGACTTTTGCAATTGCCTTCACTGCGCACAGAAGCCCTCCGCTCTGCTGCTACTTTGTTCTCACTCAGGGAATTGCACACTACTGAAGCTGAGCCAGCCTATTCAGCTCTGCTGCTTTTCAGCATCTCAGCTCCCCTAATGCCCTGTGGCAGCTCTCGAGGTGTTTTGCCTTTGCCAGGCTGGAATGTGCCTGCTACGACAAAGAGCTGGGCAGGAGCTGGCGGAGAGGACGGCCATCTGCCAGCAGTTTGCAGCTTGCCCAGAAAAGAGCAGTGTCCTTGCAATGTGCAGCAAATCCAATTTCTTGGCAAGTTCGGGGGAAGTGAGCACTGCTTGTACACTTTCTCCATGAGAAACAGAGTGGAAAAGCTTTTCGCTAAGATGTAGACGACCAGAGAGGCAGAATACGGAGCTCCGCAGCTGGCCGAAGGGAAGTGCCGCTTCCCGGCGTCTTTCGGCAGAAGCGGCTCTTCGGAGCGCACCTCTGCCGCTCCACTCATCCGTGCGCGAAGAAGCCGCTTCTTCGCCTCCGGCAGCCAGAGATCGCGGTAGCTCGCTAGAGGCGAAGAGCGAAGCCGCAAAGAAGCGGGCTTGTCTGCGGAGCTCGCAGACTGCTGGAGGATGCTGGCTGCCACTCTCTTGCCTCTTAAATTTTCTCTAGGCATGCGAATTGGGGGTGTTCCCGGACAACTTGCCTGGGTTTGCACTTTACAGCGCACCGCTTCCGCTCCATTCATCCGTGCGCGAAGAAGCCGCTTCTTCGCCTCCGGCAGCCAGAGATCGCGGTAGCTCGCTAGAGGCGAAGAGCGAAGCCGCAAAGAAGCGGGCTTGTCTGCGGAGCTCGCAGACTGCTGCAGGACGCTGGCTGCCACTCTTTTGCCTCTTGAATTCACGCTTGGCATGCGAATGGAAGGTGTTCCAGGACAACATGCCTGGGTTTGCACTTAGTCCTGATGCATCCCTCTTTGGAAATCCTTGCTGCTCCCCTGAGTCTCCGAGATGCACAGAACACGATGGCAGCTGCTGAAAAAAAAGAAAGGCAGCATCGAGTTTGTCAAGAAACAAGAACATAGGCAGCTGACTGTGTTTGGCAGGGAGCAGCTGCTGGACTTTTGCAATTGCCTTCACTGCGCACAGAAGCCCTCTGCTCTGCTGCTACTTTGTTCTCATTCAGGGAATTGCACACTACTGAAGCTGAGCCGGGCTATTCAGCTCTGCTGCTTTTCAGCATCTCACTCCCCTAATGCCCTGTGGCAGCTCTCGAGGAGTTTTGCCTTTGCCAGGCTGGAATGTGCCTGCTACTACAAAGAGCTGGGCAGGAGCTGGCGGAGAGGACGGCCATCTGCCAGCAGTTTGCAGCTTGCCCAGAAAAGAGCAGTGTCCTTGGAATGTGCAGCAAAATCAATTTCTTGGCAAGTTCGGGGGAAGTGAGCACTGCTTGTACACTTTCTCCATGAGAAACGGAGTGGAAAAGCTTTTCGCTAAGATGTAGACGACCAGAGAGGCAGAATACGGAGCTCCGCAGCTGGCCGAAGGGAAGTGCCGGTTCCCGGCGTCTTTCGGCAGAAGCGGCTCTTCGGAGCGCACCTCTGCCGCTCCACTCATCCGTGCGCGAAGTAGCCGCTTCTTCGCCTCCGGCAGCCAGAGATCGCGGTAGCTCGCTAGAGGCGAAGAGCGAAGCCGCAAAGAAGCGGGCTTGTGTGCGGAGCTCGCAGACAGCTGCAGGACGCTGGCTGCCACTCTCTTGCCTCTTGAATTCACTCTTGGCATGCCAATGGAAGGTGTTCCAGGACAACTTGCCTGGGTTTGCACTTAGTCCTGATGCGTCCCTCTTTGGAAATTCTTGCTGCTCCCCTGAGTCTCCGAGATGCACAGAACACGATGGCAGCTGCTGAAAAAAAAGAAAGGCAGCAGTGAGTATGTCAAGAAACAAGAACATAGGCAGCTGACTGTGTTTGGCAAGGAGCAGCTGCTGGACTTTTGCAATTGCTTTCACTGCGCACAGAAGCCCTCTGCTCTGCTGCTACTTTGTTCTGATTCAGGAAATTCACACTACTGAAGCTGAGCCGGGCTATTCAGCTCTGCTGCTTTTCAGCATCTCAGCTCCCCTAATGCCCTGTGGCAGCTCTCGAGGTGTTTTGCCTTTGCCAGGCTGGAACGTGCCTGCTACTACAAAGAGCTGGGCAGGAGCTGGCGGAGAGGACGGCCATCTGCCAGCAGTTTGCAGCTTGCCCAGAAAAGAGCAGTGTCCTTGGAATGTGCAGCAAATCCAATTTCTTGGCAAGTTCGGGGGAAGTGAGCACTGCTTGTACACTTTCTCCATGAGAAACGGAGTGGAAAAGCTTTTCGCTAAGATGTAGACGACCAGAGAGGCAGAATACGGAGCTCCGCAGCTGGCCGAAGGGAAGTGCCGGTTCCCGGCGTCTTTCGGCAGAAGCGGCTCTTCGGAGCGCACCGCTGCCGCTCCACTCATCCGTGCGCGAAGAAGCCGCTTCTTCGCCTCCGGCAGCCAGAGATCGCGGTAGCTCGCTAGAGGCGAAGAGCGAAGCCGCAAAGAAGCGGGCTTGTCTGCGGAGCTCGCAGACTGCTGCAGGACGCTGGCTGCCACTCTTTTGCCTCTTGAATTCACGCTTGGCATGCGAATGGAAGGTGTTCCAGGACAACATGCCTGGGTTTGCACTTAGTCCTGATGCATCCCTCTTTGGAAATTCTTGCTGCTCCCCTGAGGCTCCGAGATGCACAGAACACGATGGCAGCTGCTGAAAAAAAAGAAAGGCAGCATCGAGTTTGTCAAGAAACAAGAACATAGGCAGCTGACTGTGTTTGGCAGGGAGCAGCTGATGGACTTTTGCAATTGCCTTCACTGCGCACAGAAGCCCTCTGCTCTGCTGCTACTTTGTTCTCATTCAGGGAATTGCACACTACTGAAGCTGAGCCGGGCTATTCAGCTCTGCTGCTTTTCAGCATCTCACTCCCCTAATGCCCTGTGACAGCTCTCGAGGAGTTTTGCCTTTGCCAGGCTGGAATGTGCCTGCTACTACAAAGAGCTGGGCAGGAGCTGGCGGAGAGGACGGCCATCTGCCAGCAGTTTGCAGCTTGCCCAGAAAAGAGCAGTGTCCTTGGAATGTGCAGCAAAATCAATTTCTTGGCAAGTTCGGGGGAAGTGAGCACTGCTTGTACACTTTCTCCATGAGAAACGGAGTGGAAAAGCTTTTCGCTAAGATGTAGACGACCAGAGAGGCAGAATACGGAGCTCCGCAGCTGGCCGAAGGGAAGTGCCGGTTCCCGGCGTCTTTCGGCAGAAGCGGCTCTTCGGAGCGCACCTCTGCCGCTCCACTGATCCGTGCGCGAAGTAGCCGCTTCTTCGCCTCCGGCAGCCAGAGATCGCGGTAGCTCGCTAGAGGCGAAGAGCGAAGCCGCAAAGAAGCGGGCTTGTGTGCGGAGCTCGCAGACAGCTGCAGGACGCTGGCTGCCACTCTCTTGCCTCTTGAATTCACTCTTGGCATGCCAATGGAAGGTGTTCCAGGACAACTTGCCTGGGTTTGCACTTAGTCCTGATGCGTCCCTCTTTGGAAATTCTTGCTGCTCCCCTGAGTCTCCGAGATGCACAGAACACGATGGCAGCTGCTGAAAAAAAAGAAAGGCAGCAGTGAGTATGTCAAGAAACAAGAACATAGGCAGCTGACTGTGTTTGGCAAGGAGCAGCTGCTGGACTTTTGCAATTGCTTTCACTGCGCACAGAAGCCCTCTGCTCTGCTGCTACTTTGTTCTCATTCAGGAAATTCACACTACTGAAGCTGAGCCGGGCTATTCAGCTCTGCTGCTTTTCAGCATCTCAGCTCCCCTAATGCCCTGTGGCAGCTCTCGAGGTGTTTTGCCTTTGCCAGGCTGGAACGTGCCTGCTACTACAAAGAGCTGGGCAGGAGCTGGCGGAGAGGACGGCCATCTGCCAGCAGTTTGCAGCTTGCCCAGAAAAGAGCAGTGTCCTTGCAATGTGCAGCAAATCCAATTTCTTGGCAAGTTCGGGGGAAGTGAGCACTGCTTGTACACTTTCTCCATGAGAAACGGAGTGGAAAAGCTTTTCGCTAAGATGTAGACGACCAGAGAGGCAGAATGTGGAGCTCCGCAGCTGGCCGAAGGGAAGTGCCGCTTCCCGGCGTCTTTCGGCAGAAGCGGCTCTTCGGAGCGCACCGCTGCCGCTCCACTGATCCGTGCGCGAAGAAGCCGCTTCTTCGCCTCCGGCAGCCAGAGATCGCGGTAGCTCGCTAGAGGCGAAGAGCGAAGCCGCAAAGAAGCGGGCTTGTGTGCGGAGCTCGCAGACTGCTGGAGGATGCTGGCTGCCACTCTCTTGCCTCTTAAATTTTCTCTAGGCATGCGAATTGGGGGGGTTCCCGGACAACTTGCCTGGGTTTGCACTTTACAGCGCACCGCTTCCGCTCCATTCATCCGTGCGCGAAGAAGCCGCTTCTTCGCCTCCGGCAGCCAGAGATCGCGGTAGCTCGTTAGAGGCGAAGAGCGAAGCTGCAAAGAAGCGGGCTTGTGTGCGGAGCTCGCAGACAGCTGCAGGACGCTGGCTGCCACTCTCTTGCCTCTTGAATTCACGCTTGGCATGCCAATGGAAGGTGTTCCAGGACAACATGCCTGGGTTTGCACTTAGTCCTGATGCGTCCCTCTTGGGAAATTCTAGCTGCTCCCCTGAGGCTCCGAGATGCACAGAACACGATGGCAGCTGCTGAAAAAAAAGAAAGGCAGCAGTGAGTTTGTCAAGAAACAAGAACATAGGCAGCTGACTGTGTTTGGCAGGGAGCAGCTGCTGGACTTTTGCAATTGCCTTCACTGCGCACAGAAGCCCTCTGCTCTGCTGCTACTTTGTTCTCATTCAGGGAATTGCACACTACTGAAGCTGAGCCAGCCTATTCAGCTCTGCTGCTTTTCAGCATCTCAGCTCCCCTAATGCCCTGTGGCAGCTCTCGGGGTGTTTTGCCTTTGCCAGGCTGGAACGTGCCTGCTACTACAAAGAGCTGGGCAGGAGCTGGCGGAGAGGACGGCCATCTGCCAGCAGTTTGCAGCTTGCCCAGAAAAGAGCAGTGTCCTTGGAATGTGCAGCAAAATCAATTTCTTGGCAAGTTCGGGGGAAGTGAGCACTGCTTGTACACTTTCTCCATGAGAAACGGAGTGGAAAAGCTTTTCGCTAAGATGTAGACGACCAGAGAGGCAGAATACGGAGCTCCGCAGCTGGCCGAAGGGAAGTGCCGCTTCCCGGCGTCTTTCGGCAGAAGCGGCTCTTCGGAGCGCACCTCTGCCGCTCCACTGATCCGTGCGCGAAGAAGCCGCTTCTTCGCCTCCGGCAGCCAGAGATCGCGGTAGCTCGCTAAAGGCGAAGAGCGAAGCCGCAAAGAAGCGGGCTTGTCTGCGGAGCTTGCAGACTGCTGGAGGATGCTGGCTGCCACTCTCTTGCCTCTTAAATTTTCTCTAGGCATGCGAATTGGGGGTGTTCCAGGACAACTTGCCTGGGTTTGCACTTTACAGCGCACCGCTTCCGCTCCATTCATCCGTGCGCGAAGAAGCCGCTTCTTCGCCTCCGGCAGCCAGAGATCGCGGTAGCTCGTTAGAGGCGAAGAGCGAAGCCGCAAAGAAGCGGGCTTGTGTGCGGAGCTCGCAGACTGCTGCAGGACGCTGGCTGCCACTCTTTTGCCTCTTGAATTCACGCTTGGCATGCGAATGGAAGGTGTTCCAGGACAACATGCCTGGGTTTGCACTTAGTCCTGATGCGTCCCTCTTTGGAAATTCTTGCTGCTCCCCTGAGTCTCCGAGATGCACAGAACACGATGGCAGCTGCTGAAAAAAAAGAAAGGCAGCAGTGAGTTTGTCAAGAAACAAGAACATAGGCAGCTGACTGTGTTTGGCAAGGAGCAGCTGCTGGACTTTTGCAATTGCCTTCACTGCGCACAGAAGCCCTCCGCTCTGCTGCTACTTTGTTCTCATTCAGGGAATTGCACACTACTGAAGCTGAGCCGGGCTATTCAGCTCTGCTGCTTTTCAGCATCTCAGCTCCCCTAATGCCCTGTGGCAGCTCTCGAGGTGTTTTGCCTTTGCCAGGCTGGAACGTGCCTGCTACTCCAAAGAGCTGGGCAGGAGCTGGCGGAGAGGACGGCCATCTGCCAGCAGTTTGCAGCTTGCCCAGAAAAGAGCAGTGTCCTTGGAATGTGCAGCAAAATCAATTTCTTGGCAAGTTCGGGGGAAGTGAGCACTGCTTGTACACTTTCTCCATGAGAAACGGAGTGGAAAAGCTTTTCGCTAAGATGTAGACGACCAGAGAGGCAGAATACGGAGCTCCGCAGCTGGCCGAAGGGAAGTGCCGCTTCCCGGCGTCTTTCGGCAGAAGCGGCTCTTCGGAGCGCACCTCTGCCGCTCCACTCATCCGTGCGCGAAGAAGCCGCTTCTTCGCCTCCGGCAGCCAGAGATCGCGGTAGCTCGCTAGAGGCGAAGAGCGAAGCCGCAAAGAAGCGGGCTTGTGTGCGGAGCTCGCAGACAGCTGCAGGACGCTGGCTGCCACTCTCTTGCCTCTTGAATTCACTCTTGGCATGCCAATGGAAGGTGTTCCAGGACAACTTGCCTGGGTTTGCACTTAGTCCTGATGCGTCCCTCTTTGGAAATTCTTGCTGCTCCCCTGAGTCTCCGAGATGTACAGAACACGATGGCAGCTGCTGAAAAAAAAGAAAGGCAGCAGTGAGTTTGTCAAGAAACAAGAACATAGGCAGCTGACTGTGTTTAGCCAGGAGCAGCTGCTGGACTTTTGCAATTGCCTTCACTGCGCACAGAAGCCCTCTGCTCTGCTGCTACTTTGTTCTGATTCAGGAAATTCACACTACTGAAGCTGAGCCAGCCTATTCAGCTCTGCTGCTTTTCAGCATCTCAGCTCCCCTAATGCCCTGTGGCAGCTCTCGAGGTGTTTTGCCTTTGCCAGGCTGGAATGTGCCTGCTACGACAAAGAGCTGGGCAGGAGCTGGCGGAGAGGACGGCCATCTGCCAGCAGTTTGCAGCTTGCCCAGAAAAGAGCAGTGTCCTTGCAATGTGCAGCAAATCCAATTTCTTGGCAAGTTCGGGGGAAGTGAGCACTGCTTGTACACTTTCTCCTTGAGAAACGGAGTGGAAAAGCTTTTCGCTAAGATGTAGACGACCAGAGAGGCAGAATACGGAGCTCCGCAGCTGGCCGAAGGGAAGTGCCGCTTCCCGGCGTCTTTCGGCAGAAGCGGCTCTTCGGAGCGCACCTCTGCCGCTCCACTCATCCGTGCGCGAAGAAGCCGCTTCTTCGCCTCCGGCAGCCAGAGATCGCGGTAGCTCGCTAGAGGCGAAGAGCGAAGCCGCAAAGAAGCGGGCTTGTGTGCGGAGCTCGCAGACTGCTGGAAGACGCTGGCTGCCACTCTCTTGCCTCTTGAATTCACTCTTGGCATGCCAATGGAAGGTGTTCCAGGACAACTTGCTTAGTCCTGATGCGTCCCTCTTTGGAAATTCTTGCTGCTCCCCTGAGGCTCCGAGATGCACAGAACACGATGGCAGCTGCTGAAAAAAAAGAAAGGCAGCATCGAGTTTGTCAAGAAACAAGAACATAGGCAGCTGACTGTGTTTGGCAGGGAGCAGCTGCTGGACTTTTGCAATTGCCTTCACTGCGCACAGAAGCCCTCTGCTCTGCTGCTACTTTGTTCTCATTCAGGGAATTGCACACTACTGAAGCTGAGCCGGGCTATTCAGCTCTGCTGCTTTTCAGCATCTCACTCCCCTAATGCCCTGTGGCAGCTCTCGAGGTGTTTTGCCTTTGCCAGGCTGGAATGTGCCTGCTACTACAAAGAGCTGGGCAGGAGCTGGCGGAGAGGACGGCCATCTGCCAGCAGTTTGCAGCTTGCCCAGAAAAGAGCAGTGTCCTTGGAATGTGCAGCAAAATCAATTTCTTGGCAAGTTCGGGGGAAGTGAGCACTGCTTGTACACTTTCTCCATGAGAAACGGAGTGGAAAAGCTTTTCGCTAAGATGTAGACGACCAGAGAGGCAGAATACGGAGCTCCGCAGCTGGCCGAAGGGAAGTGCCGCTTCCCGGTGTCTTTCGGCAGAAGCGGCTCTTCGGAGCGCACCTCTGCCGCTCCACTGATCCGTGCGCGAAGAAGCCGCTTCTTCGCCTCCGGCAGCCAGAGATCGCGGTAGCTCGCTAGAGGCGAAGAGCGAAGCCGCAAAGAAGCGGGCTTGTGTGCGGAGCTCGCAGACAGCTGCAGGACGCTGGCTGCCACTCTCTTGCCTCTTGAATTCACTCTTGGCATGCCAATGGAAGGTGTTCCAGGACAACTTGCCTGGGTTTGCACTTAGTCCTGATGCGTCCCTCTTTGGAAATTCTTGCTGCTCCCCTGAGTCTCCGAGATGCACAGAACACGATGGCAGCTGCTGAAAAAAAAGAAAGGCAGCATCGAGTATGTCAAGAAACAAGAACATAGGCAGCTGACTGTGTTTGGCAAGGAGCAGCTGCTGGACTTTTGCAATTGCTTTCACTGCGCACAGAAGCCCTCTGCTCTGCTGCTACTTTGTTCTGATTCAGGAAATTCACACTACTGAAGCTGAGCCAGCCTATTCAGCTCTGCTGCTTTTCAGCATCTCAGCTCCCCTAATGCCCTGTGGCAGCTCTCGAGGTGTTTTGCCTTTGCCAGGCTGGAACGTGCCTGCTACTCCAAAGAGCTGGGCAGGAGCTGGCGGAGAGGACGGCCATCTGCCAGCAGTTTGCAGCTTGCCCAGAAAAGAGCAGTGTCCTTGGAATGTGCAGCAAAATCAATTTCTTGGCAAGTTCGGGGGAAGTGAGCACTGCTTGTACACTTTCTCCATGAGAAACGGAGTGGAAAAGCTTTTCGCTAAGATGTAGACGACCAGAGAGGCAGAATGTGGAGCTCCGCAGCTGGCCGAAGGGAAGTGCCGCTTCCCGGCGTCTTTCGGCAGAAGCGGCTCTTCGGAGCGCACCGCTGCCGCTCCACTCATCCGTGCGCGAAGAAGCCGCTTCTTCGCCTCCGGCAGCCAGAGATCGCGGTAGCTCGTTAGAGGCGAAGAGCGAAGCCGCAAAGAAGCGGGCTTGTGTGCGGAGCTCGCAGACTGCTGGAGGATGCTGGCTGCCACTCTCTTGCCTCTTAAATTTTCTCTAGGCATGCGAATTGGGGGGGTTCCCGGACAACTTGCCTGGGTTTGCACTTTACAGCGCACCGCTTCCGCTCCATTCATCCGTGCGCGAAGAAGCCGCTTCTTCGCCTCCGGCAGCCAGAGATCGCGGTAGCTCGTTAGAGGCGA
Organism: Vidua macroura; assembly: GCF_024509145.1. Classification (NCBI taxonomy): domain Eukaryota; kingdom Metazoa; phylum Chordata; class Aves; order Passeriformes; family Viduidae; genus Vidua; species Vidua macroura. Next base: position 3,382,540 of record NC_071598.1, on the reverse strand, counting down.
AGAGCGAAGCTGCAAAGAAGCGGTCTTGTGTGCGGAGCTCGCAGACTGCTGCAGGACGCTGGCTGCCACTCTCTTGCCTCTTGAATTCACGCTTGGCATGCGAATGGAAGGTGTTCCAGGACATCATGCCTGGGTTTGCACTTAGTCCTGATGCGTCCCTCTTGGGAAATTCTAGCTGCTCCCCTGAGGCTCCGAGATGCACAGAACACGATGGCGGCTGCTGAAAAAAAAGAAAGGCAGCAGTGAGTTTGTCAAGAAACAAGAACATAGGCAGCTGACTGTGTTTGGCAGGGAGCAGCTGCTGGACTTTTGCAATTGCCTTCACTGCGCACAGAAGCCCTCTGCTCTGCTGCTACTTTGTTCTCATTCAGGGAATTGCACACTACTGAAGCTGAGCCAGCCTATTCAGCTCTGCTGCTTTTCAGCATCTCAGCTCCCCTAATGCCCTGTGGCAGCTCTCGAGGTGTTTTGCCTTTGCCAGGCTGGAACGTGCCTGCTACTCCAAAGAGCTGGGCAGGAGCTGGCGGAGAGGACGGCCATCTGCCAGCAGTTTGCAGCTTGCCCAGAAAAGAGCAGTGTCCTTGGAATGTGCAGCAAAATCAATTTCTTGGCAAGTTCGGGGGAAGTGAGCACTGCTTGTACACTTTCTCCATGAGAAACGGAGTGGAAAAGCTTTTCGCTAAGATGTAGACGACCAGAGAGGCAGAATACGGAGCTCCGCAGCTGGCCGAAGGGAAGTGCCGGTTCCCGGCGTCTTTCGGCAGAAGCGGCTCTTCGGAGCGCACCTCTGCCGCTCCACTCATCCGTGCGCGAAGTAGCCGCTTCTTCGCCTCCGGCAGCCAGAGATCGCGGTAGCTCGCTAGAGGCGAAGAGCGAAGCCGCAAAGAAGCGGGCTTGTGTGCGGAGCTCGCAGACAGCTGCAGGACGCTGGCTGCCACTCTCTTGCCTCTTGAATTCACTCTTGGCATGCCAATGGAAGGTGTTCCAGGACAACTTGCCTGGGTTTGCACTTAGTCCTGATGCGTCCCTCTTTGGAAATTCTTGCTGCTCCCCTGAGTCTCCGAGATGCACAGAACACGATGGCAGCTGCTGAAAAAAAAGAAAGGCAGCAGTGAGTATGTCAAGAAACAAGAACATAGGCAGCTGACTGTGTTTGGCAAGGAGCAGCTGCTGGACTTTTGCAATTGCTTTCACTGCGCACAGAAGCCCTCTGCTCTGCTGCTACTTTGTTCTCATTCAGGAAATTCACACTACTGAAGCTGAGCCGGGCTATTCAGCTCTGCTGCTTTTCAGCATCTCAGCTCCCCTAATGCCCTGTGGCAGCTCTCGAGGTGTTTTGCCTTTGCCAGGCTGGAACGTGCCTGCTACTACAAAGAGCTGGGCAGGAGCTGGCGGAGAGGACGGCCATCTGCCAGCAGTTTGCAGCTTGCCCAGAAAAGAGCAGTGTCCTTGCAATGTGCAGCAAATCCAATTTCTTGGCAAGTTCGGGGGAAGTGAGCACTGCTTGTACACTTTCTCCATGAGAAACGGAGTGGAAAAGCTTTTCGCTAAGATGTAGACGACCAGAGAGGCAGAATGTGGAGCTCCGCAGCTGGCCGAAGGGAAGTGCCGCTTCCCGGCGTCTTTCGGCAGAAGCGGCTCTTCGGAGCGCACCGCTGCCGCTCCACTGATCCGTGCGCGAAGAAGCCGCTTCTTCGCCTCCGGCAGCCAGAGATCGCGGTAGCTCGCTAGAGGCGAAGAGCGAAGCCGCAAAGAAGCGGGCTTGTCTGCGGAGCTCGCAGACTGCTGGAGGATGCTGGCTGCCACTCTCTTGCCTCTTAAATTTTCTCTAGGCATGCGAATTGGGGGGGTTCCCGGACAACTTGCCTGGGTTTGCACTTTACAGCGCACCGCTTCCGCTCCATTCATCCGTGCGCGAAGAAGCCGCTTCTTCGCCTCCGGCAGCCAGAGATCGCGGTAGCTCGTTAGAGGCGAAGAGCGAAGCTGCAAAGAAGCGGGCTTGTGTGCGGAGCTCGCAGACTGCTGCAGGACGCTGGCTGCCACTCTCTTGCCTCTTGAATTCACGCTTGGCATGCGAATGGAAGGTGTTCCAGGACAACATGCCTGGGTTTGCACTTAGTCCTGATGCGTCCCTCTTGGGAAATTCTAGCTGCTCCCCTGAGGCTCCGAGATGTACAGAACACGATGGCAGCTGCTGAAAAAAAAGAAAGGCAGCAGTGAGTTTGTCAAGAAACAAGAACATAGGCAGCTGACTGTGTTTGGCAGGGAGCAGCTGCTGGACTTTTGCAATTGCCTTCACTGCGCACAGAAGCCCTCCGCTCTGCTGCTACTTTGTTCTCATTCAGGGAATTGCACACTACTGAAGCTGAGCCAGCCTATTCAGCTCTGCTGCTTTTCAGCATCTCAGCTCCCCTAATGCCCTGTGGCAGCTCTCGGGGTGTTTTGCCTTTGCCAGGCTGGAACGTGCCTGCTACTACAAAGAGCTGGGCAGGAGCTGGCGGAGAGGACGGCCATCTGCCAGCAGTTTGCAGCTTGCCCAGAAAAGAGCAGTGTCCTTGGAATGTGCAGCAAATCCAATTTCTTGGCAAGTTCGGGGGAAGTGAGCACTGCTTGTACACTTTCTCCATGAGAAACGGAGTGGAAAAGCTTTTCGCTAAGATGTAGACGACCAGAGAGGCAGAATACGGAGCTCCGCAGCTGGCCGAAGGGAAGTGCCGCTTCCCGGCGTCTTTCGGCAGAAGCGGCTCTTCGGAGCGCACCTCTGCCGCTCCACTGATCCGTGCGCGAAGAAGCCGCTTCTTCGCCTCCGGCAGCCAGAGATCGCGGTAGCTCGCTAAAGGCGAAGAGCGAAGCCGCAAAGAAGCGGGCTTGTCTGCGGAGCTTGCAGACTGCTGGAGGATGCTGGCTGCCACTCTCTTGCCTCTTAAATTTTCTCTAGGCATGCGAATTGGGGGTGTTCCAGGACAACTTGCCTGGGTTTGCACTTTACAGCGCACCGCTTCCGCTCCATTCATCCGTGCGCGAAGAAGCCGCTTCTTCGCCTCCGGCAGCCAGAGATCGCGGTAGCTCGTTAGAGGCGAAGAGCGAAGCCGCAAAGAAGCGGGCTTGTGTGCGGAGCTCGCAGACTGCTGCAGGACGCTGGCTGCCACTCTTTTGCCTCTTGAATTCACGCTTGGCATGCGAATGGAAGGTGTTCCAGGACAACATGCCTGGGTTTGCACTTAGTCCTGATGCGTCCCTCTTTGGAAATTCTTGCTGCTCCCCTGAGTCTCCGAGATGCACAGAACACGATGGCAGCTGCTGAAAAAAAAGAAAGGCAGCAGTGAGTTTGTCAAGAAACAAGAACATAGGCAGCTGACTGTGTTTGGCAAGGAGCAGCTGCTGGACTTTTGCAATTGCCTTCACTGCGCACAGAAGCCCTCCGCTCTGCTGCTACTTTGTTCTCATTCAGGGAATTGCACACTACTGAAGCTGAGCCGGGCTATTCAGCTCTGCTGCTTTTCAGCATCTCAGCTCCCCTAATGCCCTGTGGCAGCTCTCGAGGTGTTTTGCCTTTGCCAGGCTGGAACGTGCCTGCTACTCCAAAGAGCTGGGCAGGAGCTGGCGGAGAGGACGGCCATCTGCCAGCAGTTTGCAGCTTGCCCAGAAAAGAGCAGTGTCCTTGGAATGTGAGTGCAAAATCAATTTCTTGGCAAGTTCGGGGGAAGTGAGCACTGCTTGTACACTTTCTCCATGAGAAACGGAGTGGAAAAGCTTTTCGCTAAGATGTAGACGACCAGAGAGGCAGAATACGGAGCTCCGCAGCTGGCCGAAGGGAAGTGCCGCTTCCCGGCGTCTTTCGGCAGAAGCGGCTCTTCGGAGCGCACCTCTGCCGGTCCACTCATCCGTGCGCGAAGAAGCCGCTTCTTCGCCTCCGGCAGCCAGAGATCGCGGTAGCTCGCTAGAGGCGAAGAGCGAAGCCGCAAAGAAGCGGGCTTGTGTGCGGAGCTCGCAGACAGCTGCAGGACGCTGGCTGCCACTCTCTTGCCTCTTGAATTCACTCTTGGCATGCCAATGGAAGGTGTTCCAGGACAACTTGCCTGGGTTTGCACTTAGTCCTGATGCGTCCCTCTTTGGAAATTCTTGCTGCTCCCCTGAGGCTCCGAGATGCACAGAACACGATGGCAGCTGCTGAAAAAAAAGAAAGGCAGCAGTGAGTTTGTCAAGAAACAAGAACATAGGCAGCTGACTGTGTTTGGCAGGGAGCAGCTGATGGACTTTTGCAATTGCCTTCACTGCGCACAGAAGCCCTCTGCTCTGCTGCTACTTTGTTCTCATTCAGGGAATTGCACACTACTGAAGCTGAGCCGGGCTATTCAGCTCTGCTGCTTTTCAGCATCTCACTCCCCTAATGCCCTGTGGCAGCTCTCGAGGTGTTTTGCCTTTGCCAGGCTGGAATGTGCCTGCTACTACAAAGAGCTGGGCAGGAGCTGGCGGAGAGGACGGCCATCTGCCAGCAGTTTGCAGCTTGCCCAGAAAAGAGCAGTGTCCTTGGAATGTGCAGCAAAATCAATTTCTTGGCAAGTTCGGGGGAAGTGAGCACTGCTTGTACACTTTCTCCATGAGAAACGGAGTGGAAAAGCTTTTCGCTAAGATGTAGACGACCAGAGAGGCAGAATACGGAGCTCCGCAGCTGGCCGAAGGGAAGTGCCGCTTCCCGGCGTCTTTCGGCAGAAGCGGCTCTTCGGAGCGCACCTCTGCCGCTCCACTGATCCGTGCGCGAAGAAGCCGCTTCTTCGCCTCCGGCAGCCAGAGATCGCGGTAGCTCGCTAAAGGCGAAGAGCGAAGCCGCAAAGAAGCGGGCTTGTCTGCGGAGCTTGCAGACTGCTGGAGGATGCTGGCTGCCACTCTCTTGCCTCTTAAATTTTCTCTAGGCATGCGAATTGGGGGTGTTCCAGGACAACTTGCCTGGGTTTGCACTTTACAGCGCACCGCTTCCGCTCCATTCATCCGTGCGCGAAGAAGCCGCTTCTTCGCCTCCGGCAGCCAGAGATCGCGGTAGCTCGTTAGAGGCGAAGAGCGAAGCCGCAAAGAAGCGGGCTTGTGTGCGGAGCTCGCAGACTGCTGCAGGACGCTGGCTGCCACTCTTTTGCCTCTTGAATTCACGCTTGGCATGCGAATGGAAGGTGTTCCAGGACAACATGCCTGGGTTTGCACTTAGTCCTGATGCGTCCCTCTTTGGAAATTCTTGCTGCTCCCCTGAGTCTCCGAGATGCACAGAACACGATGGCAGCTGCTGAAAAAAAAGAAAGGCAGCAGTGAGTTTGTCAAGAAACAAGAACATAGGCAGCTGACTGTGTTTGGCAAGGAGCAGCTGCTGGACTTTTGCAATTGCCTTCACTGCGCACAGAAGCCCTCCGCTCTGCTGCTACTTTGTTCTCATTCAGGGAATTGCACACTACTGAAGCTGAGCCGGGCTATTCAGCTCTGCTGCTTTTCAGCATCTCAGCTCCCCTAATGCCCTGTGGCAGCTCTCGAGGTGTTTTGCCTTTGCCAGGCTGGAACGTGCCTGCTACTACAAAGAGCTGGGCAGGAGCTGGCGGAGAGGACGGCCATCTGCCAGCAGTTTGCAGCTTGCCCAGAAAAGAGCAGTGTCCTTGGAATGTGCAGCAAAATCAATTTCTTGGCAAGTTCGGGGGAAGTGAGCACTGCTTGTACACTTTCTCCATGAGAAACGGAGTGGAAAAGCTTTTCGCTAAGATGTAGACGACCAGAGAGGCAGAATACGGAGCTCCGCAGCTGGCCGAAGGGAAGTGCCGCTTCCCGGCGTCTTTCGGCAGAAGCGGCTCTTCGGAGCGCACCTCTGCCGCTCCACTGATCCGTGCGCGAAGAAGCCGCTTCTTCGCCTCCGGCAGCCAGAGATCGCGGTAGCTCGCTAGAGGCGAAGAGCGAAGCCGCAAAGAAGCGGGCTTGTGTGCGGAGCTCGCAGACAGCTGCAGGACGCTGGCTGCCACTCTCTTGCCTCTTGAATTCACTCTTGGCATGCCAATGGAAGGTGTTCCAGGACAACTTGCTTAGTCCTGATGCGTCCCTCTTTGGAAATTCTTGCTGCTCCCCTGAGGCTCCGAGATGCACAGAACACGATGGCAGCTGCTGAAAAAAAAGAAAGGCAGCATCGAGTTTGTCAAGAAACAAGAACATAGGCAGCTGACTGTGTTTGGCAGGGAGCAGCTGCTGGACTTTTGCAATTGCCTTCACTGCGCACAGAAGCCCTCTGCTCTGCTGCTACTTTGTTCTCATTCAGGGAATTGCACACTACTGAAGCTGAGCCGGGCTATTCAGCTCTGCTGCTTTTCAGCATCTCACTCCCCTAATGCCCTGTGGCAGCTCTCGAGGTGTTTTGCCTTTGCCAGGCTGGAATGTGCCTGCTACTACAAAGAGCTGGGCAGGAGCTGGCGGAGAGGACGGCCATCTGCCAGCAGTTTGCAGCTTGCCCAGAAAAGAGCAGTGTCCTTGCAATGTGCAGCAAAATCAATTTCTTGGCAAGTTCGGGGGAAGTGAGCACTGCTTGTACACTTTCTCCATGAGAAACGGAGTGGAAAAGCTTTTCGCTAAGATGTAGACGACCAGAGAGGCAGAATACGGAGCTCCGCAGCTGGCCGAAGGGAAGTGCCGCTTCCCGGCGTCTTTCGGCAGAAGCGGCTCTTCGGAGCGCACCTCTGCCGCTCCACTGATCCGTGCGCGAAGAAGCCGCTTCTTCGCCTCCGGCAGCCAGAGATCGCGGTAGCTCGCTAGAGGCGAAGAGCGAAGCCGCAAAGAAGCGGGCTTGTCTGCGGAGCTCGCAGACAGCTGCAGGACGCTGGCTGCCACTCTCTTGCCTCTTGAATTCACTCTTGGCATGCCAATGGAAGGTGTTCCAGGACAACTTGCTTAGTCCTGATGCGTCCCTCTTTGGAAATTCTTGCTGCTCCCCTGAGTCTCCGAGATGCACAGAACACGATGGCAGCTGCTGAAAAAAAAGAAAGGCAGCAGTGAGTTTGTCAAGAAACAAGAACATAGGCAGCTGACTGTGTTTGGCAAGGAGCAGCTGCTGGACTTTTGCAATTGCCTTCACTGCGCACAGAAGCCCTCCGCTCTGCTGCTACTTTGTTCTCACTCAGGGAATTGCACACTACTGAAGCTGAGCCAGCCTATTCAGCTCTGCTGCTTTTCAGCATCTCAGCTCCCCTAATGCCCTGTGGCAGCTCTCGAGGTGTTTTGCCTTTGCCAGGCTGGAATGTGCCTGCTACGACAAAGAGCTGGGCAGGAGCTGGCGGAGAGGACGGCCATCTGCCAGCAGTTTGCAGCTTGCCCAGAAAAGAGCAGTGTCCTTGCAATGTGCAGCAAATCCAATTTCTTGGCAAGTTCGGGGGAAGTGAGCACTGCTTGTACACTTTCTCCATGAGAAACAGAGTGGAAAAGCTTTTCGCTAAGATGTAGACGACCAGAGAGGCAGAATACGGAGCTCCGCAGCTGGCCGAAGGGAAGTGCCGCTTCCCGGCGTCTTTCGGCAGAAGCGGCTCTTCGGAGCGCACCTCTGCCGCTCCACTCATCCGTGCGCGAAGAAGCCGCTTCTTCGCCTCCGGCAGCCAGAGATCGCGGTAGCTCGCTAGAGGCGAAGAGCGAAGCCGCAAAGAAGCGGGCTTGTCTGCGGAGCTCGCAGACTGCTGGAGGATGCTGGCTGCCACTCTCTTGCCTCTTAAATTTTCTCTAGGCATGCGAATTGGGGGTGTTCCCGGACAACTTGCCTGGGTTTGCACTTTACAGCGCACCGCTTCCGCTCCATTCATCCGTGCGCGAAGAAGCCGCTTCTTCGCCTCCGGCAGCCAGAGATCGCGGTAGCTCGCTAGAGGCGAAGAGCGAAGCCGCAAAGAAGCGGGCTTGTGTGCGGAGCTCGCAGACTGCTGCAGGACGCTGGCTGCCACTCTTTTGCCTCTTGAATTCACGCTTGGCATGCGAATGGAAGGTGTTCCAGGACAACATGCCTGGGTTTGCACTTAGTCCTGATGCGTCCCTCTTTGGAAATTCTTGCTGCTCCCCTGAGTCTCCGAGATGCACAGAACACGATGGCAGCTGCTGAAAAAAAAGAAAGGCAGCAGTGAGTTTGTCAAGAAACAAGAACATAGGCAGCTGACTGTGTTTGGCAAGGAGCAGCTGCTGGACTTTTGCAATTGCCTTCACTGCGCACAGAAGCCCTCCGCTCTGCTGCTACTTTGTTCTCATTCAGGGAATTGCACACTACTGAAGCTGAGCCGGGCTATTCAGCTCTGCTGCTTTTCAGCATCTCAGCTCCCCTAATGCCCTGTGGCAGCTCTCGAGGTGTTTTGCCTTTGCCAGGCTGGAACGTGCCTGCTACTCCAAAGAGCTGGGCAGGAGCTGGCGGAGAGGACGGCCATCTGCCAGCAGTTTGCAGCTTGCCCAGAAAAGAGCAGTGTCCTTGGAATGTGCAGCAAATCCAATTTCTTGGCAAGTTCGGGGGAAGTGAGCACTGCTTGTACACTTTCTCCATGAGAAACGGAGTGGAAAAGCTTTTCGCTAAGATGTAGACGACCAGAGAGGCAGAATACGGAGCTCCGCAGCTGGCCGAAGGGAAGTGCCGCTTCCCGGCGTCTTTCGGCAGAAGCGGCTCTTCGGAGCGCACCTCTGCCGCTCCACTCATCCGTGCGCGAAGAAGCCGCTTCTTCGCCTCCGGCAGCCAGAGATCGCGGTAGCTCGTTAGAGGCGAAGAGCGAAGCCGCAAAGAAGCGGGCTTGTGTGCGGAGCTCGCAGACAGCTGCAGGACGCTGGCTGCCACTCTCTTGCCTCTTGAATTCACTCTTGGCATGCCAATGGAAGGTGTTCCAGGACAACTTGCTTAGTCCTGATGCGTCCCTCTTTGGAAATTCTTGCTGCTCCCCTGAGGCTCCGAGATGCACAGAACACGATGGCAGCTGCTGAAAAAAAAGAAAGGCAGCATCGAGTTTGTCAAGAAACAAGAACATAGGCAGCTGACTGTGTTTGGCAGGGAGCAGCTGCTGGACTTTTGCAATTGCCTTCACTGCGCACAGAAGCCCTCTGCTCTGCTGCTACTTTGTTCTCATTCAGGGAATTGCACACTACTGAAGCTGAGCCGGGCTATTCAGCTCTGCTGCTTTTCAGCATCTCACTCCCCTAATGCCCTGTGGCAGCTCTCGAGGTGTTTTGCCTTTGCCAGGCTGGAATGTGCCTGCTACTACAAAGAGCTGGGCAGGAGCTGGCGGAGAGGACGGCCATCTGCCAGCAGTTTGCAGCTTGCCCAGAAAAGAGCAGTGTCCTTGGAATGTGCAGCAAAATCAATTTCTTGGCAAGTTCGGGGGAAGTGAGCACTGCTTGTACACTTTCTCCATGAGAAACGGAGTGGAAAAGCTTTTCGCTAAGATGTAGACGACCAGAGAGGCAGAATACGGAGCTCCGCAGCTGGCCGAAGGGAAGTGCCGCTTCCCGGCGTCTTTCGGCAGAAGCGGCTCTTCGGAGCGCACCTCTGCCGCTCCACTGATCCGTGCGCGAAGAAGCCGCTTCTTCGCCTCCGGCAGCCAGAGATCGCGGTAGCTCGCTAGAGGCGAAGAGCGAAGCCGCAAAGAAGCGGGCTTGTCTGCGGAGCTCGCAGACAGCTGCAGGACGCTGGCTGCCACTCTCTTGCCTCTTGAATTCACTCTTGGCATGCCAATGGAAGGTGTTCCAGGACAACTTGCTTAGTCCTGATGCGTCCCTCTTTGGAAATTCTTGCTGCTCCCCTGAGTCTCCGAGATGCACAGAACACGATGGCAGCTGCTGAAAAAAAAGAAAGGCAGCAGTGAGTTTGTCAAGAAACAAGAACATAGGCAGCTGACTGTGTTTGGCAAGGAGCAGCTGCTGGACTTTTGCAATTGCCTTCACTGCGCACAGAAGCCCTCCGCTCTGCTGCTACTTTGTTCTCACTCAGGGAATTGCACACTACTGAAGCTGAGCCAGCCTATTCAGCTCTGCTGCTTTTCAGCATCTCAGCTCCCCTAATGCCCTGTGGCAGCTCTCGAGGTGTTTTGCCTTTGCCAGGCTGGAATGTGCCTGCTACGACAAAGAGCTGGGCAGGAGCTGGCGGAGAGGACGGCCATCTGCCAGCAGTTTGCAGCTTGCCCAGAAAAGAGCAGTGTCCTTGCAATGTGCAGCAAATCCAATTTCTTGGCAAGTTCGGGGGAAGTGAGCACTGCTTGTACACTTTCTCCATGAGAAACAGAGTGGAAAAGCTTTTCGCTAAGATGTAGACGACCAGAGAGGCAGAATACGGAGCTCCGCAGCTGGCCGAAGGGAAGTGCCGCTTCCCGGCGTCTTTCGGCAGAAGCGGCTCTTCGGAGCGCACCTCTGCCGCTCCACTCATCCGTGCGCGAAGAAGCCGCTTCTTCGCCTCCGGCAGCCAGAGATCGCGGTAGCTCGCTAGAGGCGAAGAGCGAAGCCGCAAAGAAGCGGGCTTGTCTGCGGAGCTCGCAGACTGCTGGAGGATGCTGGCTGCCACTCTCTTGCCTCTTAAATTTTCTCTAGGCATGCGAATTGGGGGTGTTCCCGGACAACTTGCCTGGGTTTGCACTTTACAGCGCACCGCTTCCGCTCCATTCATCCGTGCGCGAAGAAGCCGCTTCTTCGCCTCCGGCAGCCAGAGATCGCGGTAGCTCGCTAGAGGCGAAGAGCGAAGCCGCAAAGAAGCGGGCTTGTGTGCGGAGCTCGCAGACTGCTGCAGGACGCTGGCTGCCACTCTTTTGCCTCTTGAATTCACGCTTGGCATGCGAATGGAAGGTGTTCCAGGACAACATGCCTGGGTTTGCACTTAGTCCTGATGCGTCCCTCTTTGGAAATTCTTGCTGCTCCCCTGAGTCTCCGAGATGCACAGAACACGATGGCAGCTGCTGAAAAAAAAGAAAGGCAGCAGTGAGTTTGTCAAGAAACAAGAACATAGGCAGCTGACTGTGTTTGGCAAGGAGCAGCTGCTGGACTTTTGCAATTGCCTTCACTGCGCACAGAAGCCCTCCGCTCTGCTGCTACTTTGTTCTCATTCAGGGAATTGCACACTACTGAAGCTGAGCCGGGCTATTCAGCTCTGCTGCTTTTCAGCATCTCAGCTCCCCTAATGCCCTGTGGCAGCTCTCGAGGTGTTTTGCCTTTGCCAGGCTGGAACGTGCCTGCTACTACAAAGAGCTGGGCAGGAGCTGGCGGAGAGGACGGCCATCTGCCAGCAGTTTGCAGCTTGCCCAGAAAAGAGCAGTGTCCTTGGAATGTGCAGCAAAATCAATTTCTTGGCAAGTTCGGGGGAAGTGAGCACTGCTTGTACACTTTCTCCATGAGAAACGGAGTGGAAAAGCTTTTCGCTAAGATGTAGACGACCAGAGAGGCAGAATACGGAGCTCCGCAGCTGGCCGAAGGGAAGTGCCGCTTCCCGGCGTCTTTCGGCAGAAGCGGCTCTTCGGAGCGCACCTCTGCCGCTCCACTGATCCGTGCGCGAAGAAGCCGCTTCTTCGCCTCCGGCAGCCAGAGATCGCGGTAGCTCGCTAGAGGCGAAGAGCGAAGCCGCAAAGAAGCGGGCTTGTGTGCGGAGCTCGCAGACAGCTGCAGGACGCTGGCTGCCACTCTCTTGCCTCTTGAATTCACTCTTGGCATGCCAATGGAAGGTGTTCCAGGACAACTTGCTTAGTCCTGATGCGTCCCTCTTTGGAAATTCTTGCTGCTCCCCTGAGGCTCCGAGATGCACAGAACACGATGGCAGCTGCTGAAAAAAAAGAAAGGCAGCATCGAGTTTGTCAAGAAACAAGAACATAGGCAGCTGACTGTGTTTGGCAGGGAGCAGCTGCTGGACTTTTGCAATTGCCTTCACTGCGCACAGAAGCCCTCTGCTCTGCTGCTACTTTGTTCTCATTCAGGGAATTGCACACTACTGAAGCTGAGCCGGGCTATTCAGCTCTGCTGCTTTTCAGCATCTCACTCCCCTAATGCCCTGTGGCAGCTCTCGAGGTGTTTTGCCTTTGCCAGGCTGGAATGTGCCTGCTACTACAAAGAGCTGGGCAGGAGCTGGCGGAGAGGACGGCCATCTGCCAGCAGTTTGCAGCTTGCCCAGAAAAGAGCAGTGTCCTTGGAATGTGCAGCAAAATCAATTTCTTGGCAAGTTCGGGGGAAGTGAGCACTGCTTGTACACTTTCTCCATGAGAAACGGAGTGGAAAAGCTTTTCGCTAAGATGTAGACGACCAGAGAGGCAGAATACGGAGCTCCGCAGCTGGCCGAAGGGAAGTGCCGCTTCCCGGCGTCTTTCGGCAGAAGCGGCTCTTCGGAGCGCACCTCTGCCGCTCCACTGATCCGTGCGCGAAGAAGCCGCTTCTTCGCCTCCGGCAGCCAGAGATCGCGGTAGCTCGCTAGAGGCGAAGAGCGAAGCCGCAAAGAAGCGGGCTTGTGTGCGGAGCTCGCAGACAGCTGCAGGACGCTGGCTGCCACTCTCTTGCCTCTTGAATTCACTCTTGGCATGCCAATGGAAGGTGTTCCAGGACAACTTGCTTAGTCCTGATGCGTCCCTCTTTGGAAATTCTTGCTGCTCCCCTGAGTCTCCGAGATGCACAGAACACGATGGCAGCTGCTGAAAAAAAAGAAAGGCAGCAGTGAGTTTGTCAAGAAACAAGAACATAGGCAGCTGACTGTGTTTGGCAAGGAGCAGCTGCTGGACTTTTGCAATTGCCTTCACTGCGCACAGAAGCCCTCCGCTCTGCTGCTACTTTGTTCTCATTCAGGGAATTGCACACTACTGAAGCTGAGCCAGCCTATTCAGCTCTGCTGCTTTTCAGCATCTCAGCTCCCCTAATGCCCTGTGGCAGCTCTCGAGGTGTTTTGCCTTTGCCAGGCTGGAATGTGCCTGCTACGACAAAGAGCTGGGCAGGAGCTGGCGGAGAGGACGGCCATCTGCCAGCAGTTTGCAGCTTGCCCAGAAAAGAGCAGTGTCCTTGCAATGTGCAGCAAATCCAATTTCTTGGCAAGTTCGGGGGAAGTGAGCACTGCTTGTACACTTTCTCCATGAGAAACAGAGTGGAAAAGCTTTTCGCTAAGATGTAGACGACCAGAGAGGCAGAATACGGAGCTCCGCAGCTGGCCGAAGGGAAGTGCCGCTTCCCGGCGTCTTTCGGCAGAAGCGGCTCTTCGGAGCGCACCTCTGCCGCTCCACTCATCCGTGCGCGAAGAAGCCGCTTCTTCGCCTCCGGCAGCCAGAGATCGCGGTAGCTCGCTAGAGGCGAAGAGCGAAGCCGCAAAGAAGCGGGCTTGTCTGCGGAGCTCGCAGACTGCTGGAGGATGCTGGCTGCCACTCTCTTGCCTCTTAAATTTTCTCTAGGCATGCGAATTGGGGGTGTTCCCGGACAACTTGCCTGGGTTTGCACTTTACAGCGCACCGCTTCCGCTCCATTCATCCGTGCGCGAAGAAGCCGCTTCTTCGCCTCCGGCAGCCAGAGATCGCGGTAGCTCGCTAGAGGCGAAGAGCGAAGCCGCAAAGAAGCGGGCTTGTCTGCGGAGCTCGCAGACTGCTGCAGGACGCTGGCTGCCACTCTTTTGCCTCTTGAATTCACGCTTGGCATGCGAATGGAAGGTGTTCCAGGACAACATGCCTGGGTTTGCACTTAGTCCTGATGCGTCCCTCTTTGGAAATTCTTGCTGCTCCCCTGAGTCTCCGAGATGCACAGAACACGATGGCAGCTGCTGAAAAAAAAGAAAGGCAGCAGTGAGTTTGTCAAGAAACAAGAACATAGGCAGCTGACTGTGTTTGGCAAGGAGCAGCTGCTGGACTTTTGCAATTGCCTTCACTGCGCACAGAAGCCCTCCGCTCTGCTGCTACTTTGTTCTCATTCAGGGAATTGCACACTACTGAAGCTGAGCCGGGCTATTCAGCTCTGCTGCTTTTCAGCATCTCAGCTCCCCTAATGCCCTGTGGCAGCTCTCGAGGTGTTTTGCCTTTGCCAGGCTGGAACGTGCCTGCTACTCCAAAGAGCTGGGCAGGAGCTGGCGGAGAGGACGGCCATCTGCCAGCAGTTTGCAGCTTGCCCAGAAAAGAGCAGTGTCCTTGGAATGTGCAGCAAAATCAATTTCTTGGCAAGTTCGGGGGAAGTGAGCACTGCTTGTACACTTTCTCCATGAGAAACGGAGTGGAAAAGCTTTTCGCTAAGATGTAGACGACCAGAGAGGCAGAATACGGAGCTCCGCAGCTGGCCGAAGGGAAGTGCCGCTTCCCGGCGTCTTTCGGCAGAAGCGGCTCTTCGGAGCGCACCTCTGCCGGTCCACTCATCCGTGCGCGAAGAAGCCGCTTCTTCGCCTCCGGCAGCCAGAGATCGCGGTAGCTCGCTAGAGGCGAAGAGCGAAGCCGCAAAGAAGCGGGCTTGTGTGCGGAGCTCGCAGACAGCTGCAGGACGCTGGCTGCCACTCTCTTGCCTCTTGAATTCACTCTTGGCATGCCAATGGAAGGTGTTCCAGGACAACTTGCCTGGGTTTGCACTTAGTCCTGATGCGTCCCTCTTTGGAAATTCTTGCTGCTCCCCTGAGTCTCCGAGATGTACAGAACACGATGGCAGCTGCTGAAAAAAAAGAAAGGCAGCAGTGAGTTTGTCAAGAAACAAGAACATAGGCAGCTGACTGTGTTTAGCAAGGAGCAGCTGCTGGACTTTTGCAATTGCCTTCACTGCGCACAGAAGCCCTCTGCTCTGCTGCTACTTTGTTCTGATTCAGGAAATTCACACTACTGAAGCTGAGCCAGCCTATTCAGCTCTGCTGCTTTTCAGCATCTCAGCTCCCCTAATGCCCTGTGGCAGCTCTCGAGGTGTTTTGCCTTTGCCAGGCTGGAATGTGCCTGCTACGACAAAGAGCTGGGCAGGAGCTGGCGGAGAGGACGGCCATCTGCCAGCAGTTTGCAGCTTGCCCAGAAAAGAGCAGTGTCCTTGCAATGTGCAGCAAATCCAATTTCTTGGCAAGTTCGGGGGAAGTGAGCACTGCTTGTACACTTTCTCCTTGAGAAACGGAGTGGAAAAGCTTTTCGCTAAGATGTAGACGACCAGAGAGGCAGAATACGGAGCTCCGCAGCTGGCCGAAGGGAAGTGCCGCTTCCCGGCGTCTTTCGGCAGAAGCGGCTCTTCGGAGCGCACCTCTGCCGCTCCACTCATCCGTGCGCGAAGTAGCCGCTTCTTCGCCTCCGGCAGCCAGAGATCGCGGTAGCTCGCTAGAGGCGAAGAGCGAAGCCGCAAAGAAGCGGGCTTGTCTGCGGAGCTCGCAGACTGCTGCAGGACGCTGGCTGCCACTCTTTTGCCTCTTGAATTCACGCTTGGCATGCGAATGGAAGGTGTTCCAGGACAACATGCCTGGGTTTGCACTTAGTCCTGATGCATCCCTCTTTGGAAATTCTTGCTGCTCCCCTGAGTCTCCGAGATGCACAGAACACGATGGCAGCTGCTGAAAAAAAAGAAAGGCAGCATCGAGTTTGTCAAGAAACAAGAACATAGGCAGCTGACTGTGTTTGGCAGGGAGCAGCTGATGGACTTTTGCAATTGCCTTCACTGCGCACAGAAGCCCTCTGCTCTGCTGCTACTTTGTTCTCATTCAGGGAATTGCACACTACTGAAGCTGAGCCGGGCTATTCAGCTCTGCTGCTTTTCAGCATCTCACTCCCCTAATGCCCTGTGACAGCTCTCGAGGAGTTTTGCCTTTGCCAGGCTGGAATGTGCCTGCTACTACAAAGAGCTGGGCAGGAGCTGGCGGAGAGGACGGCCATCTGCCAGCAGTTTGCAGCTTGCCCAGAAAAGAGCAGTGTCCTTGGAATGTGCAGCAAAATCAATTTCTTGGCAAGTTCGGGGGAAGTGAGCACTGCTTGTACACTTTCTCCATGAGAAACGGAGTGGAAAAGCTTTTCGCTAAGATGTAGACGACCAGAGAGGCAGAATACGGAGCTCCGCAGCTGGCCGAAGGGAAGTGCCGCTTCCCGGCGTCTTTCGGCAGAAGCGGCTCTTCGGAGCGCACCTCTGCCGCTCCACTCATCCGTGCGCGAAGTAGCCGCTTCTTCGCCTCCGGCAGCCAGAGATCGCGGTAGCTCGCTAGAGGCGAAGAGCGAAGCCGCAAAGAAGCGGGCTTGTGTGCGGAGCTCGCAGACAGCTGCAGGACGCTGGCTGCCACTCTCTTGCCTCTTGAATTCACTCTTGGCATGCCAATGGAAGGTGTTCCAGGACAACTTGCCTGGGTTTGCACTTAGTCCTGATGCGTCCCTCTTTGGAAATTCTTGCTGCTCCCCTGAGTCTCCGAGATGCACAGAACACGATGGCAGCTGCTGAAAAAAAAGAAAGGCAGCAGTGAGTATGTCAAGAAACAAGAACATAGGCAGCTGACTGTGTTTGGCAAGGAGCAGCTGCTGGACTTTTGCAATTGCTTTCACTGCGCACAGAAGCCCTCTGCTCTGCTGCTACTTTGTTCTCATTCAGGAAATTCACACTACTGAAGCTGAGCCGGGCTATTCAGCTCTGCTGCTTTTCAGCATCTCAGCTCCCCTAATGCCCTGTGGCAGCTCTCGAGGTGTTTTGCCTTTGCCAGGCTGGAACGTGCCTGCTACTACAAAGAGCTGGGCAGGAGCTGGCGGAGAGGACGGCCATCTGCCAGCAGTTTGCAGCTTGCCCAGAAAAGAGCAGTGTCCTTGGAATGTGCAGCAAATCCAATTTCTTGGCAAGTTCGGGGGAAGTGAGCACTGCTTGTACACTTTCTCCATGAGAAACGGAGTGGAAAAGCTTTTCGCTAAGATGTAGACGACCAGAGAGGCAGAATGTGGAGCTCCGCAGCTGGCCGAAGGGAAGTGCCGCTTCCCGGCGTCTTTCGGCAGAAGCGGCTCTTCGGAGCGCACCGCTGCCGCTCCACTGATCCGTGCGCGAAGAAGCCGCTTCTTCGCCTCCGGCAGCCAGAGATCGCGGTAGCTCGCTAGAGGCGAAGAGCGAAGCCGCAAAGAAGCGGGCTTGTCTGCGGAGCTCGCAGACTGCTGGAGGATGCTGGCTGCCACTCTCTTGCCTCTTAAATTTTCTCTAGGCATGCGAATTGGGGGGGTTCCCGGACAACTTGCCTGGGTTTGCACTTTACAGCGCACCGCTTCCGCTCCATTCATCCGTGCGCGAAGAAGCCGCTTCTTCGCCTCCGGCAGCCAGAGATCGCGGTAGCTCGTTAGAGGCGAAGAGCGAAGCTGCAAAGAAGCGGGCTTGTGTGCGGAGCTCGCAGACAGCTGCAGGACGCTGGCTGCCACTCTCTTGCCTCTTGAATTCACGCTTGGCATGCGAATGGAAGGTGTTCCAGGACAACATGCCTGGGTTTGCACTTAGTCCTGATGCGTCCCTCTTGGGAAATTCTAGCTGCTCCCCTGAGGCTCCGAGATGCACAGAACACGATGGCAGCTGCTGAAAAAAAAGAAAGGCAGCAGTGAGTTTGTCAAGAAACAAGAACATAGGCAGCTGACTGTGTTTGGCAGGGAGCAGCTGCTGGACTTTTGCAATTGCCTTCACTGCGCACAGAAGCCCTCTGCTCTGCTGCTACTTTGTTCTCATTCAGGGAATTGCACACTACTGAAGCTGAGCCAGCCTATTCAGCTCTGCTGCTTTTCAGCATCTCAGCTCCCCTAATGCCCTGTGGCAGCTCTCGGGGTGTTTTGCCTTTGCCAGGCTGGAACGTGCCTGCTACTACAAAGAGCTGGGCAGGAGCTGGCGGAGAGGACGGCCATCTGCCAGCAGTTTGCAGCTTGCCCAGAAAAGAGCAGTGTCCTTGGAATGTGCAGCAAAATCAATTTCTTGGCAAGTTCGGGGGAAGTGAGCACTGCTTGTACACTTTCTCCATGAGAAACGGAGTGGAAAAGCTTTTCGCTAAGATGTAGACGACCAGAGAGGCAGAATACGGAGCTCCGCAGCTGGCCGAAGGGAAGTGCCGCTTCCCGGCGTCTTTCGGCAGAAGCGGCTCTTCGGAGCGCACCTCTGCCGCTCCACTGATCCGTGCGCGAAGAAGCCGCTTCTTCGCCTCCGGCAGCCAGAGATCGCGGTAGCTCGCTAAAGGCGAAGAGCGAAGCCGCAAAGAAGCGGGCTTGTCTGCGGAGCTTGCAGACTGCTGGAGGATGCTGGCTGCCACTCTCTTGCCTCTTAAATTTTCTCTAGGCATGCGAATTGGGGGTGTTCCAGGACAACTTGCCTGGGTTTGCACTTTACAGCGCACCGCTTCCGCTCCATTCATCCGTGCGCGAAGAAGCCGCTTCTTCGCCTCCGGCAGCCAGAGATCGCGGTAGCTCGTTAGAGGCGAAGAGCGAAGCCGCAAAGAAGCGGGCTTGTGTGCGGAGCTCGCAGACTGCTGCAGGACGCTGGCTGCCACTCTTTTGCCTCTTGAATTCACGCTTGGCATGCGAATGGAAGGTGTTCCAGGACAACATGCCTGGGTTTGCACTTAGTCCTGATGCGTCCCTCTTTGGAAATTCTTGCTGCTCCCCTGAGTCTCCGAGATGCACAGAACACGATGGCAGCTGCTGAAAAAAAAGAAAGGCAGCAGTGAGTTTGTCAAGAAACAAGAACATAGGCAGCTGACTGTGTTTGGCAAGGAGCAGCTGCTGGACTTTTGCAATTGCCTTCACTGCGCACAGAAGCCCTCCGCTCTGCTGCTACTTTGTTCTCATTCAGGGAATTGCACACTACTGAAGCTGAGCCGGGCTATTCAGCTCTGCTGCTTTTCAGCATCTCAGCTCCCCTAATGCCCTGTGGCAGCTCTCGAGGTGTTTTGCCTTTGCCAGGCTGGAACGTGCCTGCTACTCCAAAGAGCTGGGCAGGAGCTGGCGGAGAGGACGGCCATCTGCCAGCAGTTTGCAGCTTGCCCAGAAAAGAGCAGTGTCCTTGGAATGTGCAGCAAAATCAATTTCTTGGCAAGTTCGGGGGAAGTGAGCACTGCTTGTACACTTTCTCCATGAGAAACGGAGTGGAAAAGCTTTTCGCTAAGATGTAGACGACCAGAGAGGCAGAATACGGAGCTCCGCAGCTGGCCGAAGGGAAGTGCCGCTTCCCGGCGTCTTTCGGCAGAAGCGGCTCTTCGGAGCGCACCTCTGCCGCTCCACTCATCCGTGCGCGAAGAAGCCGCTTCTTCGCCTCCGGCAGCCAGAGATCGCGGTAGCTCGCTAGAGGCGAAGAGCGAAGCCGCAAAGAAGCGGGCTTGTGTGCGGAGCTCGCAGACAGCTGCAGGACGCTGGCTGCCACTCTCTTGCCTCTTGAATTCACTCTTGGCATGCCAATGGAAGGTGTTCCAGGACAACTTGCCTGGGTTTGCACTTAGTCCTGATGCGTCCCTCTTTGGAAATTCTTGCTGCTCCCCTGAGTCTACGAGATGCACAGAACACGATGGCAGCTGCTGAAAAAAAAGAAAGGCAGCAGTGAGTATGTCAAGAAACAAGAACATAGGCAGCTGACTGTGTTTGGCAAGGAGCAGCTGCTGGACTTTTGCAATTGCTTTCACTGCGCACAGAAGCCCTCTGCTCTGCTGCTACTTTGTTCTGATTCAGGAAATTCACACTACTGAAGCTGAGCCGGGCTATTCAGCTCTGCTGCTTTTCAGCATCTCAGCTCCCCTAATGCCCTGTGGCAGCTCTCGAGGTGTTTTGCCTTTGCCAGGCTGGAACGTGCCTGCTACTACAAAGAGCTGGGCAGGAGCTGGCGGAGAGGACGGCCATCTGCCAGCAGTTTGCAGCTTGCCCAGAAAAGAGCAGTGTCCTTGGAATGTGCAGCAAATCCAATTTCTTGGCAAGTTCGGGGGAAGTGAGCACTGCTTGTACACTTTCTCCATGAGAAACGGAGTGGAAAAGCTTTTCGCTAAGATGTAGACGACCAGAGAGGCAGAATGTGGAGCTCCGCAGCTGGCCGAAGGGAAGTGCCGCTTCCCGGCGTCTTTCGGCAGAAGCGGCTCTTCGGAGCGCACCGCTGCCGCTCCACTGATCCGTGCGCGAAGAAGCCGCTTCTTCGCCTCCGGCAGCCAGAGATCGCGGTAGCTCGCTAGAGGCGAAGAGCGAAGCCGCAAAGAAGCGGGCTTGTCTGCGGAGCTCGCAGACTGCTGGAGGATGCTGGCTGCCACTCTCTTGCCTCTTAAATTTTCTCTAGGCATGCGAATTGGGGGGGTTCCCGGACAACTTGCCTGGGTTTGCACTTTACAGCGCACCGCTTCCGCTCCATTCATCCGTGCGCGAAGAAGCCGCTTCTTCGCCTCCGGCAGCCAGAGATCGCGGTAGCTCGTTAGAGGCGAAGAGCGAAGCTGCAAAGAAGCGGGCTTGTGTGCGGAGCTCGCAGACAGCTGCAGGACGCTGGCTGCCACTCTCTTGCCTCTTGAATTCACGCTTGGCATGCGAATGGAAGGTGTTCCAGGACAACATGCCTGGGTTTGCACTTAGTCCTGATGCGTCCCTCTTGGGAAATTCTAGCTGCTCCCCTGAGGCTCCGAGATGCACAGAACACGATGGCAGCTGCTGAAAAAAAAGAAAGGCAGCAGTGAGTTTGTCAAGAAACAAGAACATAGGCAGCTGACTGTGTTTGGCAGGGAGCAGCTGCTGGACTTTTGCAATTGCCTTCACTGCGCACAGAAGCCCTCTGCTCTGCTGCTACTTTGTTCTCATTCAGGGAATTGCACACTACTGAAGCTGAGCCAGCCTATTCAGCTCTGCTGCTTTTCAGCATCTCAGCTCCCCTAATGCCCTGTGGCAGCTCTCGGGGTGTTTTGCCTTTGCCAGGCTGGAACGTGCCTGCTACTACAAAGAGCTGGGCAGGAGCTGGCGGAGAGGACGGCCATCTGCCAGCAGTTTGCAGCTTGCCCAGAAAAGAGCAGTGTCCTTGGAATGTGCAGCAAAATCAATTTCTTGGCAAGTTCGGGGGAAGTGAGCACTGCTTGTACACTTTCTCCATGAGAAACGGAGTGGAAAAGCTTTTCGCTAAGATGTAGACGACCAGAGAGGCAGAATACGGAGCTCCGCAGCTGGCCGAAGGGAAGTGCCGCTTCCCGGCGTCTTTCGGCAGAAGCGGCTCTTCGGAGCGCACCTCTGCCGCTCCACTGATCCGTGCGCGAAGAAGCCGCTTCTTCGCCTCCGGCAGCCAGAGATCGCGGTAGCTCGCTAAAGGCGAAGAGCGAAGCCGCAAAGAAGCGGGCTTGTCTGCGGAGCTTGCAGACTGCTGGAGGATGCTGGCTGCCACTCTCTTGCCTCTTAAATTTTCTCTAGGCATGCGAATTGGGGGTGTTCCAGGACAACTTGCCTGGGTTTGCACTTTACAGCGCACCGCTTCCGCTCCATTCATCCGTGCGCGAAGAAGCCGCTTCTTCGCCTCCGGCAGCCAGAGATCGCGGTAGCTCGTTAGAGGCGAAGAGCGAAGCCGCAAAGAAGCGGGCTTGTGTGCGGAGCTCGCAGACTGCTGCAGGAGGCTGGCTGCCACTCTTTTGCCTCTTGAATTCACGCTTGGCATGCGAATGGAAGGTGTTCCAGGACAACATGCCTGGGTTTGCACTTAGTCCTGATGCGTCCCTCTTTGGAAATTCTTGCTGCTCCCCTGAGTCTCCGAGATGCACAGAACACGATGGCAGCTGCTGAAAAAAAAGAAAGGCAGCAGTGAGTTTGTCAAGAAACAAGAACATAGGCAGCTGACTGTGTTTGGCAAGGAGCAGCTGCTGGACTTTTGCAATTGCCTTCACTGCGCACAGAAGCCCTCCGCTCTGCTGCTACTTTGTTCTCATTCAGGGAATTGCACACTACTGAAGCTGAGCCGGGCTATTCAGCTCTGCTGCTTTTCAGCATCTCAGCTCCCCTAATGCCCTGTGGCAGCTCTCGAGGTGTTTTGCCTTTGCCAGGCTGGAACGTGCCTGCTACTCCAAAGAGCTGGGCAGGAGCTGGCGGAGAGGACGGCCATCTGCCAGCAGTTTGCAGCTTGCCCAGAAAAGAGCAGTGTCCTTGGAATGTGCAGCAAAATCAATTTCTTGGCAAGTTCGGGGGAAGTGAGCACTGCTTGTACACTTTCTCCATGAGAAACGGAGTGGAAAAGCTTTTCGCTAAGATGTAGACGACCAGAGAGGCAGAATACGGAGCTCCGCAGCTGGCCGAAGGGAAGTGCCGCTTCCCGGCGTCTTTCGGCAGAAGCGGCTCTTCGGAGCGCACCTCTGCCGCTCCACTCATCCGTGCGCGAAGAAGCCGCTTCTTCGCCTCCGGCAGCCAGAGATCGCGGTAGCTCGCTAGAGGCGAAGAGCGAAGCCGCAAAGAAGCGGGCTTGTGTGCGGAGCTCGCAGACAGCTGCAGGACGCTGGCTGCCACTCTCTTGCCTCTTGAATTCACTCTTGGCATGCCAATGGAAGGTGTTCCAGGACAACTTGCCTGGGTTTGCACTTAGTCCTGATGCGTCCCTCTTTGGAAATTCTTGCTGCTCCCCTGAGTCTCCGAGATGTACAGAACACGATGGCAGCTGCTGAAAAAAAAGAAAGGCAGCAGTGAGTTTGTCAAGAAACAAGAACATAGGCAGCTGACTGTGTTTAGCAAGGAGCAGCTGCTGGACTTTTGCAATTGCCTTCACTGCGCACAGAAGCCCTCTGCTCTGCTGCTACTTTGTTCTGATTCAGGAAATTCACACTACTGAAGCTGAGCCGGGCTATTCAGCTCTGCTGCTTTTCAGCATCTCAGCTCCCCTAATGCCCTGTGGCAGCTCTCGAGGTGTTTTGCCTTTGCCAGGCTGGAATGTGCCTGCTACGACAAAGAGCTGGGCAGGAGCTGGCGGAGAGGACGGCCATCTGCCAGCAGTTTGCAGCTTGCCCAGAAAAGAGCAGTGTCCTTGCAATGTGCAGCAAATCCAATTTCTTGGCAAGTTCGGGGGAAGTGAGCACTGCTTGTACACTTTCTCCTTGAGAAACGGAGTGGAAAAGCTTTTCGCTAAGATGTAGACGACCAGAGAGGCAGAATACGGAGCTCCGCAGCTGGCCGAAGGGAAGTGCCGCTTCCCGGCGTCTTTCGGCAGAAGCGGCTCTTCGGAGCGCACCTCTGCCGCTCCACTCATCCGTGCGCGAAGAAGCCGCTTCTTCGCCTCCGGCAGCCAGAGATCGCGGTAGCTCGCTAGAGGCGAAGAGCGAAGCCGCAAAGAAGCGGGCTTGTGTGCGGAGCTCGCAGACTGCTGGAAGACGCTGGCTGCCACTC
The DNA here is from genome assembly GCF_024509145.1 of Vidua macroura. Classification (NCBI taxonomy): domain Eukaryota; kingdom Metazoa; phylum Chordata; class Aves; order Passeriformes; family Viduidae; genus Vidua; species Vidua macroura. The sequence goes on along the minus strand of NC_071598.1, from coordinate 3,359,324 downwards.
TCTTGCCTCTTGAATTCACTCTTGGCATGCCAATGGAAGGTGTTCCAGGACAACTTGCTTAGTCCTGATGCGTCCCTCTTTGGAAATTCTTGCTGCTCCCCTGAGGCTCCGAGATGCACAGAACACGATGGCAGCTGCTGAAAAAAAAGAAAGGCAGCATCGAGTTTGTCAAGAAACAAGAACATAGGCAGCTGACTGTGTTTGGCAGGGAGCAGCTGCTGGACTTTTGCAATTGCCTTCACTGCGCACAGAAGCCCTCTGCTCTGCTGCTACTTTGTTCTCATTCAGGGAATTGCACACTACTGAAGCTGAGCCGGGCTATTCAGCTCTGCTGCTTTTCAGCATCTCACTCCCCTAATGCCCTGTGGCAGCTCTCGAGGTGTTTTGCCTTTGCCAGGCTGGAATGTGCCTGCTACTACAAAGAGCTGGGCAGGAGCTGGCGGAGAGGACGGCCATCTGCCAGCAGTTTGCAGCTTGCCCAGAAAAGAGCAGTGTCCTTGGAATGTGCAGCAAAATCAATTTCTTGGCAAGTTCGGGGGAAGTGAGCACTGCTTGTACACTTTCTCCATGAGAAACGGAGTGGAAAAGCTTTTCGCTAAGATGTAGACGACCAGAGAGGCAGAATACGGAGCTCCGCAGCTGGCCGAAGGGAAGTGCCGCTTCCCGGCGTCTTTCGGCAGAAGCGGCTCTTCGGAGCGCACCTCTGCCGCTCCACTGATCCGTGCGCGAAGAAGCCGCTTCTTCGCCTCCGGCAGCCAGAGATCGCGGTAGCTCGCTAGAGGCGAAGAGCGAAGCCGCAAAGAAGCGGGCTTGTGTGCGGAGCTCGCAGACAGCTGCAGGACGCTGGCTGCCACTCTCTTGCCTCTTGAATTCACTCTTGGCATGCCAATGGAAGGTGTTCCAGGACAACTTGCCTGGGTTTGCACTTAGTCCTGATGCGTCCCTCTTTGGAAATTCTTGCTGCTCCCCTGAGTCTCCGAGATGCACAGAACACGATGGCAGCTGCTGAAAAAAAAGAAAGGCAGCATCGAGTATGTCAAGAAACAAGAACATAGGCAGCTGACTGTGTTTGGCAAGGAGCAGCTGCTGGACTTTTGCAATTGCTTTCACTGCGCACAGAAGCCCTCTGCTCTGCTGCTACTTTGTTCTGATTCAGGAAATTCACACTACTGAAGCTGAGCCAGCCTATTCAGCTCTGCTGCTTTTCAGCATCTCAGCTCCCCTAATGCCCTGTGGCAGCTCTCGAGGTGTTTTGCCTTTGCCAGGCTGGAACGTGCCTGCTACTCCAAAGAGCTGGGCAGGAGCTGGCGGAGAGGACGGCCATCTGCCAGCAGTTTGCAGCTTGCCCAGAAAAGAGCAGTGTCCTTGGAATGTGCAGCAAAATCAATTTCTTGGCAAGTTCGGGGGAAGTGAGCACTGCTTGTACACTTTCTCCATGAGAAACGGAGTGGAAAAGCTTTTCGCTAAGATGTAGACGACCAGAGAGGCAGAATGTGGAGCTCCGCAGCTGGCCGAAGGGAAGTGCCGCTTCCCGGCGTCTTTCGGCAGAAGCGGCTCTTCGGAGCGCACCGCTGCCGCTCCACTCATCCGTGCGCGAAGAAGCCGCTTCTTCGCCTCCGGCAGCCAGAGATCGCGGTAGCTCGCTAGAGGCGAAGAGCGAAGCCGCAAAGAAGCGGGCTTGTGTGCGGAGCTCGCAGACTGCTGGAGGATGCTGGCTGCCACTCTCTTGCCTCTTAAATTTTCTCTAGGCATGCGAATTGGGGGGGTTCCCGGACAACTTGCCTGGGTTTGCACTTTACAGCGCACCGCTTCCGCTCCATTCATCCGTGCGCGAAGAAGCCGCTTCTTCGCCTCCGGCAGCCAGAGATCGCGGTAGCTCGTTAGAGGCGAAGAGCGAAGCTGCAAAGAAGCGGTCTTGTGTGCGGAGCTCGCAGACTGCTGCAGGACGCTGGCTGCCACTCTCTTGCCTCTTGAATTCACGCTTGGCATGCGAATGGAAGGTGTTCCAGGACAACATGCCTGGGTTTGCACTTAGTCCTGATGCGTCCCTCTTGGGAAATTCTAGCTGCTCCCCTGAGGCTCCGAGATGCACAGAACACGATGGCGGCTGCTGAAAAAAAAGAAAGGCAGCAGTGAGTTTGTCAAGAAACAAGAACATAGGCAGCTGACTGTGTTTGGCAGGGAGCAGCTGCTGGACTTTTGCAATTGCCTTCACTGCGCACAGAAGCCCTCTGCTCTGCTGCTACTTTGTTCTCATTCAGGGAATTGCACACTACTGAAGCTGAGCCAGCCTATTCAGCTCTGCTGCTTTTCAGCATCTCAGCTCCCCTAATGCCCTGTGACAGCTCTCGAGGTGTTTTGCCTTTGCCAGGCTGGAACGTGCCTGCTACTCCAAAGAGCTGGGCAGGAGCTGGCGGAGAGGACGGCCATCTGCCAGCAGTTTGCAGCTTGCCCAGAAAAGAGCAGTGTCCTTGGAATGTGCAGCAAAATCAATTTCTTGGCAAGTTCGGGGGAAGTGAGCACTGCTTGTACACTTTCTCCATGAGAAACGGAGTGGAAAAGCTTTTCGCTAAGATGTAGACGACCAGAGAGGCAGAATACGGAGCTCCGCAGCTGGCCGAAGGGAAGTGCCGGTTCCCGGCGTCTTTCGGCAGAAGCGGCTCTTCGGAGCGCACCTCTGCCGCTCCACTGATCCGTGCGCGAAGTAGCCGCTTCTTCGCCTCCGGCAGCCAGAGATCGCGGTAGCTCGCTAGAGGCGAAGAGCGAAGCCGCAAAGAAGCGGGCTTGTGTGCGGAGCTCGCAGACAGCTGCAGGACGCTGGCTGCCACTCTCTTGCCTCTTGAATTCACTCTTGGCATGCCAATGGAAGGTGTTCCAGGACAACTTGCTTAGTCCTGATGCGTCCCTCTTTGGAAATTCTTGCTGCTCCCCTGAGGCTCCGAGATGCACAGAACACGATGGCAGCTGCTGAAAAAAAAGAAAGGCAGCAGTGAGTTTGTCAAGAAACAAGAACATAGGCAGCTGACTGTGTTTGGCAGGGAGCAGCTGCTGGACTTTTGCAATTGCCTTCACTGCGCACAGAAGCCCTCTGCTCTGCTGCTACTTTGTTCTCATTCAGGGAATTGCACACTACTGAAGCTGAGCCGGGCTATTCAGCTCTGCTGCTTTTCAGCATCTCACTCCCCTAATGCCCTGTGGCAGCTCTCGAGGTGTTTTGCCTTTGCCAGGCTGGAATGTGCCTGCTACTACAAAGAGCTGGGCAGGAGCTGGCGGAGAGGACGGCCATCTGCCAGCAGTTTGCAGCTTGCCCAGAAAAGAGCAGTGTCCTTGGAATGTGCAGCAAAATCAATTTCTTGGCAAGTTCGGGGGAAGTGAGCACTGCTTGTACACTTTCTCCATGAGAAACGGAGTGGAAAAGCTTTTCGCTAAGATGTAGACGACCAGAGAGGCAGAATACGGAGCTCCGCAGCTGGCCGAAGGGAAGTGCCGCTTCCCGGCGTCTTTCGGCAGAAGCGGCTCTTCGGAGCGCACCTCTGCCGCTCCACTGATCCGTGCGCGAAGAAGCCGCTTCTTCGCCTCCCGCAGCCAGAGATCGCGGTAGCTCGCTAAAGGCGAAGAGCGAAGCCGCAAAGAAGCGGGCTTGTCTGCGGAGCTTGCAGACTGCTGGAGGATGCTGGCTGCCACTCTCTTGCCTCTTAAATTTTCTCTAGGCATGCGAATTGGGGGTGTTCCAGGACAACTTGCCTGGGTTTGCACTTTACAGCGCACCGCTTCCGCTCCATTCATCCGTGCGCGAAGAAGCCGCTTCTTCGCCTCCGGCAGCCAGAGATCGCGGTAGCTCGTTAGAGGCGAAGAGCGAAGCCGCAAAGAAGCGGGCTTGTGTGCGGAGCTCGCAGACTGCTGCAGGACGCTGGCTGCCACTCTTTTGCCTCTTGAATTCACGCTTGGCATGCGAATGGAAGGTGTTCCAGGACAACATGCCTGGGTTTGCACTTAGTCCTGATGCGTCCCTCTTTGGAAATTCTTGCTGCTCCCCTGAGTCTCCGAGATGCACAGAACACGATGGCAGCTGCTGAAAAAAAAGAAAGGCAGCAGTGAGTTTGTCAAGAAACAAGAACATAGGCAGCTGACTGTGTTTGGCAAGGAGCAGCTGCTGGACTTTTGCAATTGCCTTCACTGCGCACAGAAGCCCTCCGCTCTGCTGCTACTTTGTTCTCATTCAGGGAATTGCACACTACTGAAGCTGAGCCGGGCTATTCAGCTCTGCTGCTTTTCAGCATCTCAGCTCCCCTAATGCCCTGTGGCAGCTCTCGAGGTGTTTTGCCTTTGCCAGGCTGGAACGTGCCTGCTACTACAAAGAGCTGGGCAGGAGCTGGCGGAGAGGACGGCCATCTGCCAGCAGTTTGCAGCTTGCCCAGAAAAGAGCAGTGTCCTTGGAATGTGCAGCAAAATCAATTTCTTGGCAAGTTCGGGGGAAGTGAGCACTGCTTGTACACTTTCTCCATGAGAAACGGAGTGGAAAAGCTTTTCGCTAAGATGTAGACGACCAGAGAGGCAGAATACGGAGCTCCGCAGCTGGCCGAAGGGAAGTGCCGCTTCCCGGCGTCTTTCGGCAGAAGCGGCTCTTCGGAGCGCACCTCTGCCGCTCCACTCATCCGTGCGCGAAGAAGCCGCTTCTTCGCCTCCGGCAGCCAGAGATCGCGGTAGCTCGCTAGAGGCGAAGAGCGAAGCCGCAAAGAAGCGGGCTTGTGTGCGGAGCTCGCAGACAGCTGCAGGACGCTGGCTGCCACTCTCTTGCCTCTTGAATTCACTCTTGGCATGCCAATGGAAGGTGTTCCAGGACAACTTGCTTAGTCCTGATGCGTCCCTCTTTGGAAATTCTTGCTGCTCCCCTGAGGCTCCGAGATGCACAGAACACGATGGCAGCTGCTGAAAAAAAAGAAAGGCAGCATCGAGTTTGTCAAGAAACAAGAACATAGGCAGCTGACTGTGTTTGGCAGGGAGCAGCTGCTGGACTTTTGCAATTGCCTTCACTGCGCACAGAAGCCCTCTGCTCTGCTGCTACTTTGTTCTCATTCAGGGAATTGCACACTACTGAAGCTGAGCCGGGCTATTCAGCTCTGCTGCTTTTCAGCATCTCACTCCCCTAATGCCCTGTGGCAGCTCTCGAGGTGTTTTGCCTTTGCCAGGCTGGAATGTGCCTGCTACTACAAAGAGCTGGGCAGGAGCTGGCGGAGAGGACGGCCATCTGCCAGCAGTTTGCAGCTTGCCCAGAAAAGAGCAGTGTCCTTGCAATGTGCAGCAAAATCAATTTCTTGGCAAGTTCGGGGGAAGTGAGCACTGCTTGTACACTTTCTCCATGAGAAACGGAGTGGAAAAGCTTTTCGCTAAGATGTAGACGACCAGAGAGGCAGAATACGGAGCTCCGCAGCTGGCCGAAGGGAAGTGCCGCTTCCCGGCGTCTTTCGGCAGAAGCGGCTCTTCGGAGCGCACCTCTGCCGCTCCACTGATCCGTGCGCGAAGAAGCCGCTTCTTCGCCTCCGGCAGCCAGAGATCGCGGTAGCTCGCTAGAGGCGAAGAGCGAAGCCGCAAAGAAGCGGGCTTGTGTGCGGAGCTCGCAGACAGCTGCAGGACGCTGGCTGCCACTCTCTTGCCTCTTGAATTCACTCTTGGCATGCCAATGGAAGGTGTTCCAGGACAACTTGCTTAGTCCTGATGCGTCCCTCTTTGGAAATTCTTGCTGCTCCCCTGAGTCTCCGAGATGCACAGAACACGATGGCAGCTGCTGAAAAAAAAGAAAGGCAGCAGTGAGTTTGTCAAGAAACAAGAACATAGGCAGCTGACTGTGTTTGGCAAGGAGCAGCTGCTGGACTTTTGCAATTGCCTTCACTGCGCACAGAAGCCCTCCGCTCTGCTGCTACTTTGTTCTCACTCAGGGAATTGCACACTACTGAAGCTGAGCCAGCCTATTCAGCTCTGCTGCTTTTCAGCATCTCAGCTCCCCTAATGCCCTGTGGCAGCTCTCGAGGTGTTTTGCCTTTGCCAGGCTGGAATGTGCCTGCTACGACAAAGAGCTGGGCAGGAGCTGGCGGAGAGGACGGCCATCTGCCAGCAGTTTGCAGCTTGCCCAGAAAAGAGCAGTGTCCTTGCAATGTGCAGCAAATCCAATTTCTTGGCAAGTTCGGGGGAAGTGAGCACTGCTTGTACACTTTCTCCATGAGAAACAGAGTGGAAAAGCTTTTCGCTAAGATGTAGACGACCAGAGAGGCAGAATACGGAGCTCCGCAGCTGGCCGAAGGGAAGTGCCGCTTCCCGGCGTCTTTCGGCAGAAGCGGCTCTTCGGAGCGCACCTCTGCCGCTCCACTCATCCGTGCGCGAAGAAGCCGCTTCTTCGCCTCCGGCAGCCAGAGATCGCGGTAGCTCGCTAGAGGCGAAGAGCGAAGCCGCAAAGAAGCGGGCTTGTCTGCGGAGCTCGCAGACTGCTGGAGGATGCTGGCTGCCACTCTCTTGCCTCTTAAATTTTCTCTAGGCATGCGAATTGGGGGTGTTCCCGGACAACTTGCCTGGGTTTGCACTTTACAGCGCACCGCTTCCGCTCCATTCATCCGTGCGCGAAGAAGCCGCTTCTTCGCCTCCGGCAGCCAGAGATCGCGGTAGCTCGCTAGAGGCGAAGAGCGAAGCCGCAAAGAAGCGGGCTTGTGTGCGGAGCTCGCAGACTGCTGCAGGACGCTGGCTGCCACTCTTTTGCCTCTTGAATTCACGCTTGGCATGCGAATGGAAGGTGTTCCAGGACAACATGCCTGGGTTTGCACTTAGTCCTGATGCGTCCCTCTTTGGAAATTCTTGCTGCTCCCCTGAGTCTCCGAGATGCACAGAACACGATGGCAGCTGCTGAAAAAAAAGAAAGGCAGCAGTGAGTTTGTCAAGAAACAAGAACATAGGCAGCTGACTGTGTTTGGCAAGGAGCAGCTGCTGGACTTTTGCAATTGCCTTCACTGCGCACAGAAGCCCTCCGCTCTGCTGCTACTTTGTTCTCATTCAGGGAATTGCACACTACTGAAGCTGAGCCGGGCTATTCAGCTCTGCTGCTTTTCAGCATCTCAGCTCCCCTAATGCCCTGTGGCAGCTCTCGAGGTGTTTTGCCTTTGCCAGGCTGGAACGTGCCTGCTACTCCAAAGAGCTGGGCAGGAGCTGGCGGAGAGGACGGCCATCTGCCAGCAGTTTGCAGCTTGCCCAGAAAAGAGCAGTGTCCTTGGAATGTGCAGCAAATCCAATTTCTTGGCAAGTTCGGGGGAAGTGAGCACTGCTTGTACACTTTCTCCATGAGAAACGGAGTGGAAAAGCTTTTCGCTAAGATGTAGACGACCAGAGAGGCAGAATACGGAGCTCCGCAGCTGGCCGAAGGGAAGTGCCGCTTCCCGGCGTCTTTCGGCAGAAGCGGCTCTTCGGAGCGCACCTCTGCCGCTCCACTCATCCGTGCGCGAAGAAGCCGCTTCTTCGCCTCCGGCAGCCAGAGATCGCGGTAGCTCGTTAGAGGCGAAGAGCGAAGCCGCAAAGAAGCGGGCTTGTGTGCGGAGCTCGCAGACAGCTGCAGGACGCTGGCTGCCACTCTCTTGCCTCTTGAATTCACTCTTGGCATGCCAATGGAAGGTGTTCCAGGACAATTTGCTTAGTCCTGATGCGTCCCTCTTTGGAAATTCTTGCTGCTCCCCTGAGGCTCCGAGATGCACAGAACACGATGGCAGCTGCTGAAAAAAAAGAAAGGCAGCATCGAGTTTGTCAAGAAACAAGAACATAGGCAGCTGACTGTGTTTGGCAGGGAGCAGCTGCTGGACTTTTGCAATTGCCTTCACTGCGCACAGAAGCCCTCTGCTCTGCTGCTACTTTGTTCTCATTCAGGGAATTGCACACTACTGAAGCTGAGCCGGGCTATTCAGCTCTGCTGCTTTTCAGCATCTCACTCCCCTAATGCCCTGTGGCAGCTCTCGAGGTGTTTTGCCTTTGCCAGGCTGGAATGTGCCTGCTACTACAAAGAGCTGGGCAGGAGCTGGCGGAGAGGACGGCCATCTGCCAGCAGTTTGCAGCTTGCCCAGAAAAGAGCAGTGTCCTTGGAATGTGCAGCAAAATCAATTTCTTGGCAAGTTCGGGGGAAGTGAGCACTGCTTGTACACTTTCTCCATGAGAAACGGAGTGGAAAAGCTTTTCGCTAAGATGTAGACGACCAGAGAGGCAGAATACGGAGCTCCGCAGCTGGCCGAAGGGAAGTGCCGCTTCCCGGCGTCTTTCGGCAGAAGCGGCTCTTCGGAGCGCACCTCTGCCGCTCCACTCATCCGTGCGCGAAGAAGCCGCTTCTTCGCCTCCGGCAGCCAGAGATCGCGGTAGCTCGCTAGAGGCGAAGAGCGAAGCCGCAAAGAAGCGGGCTTGTGTGCGGAGCTCGCAGACAGCTGCAGGACGCTGGCTGCCACTCTCTTGCCTCTTGAATTCACTCTTGGCATGCCAATGGAAGGTGTTCCAGGACAACTTGCTTAGTCCTGATGCGTCCCTCTTTGGAAATTCTTGCTGCTCCCCTGAGTCTCCGAGATGCACAGAACACGATGGCAGCTGCTGAAAAAAAAGAAAGGCAGCAGTGAGTTTGTCAAGAAACAAGAACATAGGCAGCTGACTGTGTTTGGCAAGGAGCAGCTGCTGGACTTTTGCAATTGCCTTCACTGCGCACAGAAGCCCTCCGCTCTGCTGCTACTTTGTTCTCATTCAGGGAATTGCACACTACTGAAGCTGAGCCAGCCTATTCAGCTCTGCTGCTTTTCAGCATCTCAGCTCCCCTAATGCCCTGTGGCAGCTCTCGAGGTGTTTTGCCTTTGCCAGGCTGGAATGTGCCTGCTACGACAAAGAGCTGGGCAGGAGCTGGCGGAGAGGACGGCCATCTGCCAGCAGTTTGCAGCTTGCCCAGAAAAGAGCAATGTCCTTGCAATGTGCAGCAAATCCAATTTCTTGGCAAGTTCGGGGGAAGTGAGCACTGCTTGTACACTTTCTCCATGAGAAACAGAGTGGAAAAGCTTTTCGCTAAGATGTAGACGACCAGAGAGGCAGAATACGGAGCTCCGCAGCTGGCCGAAGGGAAGTGCCGCTTCCCGGCGTCTTTCGGCAGAAGCGGCTCTTCGGAGCGCACCTCTGCCGCTCCACTCATCCGTGCGCGAAGAAGCCGCTTCTTCGCCTCCGGCAGCCAGAGATCGCGGTAGCTCGCTAGAGGCGAAGAGCGAAGCCGCAAAGAAGTGGGCTTGTCTGCGGAGCTCGCAGACTGCTGGAGGATGCTGGCTGCCACTCTCTTGCCTCTTAAATTTTCTCTAGGCATGCGAATTGGGGGTGTTCCCGGACAACTTGCCTGGGTTTGCACTTTACAGCGCACCGCTTCCGCTCCATTCATCCGTGCGCGAAGAAGCCGCTTCTTCGCCTCCGGCAGCCAGAGATCGCGGTAGCTCGCTAGAGGCGAAGAGCGAAGCCGCAAAGAAGCGGGCTTGTCTGCGGAGCTCGCAGACTGCTGCAGGACGCTGGCTGCCACTCTTTTGCCTCTTGAATTCACGCTTGGCATGCGAATGGAAGGTGTTCCAGGACAACATGCCTGGGTTTGCACTTAGTCCTGATGCGTCCCTCTTTGGAAATTCTTGCTGCTCCCCTGAGTCTCCGAGATGCACAGAACACGATGGCAGCTGCTGAAAAAAAAGAAAGGCAGCAGTGAGTTTGTCAAGAAACAAGAACATAGGCAGCTGACTGTGTTTGGCAAGGAGCAGCTGCTGGACTTTTGCAATTGCCTTCACTGCGCACAGAAGCCCTCCGCTCTGCTGCTACTTTGTTCTCATTCAGGGAATTGCACACTACTGAAGCTGAGCCGGGCTATTCAGCTCTGCTGCTTTTCAGCATCTCAGCTCCCCTAATGCCCTGTGGCAGCTCTCGAGGTGTTTTGCCTTTGCCAGGCTGGAACGTGCCTGCTACTCCAAAGAGCTGGGCAGGAGCTGGCGGAGAGGACGGCCATCTGCCAGCAGTTTGCAGCTTGCCCAGAAAAGAGCAGTGTCCTTGGAATGTGCAGCAAAATCAATTTCTTGGCAAGTTCGGGGGAAGTGAGCACTGCTTGTACACTTTCTCCATGAGAAACGGAGTGGAAAAGCTTTTCGCTAAGATGTAGACGACCAGAGAGGCAGAATACGGAGCTCCGCAGCTGGCCGAAGGGAAGTGCCGCTTCCCGGCGTCTTTCGGCAGAAGCGGCTCTTCGGAGCGCACCTCTGCCGGTCCACTCATCCGTGCGCGAAGAAGCCGCTTCTTCGCCTCCGGCAGCCAGAGATCGCGGTAGCTCGCTAGAGGCGAAGAGCGAAGCCGCAAAGAAGCGGGCTTGTGTGCGGAGCTCGCAGACAGCTGCAGGACGCTGGCTGCCACTCTCTTGCCTCTTGAATTCACTCTTGGCATGCCAATGGAAGGTGTTCCAGGACAACTTGCCTGGGTTTGCACTTAGTCCTGATGCGTCCCTCTTTGGAAATTCTTGCTGCTCCCCTGAGTCTCCGAGATGTACAGAACACGATGGCAGCTGCTGAAAAAAAAGAAAGGCAGCAGTGAGTTTGTCAAGAAACAAGAACATAGGCAGCTGACTGTGTTTAGCAAGGAGCAGCTGCTGGACTTTTGCAATTGCCTTCACTGCGCACAGAAGCCCTCTGCTCTGCTGCTACTTTGTTCTGATTCAGGAAATTCACACTACTGAAGCTGAGCCAGCCTATTCAGCTCTGCTGCTTTTCAGCATCTCAGCTCCCCTAATGCCCTGTGGCAGCTCTCGAGGTGTTTTGCCTTTGCCAGGCTGGAATGTGCCTGCTACGACAAAGAGCTGGGCAGGAGCTGGCGGAGAGGACGGCCATCTGCCAGCAGTTTGCAGCTTGCCCAGAAAAGAGCAGTGTCCTTGCAATGTGCAGCAAATCCAATTTCTTGGCAAGTTCGGGGGAAGTGAGCACTGCTTGTACACTTTCTCCTTGAGAAACGGAGTGGAAAAGCTTTTCGCTAAGATGTAGACGACCAGAGAGGCAGAATACGGAGCTCCGCAGCTGGCCGAAGGGAAGTGCCGCTTCCCGGCGTCTTTCGGCAGAAGCGGCTCTTCGGAGCGCACCTCTGCCGCTCCACTCATCCGTGCGCGAAGTAGCCGCTTCTTCGCCTCCGGCAGCCAGAGATCGCGGTAGCTCGCTAGAGGCGAAGAGCGAAGCCGCAAAGAAGCGGGCTTGTGTGCGGAGCTCGCAGACTGCTGGAAGACGCTGGCTGCCACTCTTTTGCCTCTTGAATTCACGCTTGGCATGCGAATGGAAGGTGTTCCAGGACAACATGCCTGGGTTTGCACTTAGTCCTGATGCGTCCCTCTTTGGAAATTCTTGCTGCTCCCCTGAGTCTCCGAGATGCACAGAACACGATGGCAGCTGCTGAAAAAAAAGAAAGGCAGCAGTGAGTTTGTCAAGAAACAAGAACATAGGCAGCTGACTGTGTTTGGCAGGGAGCAGCTGCTGGACTTTTGCAATTGCCTTCACTGCGCACAGAAGCCCTCTGCTCTGCTGCTACTTTGTTCTCATTCAGGGAATTGCACACTACTGAAGCTGAGCCGGGCTATTCAGCTCTGCTGCTTTTCAGCATCTCACTCCCCTAATGCCCTGTGGCAGCTCTCGAGGTGTTTTGCCTTTGCCAGGCTGGAATGTGCCTGCTACTACAAAGAGCTGGGCAGGAGCTGGCGGAGAGGACGGCCATCTGCCAGCAGTTTGCAGCTTGCCCAGAAAAGAGCAGTGTCCTTGGAATGTGCAGCAAAATCAATTTCTTGGCAAGTTCGGGGGAAGTGAGCACTGCTTGTACACTTTCTCCATGAGAAACGGAGTGGAAAAGCTTTTCGCTAAGATGTAGACGACCAGAGAGGCAGAATACGGAGCTCCGCAGCTGGCCGAAGGGAAGTGCCGCTTCCCGGCGTCTTTCGGCAGAAGCGGCTCTTCGGAGCGCACCTCTGCCGCTCCACTGATCCGTGCGCGAAGAAGCCGCTTCTTCGCCTCCGGCAGCCAGAGATCGCGGTAGCTCGCTAAAGGCGAAGAGCGAAGCCGCAAAGAAGCGGGCTTGTCTGCGGAGCTTGCAGACTGCTGGAGGATGCTGGCTGCCACTCTCTTGCCTCTTAAATTTTCTCTAGGCATGCGAATTGGGGGTGTTCCAGGACAACTTGCCTGGGTTTGCACTTTACAGCGCACCGCTTCCGCTCCATTCATCCGTGCGCGAAGAAGCCGCTTCTTCGCCTCCGGCAGCCAGAGATCGCGGTAGCTCGTTAGAGGCGAAGAGCGAAGCCGCAAAGAAGCGGGCTTGTGTGCGGAGCTCGCAGACAGCTGCAGGACGCTGGCTGCCACTCTCTTGCCTCTTGAATTCACTCTTGGCATGCCAATGGAAGGTGTTCCAGGACAACTTGCTTAGTCCTGATGCGTCCCTCTTTGGAAATTCTTGCTGCTCCCCTGAGGCTCCGAGATGCACAGAACACGATGGCAGCTGCTGAAAAAAAAGAAAGGCAGCAGTGAGTTTGTCAAGAAACAAGAACATAGGCAGCTGACTGTGTTTGGCAAGGAGCAGCTGCTGGACTTTTGCAATTGCCTTCACTGCGCACAGAAGCCCTCCGCTCTGCTGCTACTTTGTTCTCATTCAGGGAATTGCACACTACTGAAGCTGAGCCGGGCTATTCAGCTCTGCTGCTTTTCAGCATCTCAGCTCCCCTAATGCCCTGTGGCAGCTCTCGAGGTGTTTTGCCTTTGCCAGGCTGGAATGTGCCTGCTACGACAAAGAGCTGGGCAGGAGCTGGCGGAGAGGACGGCCATCTGCCAGCAGTTTGCAGCTTGCCCAGAAAAGAGCAATGTCCTTGCAATGTGCAGCAAATCCAATTTCTTGGCAAGTTCGGGGGAAGTGAGCACTGCTTGTACACTTTCTCCATGAGAAACAGAGTGGAAAAGCTTTTCGCTAAGATGTAGACGACCAGAGAGGCAGAATACGGAGCTCCGCAGCTGGCCGAAGGGAAGTGCCGCTTCCCGGCGTCTTTCGGCAGAAGCGGCTCTTCGGAGCGCACCTCTGCCGCTCCACTCATCCGTGCGCGAAGAAGCCGCTTCTTCGCCTCCGGCAGCCAGAGATCGCGGTAGCTCGCTAGAGGCGAAGAGCGAAGCCGCAAAGAAGTGGGCTTGTCTGCGGAGCTCGCAGACTGCTGGAGGATGCTGGCTGCCACTCTCTTGCCTCTTAAATTTTCTCTAGGCATGCGAATTGGGGGTGTTCCCGGACAACTTGCCTGGGTTTGCACTTTACAGCGCACCGCTTCCGCTCCATTCATCCGTGCGCGAAGAAGCCGCTTCTTCGCCTCCGGCAGCCAGAGATCGCGGTAGCTCGCTAGAGGCGAAGAGCGAAGCCGCAAAGAAGCGGGCTTGTCTGCGGAGCTCGCAGACTGCTGCAGGACGCTGGCTGCCACTCTTTTGCCTCTTGAATTCACGCTTGGCATGCGAATGGAAGGTGTTCCAGGACAACATGCCTGGGTTTGCACTTAGTCCTGATGCGTCCCTCTTTGGAAATTCTTGCTGCTCCCCTGAGTCTCCGAGATGCACAGAACACGATGGCAGCTGCTGAAAAAAAAGAAAGGCAGCAGTGAGTTTGTCAAGAAACAAGAACATAGGCAGCTGACTGTGTTTGGCAAGGAGCAGCTGCTGGACTTTTGCAATTGCCTTCACTGCGCACAGAAGCCCTCCGCTCTGCTGCTACTTTGTTCTCATTCAGGGAATTGCACACTACTGAAGCTGAGCCGGGCTATTCAGCTCTGCTGCTTTTCAGCATCTCAGCTCCCCTAATGCCCTGTGGCAGCTCTCGAGGTGTTTTGCCTTTGCCAGGCTGGAACGTGCCTGCTACTCCAAAGAGCTGGGCAGGAGCTGGCGGAGAGGACGGCCATCTGCCAGCAGTTTGCAGCTTGCCCAGAAAAGAGCAGTGTCCTTGGAATGTGCAGCAAAATCAATTTCTTGGCAAGTTCGGGGGAAGTGAGCACTGCTTGTACACTTTCTCCATGAGAAACGGAGTGGAAAAGCTTTTCGCTAAGATGTAGACGACCAGAGAGGCAGAATACGGAGCTCCGCAGCTGGCCGAAGGGAAGTGCCGCTTCCCGGCGTCTTTCGGCAGAAGCGGCTCTTCGGAGCGCACCTCTGCCGGTCCACTCATCCGTGCGCGAAGAAGCCGCTTCTTCGCCTCCGGCAGCCAGAGATCGCGGTAGCTCGCTAGAGGCGAAGAGCGAAGCCGCAAAGAAGCGGGCTTGTGTGCGGAGCTCGCAGACAGCTGCAGGACGCTGGCTGCCACTCTCTTGCCTCTTGAATTCACTCTTGGCATGCCAATGGAAGGTGTTCCAGGACAACTTGCCTGGGTTTGCACTTAGTCCTGATGCGTCCCTCTTTGGAAATTCTTGCTGCTCCCCTGAGTCTCCGAGATGTACAGAACACGATGGCAGCTGCTGAAAAAAAAGAAAGGCAGCAGTGAGTTTGTCAAGAAACAAGAACATAGGCAGCTGACTGTGTTTAGCAAGGAGCAGCTGCTGGACTTTTGCAATTGCCTTCACTGCGCACAGAAGCCCTCTGCTCTGCTGCTACTTTGTTCTGATTCAGGAAATTCACACTACTGAAGCTGAGCCAGCCTATTCAGCTCTGCTGCTTTTCAGCATCTCAGCTCCCCTAATGCCCTGTGGCAGCTCTCGAGGTGTTTTGCCTTTGCCAGGCTGGAATGTGCCTGCTACGACAAAGAGCTGGGCAGGAGCTGGCGGAGAGGACGGCCATCTGCCAGCAGTTTGCAGCTTGCCCAGAAAAGAGCAGTGTCCTTGCAATGTGCAGCAAATCCAATTTCTTGGCAAGTTCGGGGGAAGTGAGCACTGCTTGTACACTTTCTCCTTGAGAAACGGAGTGGAAAAGCTTTTCGCTAAGATGTAGACGACCAGAGAGGCAGAATACGGAGCTCCGCAGCTGGCCGAAGGGAAGTGCCGCTTCCCGGCGTCTTTCGGCAGAAGCGGCTCTTCGGAGCGCACCTCTGCCGCTCCACTCATCCGTGCGCGAAGTAGCCGCTTCTTCGCCTCCGGCAGCCAGAGATCGCGGTAGCTCGCTAGAGGCGAAGAGCGAAGCCGCAAAGAAGCGGGCTTGTGTGCGGAGCTCGCAGACTGCTGGAAGACGCTGGCTGCCACTCTTTTGCCTCTTGAATTCACGCTTGGCATGCGAATGGAAGGTGTTCCAGGACAACATGCCTGGGTTTGCACTTAGTCCTGATGCGTCCCTCTTTGGAAATTCTTGCTGCTCCCCTGAGTCTCCGAGATGCACAGAACACGATGGCAGCTGCTGAAAAAAAAGAAAGGCAGCAGTGAGTTTGTCAAGAAACAAGAACATAGGCAGCTGACTGTGTTTGGCAAGGAGCAGCTGCTGGACTTTTGCAATTGCCTTCACTGCGCACAGAAGCCCTCCGCTCTGCTGCTACTTTGTTCTCATTCAGGGAATTGCACACTACTGAAGCTGAGCCGGGCTATTCAGCTCTGCTGCTTTTCAGCATCTCAGCTCCCCTAATGCCCTGTGGCAGCTCTCGAGGTGTTTTGCCTTTGCCAGGCTGGAACGTGCCTGCTACTCCAAAGAGCTGGGCAGGAGCTGGCGGAGAGGACGGCCATCTGCCAGCAGTTTGCAGCTTGCCCAGAAAAGAGCAGTGTCCTTGGAATGTGCAGCAAAATCAATTTCTTGGCAAGTTCGGGGGAAGTGAGCACTGCTTGTACACTTTCTCCATGAGAAACGGAGTGGAAAAGCTTTTCGCTAAGATGTAGACGACCAGAGAGGCAGAATACGGAGCTCCGCAGCTGGCCGAAGGGAAGTGCCGCTTCCCGGCGTCTTTCGGCAGAAGCGGCTCTTCGGAGCGCACCTCTGCCGCTCCACTCATCCGTGCGCGAAGAAGCCGCTTCTTCGCCTCCGGCAGCCAGAGATCGCGGTAGCTCGCTAGAGGCGAAGAGCGAAGCCGCAAAGAAGCGGGCTTGTGTGCGGAGCTCGCAGACAGCTGCAGGACGCTGGCTGCCACTCTCTTGCCTCTTGAATTCACTCTTGGCATGCCAATGGAAGGTGTTCCAGGACAACTTGCCTGGGTTTGCACTTAGTCCTGATGCGTCCCTCTTTGGAAATTCTTGCTGCTCCCCTGAGTCTCCGAGATGTACAGAACACGATGGCAGCTGCTGAAAAAAAAGAAAGGCAGCAGTGAGTTTGTCAAGAAACAAGAACATAGGCAGCTGACTGTGTTTAGCAAGGAGCAGCTGCTGGACTTTTGCAATTGCCTTCACTGCGCACAGAAGCCCTCTGCTCTGCTGCTACTTTGTTCTGATTCAGGAAATTCACACTACTGAAGCTGAGCCAGCCTATTCAGCTCTGCTGCTTTTCAGCATCTCAGCTCCCCTAATGCCCTGTGGCAGCTCTCGAGGTGTTTTGCCTTTGCCAGGCTGGAATGTGCCTGCTACGACAAAGAGCTGGGCAGGAGCTGGCGGAGAGGACGGCCATCTGCCAGCAGTTTGCAGCTTGCCCAGAAAAGAGCAGTGTCCTTGCAATGTGCAGCAAATCCAATTTCTTGGCAAGTTCGGGGGAAGTGAGCACTGCTTGTACACTTTCTCCTTGAGAAACGGAGTGGAAAAGCTTTTCGCTAAGATGTAGACGACCAGAGAGGCAGAATACGGAGCTCCGCAGCTGGCCGAAGGGAAGTGCCGCTTCCCGGCGTCTTTCGGCAGAAGCGGCTCTTCGGAGCGCACCTCTGCCGCTCCACTCATCCGTGCGCGAAGAAGCCGCTTCTTCGCCTCCGGCAGCCAGAGATCGCGGTAGCTCGTTAGAGGCGAAGAGCGAAGCCGCAAAGAAGCGGGCTTGTGTGCGGAGCTCGCAGACTGCTGGAAGACGCTGGCTGCCACTCTCTTGCCTCTTGAATTCACTCTTGGCATGCCAATGGAAGGTGTTCCAGGACAACTTGCTTAGTCCTGATGCGTCCCTCTTTGGAAATTCTTGCTGCTCCCCTGAGGCTCCGAGATGCACAGAACACGATGGCAGCTGCTGAAAAAAAAGAAAGGCAGCAGTGAGTTTGTCAAGAAACAAGAACATAGGCAGCTGACTGTGTTTGGCAGGGAGCAGCTGCTGGACTTTTGCAATTGCCTTCACTGCGCACAGAAGCCCTCTGCTCTGCTGCTACTTTGTTCTCATTCAGGGAATTGCACACTACTGAAGCTGAGCCGGGCTATTCAGCTCTGCTGCTTTTCAGCATCTCACTCCCCTAATGCCCTGTGGCAGCTCTCGAGGTGTTTTGCCTTTGCCAGGCTGGAATGTGCCTGCTACGACAAAGAGCTGGGCAGGAGCTGGCGGAGAGGACGGCCATCTGCCAGCAGTTTGCAGCTTGCCCAGAAAAGAGCAGTGTCCTTGGAATGTGCAGCAAAATCAATTTCTTGGCAAGTTCGGGGGAAGTGAGCACTGCTTGTACACTTTCTCCATGAGAAACGGAGTGGAAAAGCTTTTCGCTAAGATGTAGACGACCAGAGAGGCAGAATACGGAGCTCCGCAGCTGGCCGAAGGGAAGTGCCGCTTCCCGGCGTCTTTCGGCAGAAGCGGCTCTTCGGAGCGCACCTCTGCCGCTCCACTGATCCGTGCGCGAAGAAGCCGCTTCTTCGCCTCCGGCAGCCAGAGATCGCGGTAGCTCGCTAAAGGCGAAGAGCGAAGCCGCAAAGAAGCGGGCTTGTCTGCGGAGCTTGCAGACTGCTGGAGGATGCTGGCTGCCACTCTCTTGCCTCTTAAATTTTCTCTAGGCATGCGAATTGGGGGTGTTCCAGGACAACTTGCCTGGGTTTGCACTTTACAGCGCACCGCTTCCGCTCCATTCATCCGTGCGCGAAGAAGCCGCTTCTTCGCCTCCGGCAGCCAGAGATCGCGGTAGCTCGTTAGAGGCGAAGAGCGAAGCCGCAAAGAAGCGGGCTTGTGTGCGGAGCTCGCAGACAGCTGCAGGACGCTGGCTGCCACTCTCTTGCCTCTTGAATTCACTCTTGGCATGCCAATGGAAGGTGTTCCAGGACAACTTGCTTAGTCCTGATGCGTCCCTCTTTGGAAATTCTTGCTGCTCCCCTGAGGCTCCGAGATGCACAGAACACGATGGCAGCTGCTGAAAAAAAAGAAAGGCAGCAGTGAGTTTGTCAAGAAACAAGAACATAGGCAGCTGACTGTGTTTGGCAAGGAGCAGCTGCTGGACTTTTGCAATTGCCTTCACTGCGCACAGAAGCCCTCCGCTCTGCTGCTACTTTGTTCTCATTCAGGGAATTGCACACTACTGAAGCTGAGCCGGGCTATTCAGCTCTGCTGCTTTTCAGCATCTCAGCTCCCCTAATGCCCTGTGGCAGCTCTCGAGGTGTTTTGCCTTTGCCAGGCTGGAATGTGCCTGCTACGACAAAGAGCTGGGCAGGAGCTGGCGGAGAGGACGGCCATCTGCCAGCAGTTTGCAGCTTGCCCAGAAAAGAGCAGTGTCCTTGCAATGTGCAGCAAATCCAATTTCTTGGCAAGTTCGGGGGAAGTGAGCACTGCTTGTACACTTTCTCCATGAGAAACAGAGTGGAAAAGCTTTTCGCTAAGATGTAGACGACCAGAGAGGCAGAATACGGAGCTCCGCAGCTGGCCGAAGGGAAGTGCCGCTTCCCGGCGTCTTTCGGCAGAAGCGGCTCTTCGGAGCGCACCTCTGCCGCTCCACTCATCCGTGCGCGAAGAAGCCGCTTCTTCGCCTCCGGCAGCCAGAGATCGCGGTAGCTCGCTAGAGGCGAAGAGCGAAGCCGCAAAGAAGCGGGCTTGTCTGCGGAGCTCGCAGACTGCTGGAGGATGCTGGCTGCCACTCTCTTGCCTCTTAAATTTTCTCTAGGCATGCGAATTGGGGGTGTTCCCGGACAACTTGCCTGGGTTTGCACTTTACAGCGCACCGCTTCCGCTCCATTCATCCGTGCGCGAAGAAGCCGCTTCTTCGCCTCCGGCAGCCAGAGATCGCGGTAGCTCGCTAGAGGCGAAGAGCGAAGCCGCAAAGAAGCGGGCTTGTGTGCGGAGCTCGCAGACTGCTGCAGGACGCTGGCTGCCACTCTTTTGCCTCTTGAATTCACGCTTGGCATGCGAATGGAAGGTGTTCCAGGACAACTTGCTTAGTCCTGATGCGTCCCTCTTTGGAAATTCTTGCTGCTCCCCTGAGGCTCCGAGATGCACAGAACACGATGGCAGCTGCTGAAAAAAAAGAAAGGCAGCATCGAGTTTGTCAAGAAACAAGAACATAGGCAGCTGACTGTGTTTGGCAGGGAGCAGCTGCTGGACTTTTGCAATTGCCTTCACTGCGCACAGAAGCCCTCTGCTCTGCTGCTACTTTGTTCTCATTCAGGGAATTGCACACTACTGAAGCTGAGCCGGGCTATTCAGCTCTGCTGCTTTTCAGCATCTCACTCCCCTAATGCCCTGTGGCAGCTCTCGAGGTGTTTTGCCTTTGCCAGGCTGGAATGTGCCTGCTACTACAAAGAGCTGGGCAGGAGCTGGCGGAGAGGACGGCCATCTGCCAGCAGTTTGCAGCTTGCCCAGAAAAGAGCAGTGTCCTTGGAATGTGCAGCAAAATCAATTTCTTGGCAAGTTCGGGGGAAGTGAGCACTGCTTGTACACTTTCTCCATGAGAAACGGAGTGGAAAAGCTTTTCGCTAAGATGTAGACGACCAGAGAGGCAGAATACGGAGCTCCGCAGCTGGCCGAAGGGAAGTGCCGCTTCCCGGCGTCTTTCGGCAGAAGCGGCTCTTCGGAGCGCACCTCTGCCGCTCCACTCATCCGTGCGCGAAGAAGCCGCTTCTTCGCCTCCGGCAGCCAGAGATCGCGGTAGCTCGCTAGAGGCGAAGAGCGAAGCCGCAAAGAAGCGGGCTTGTGTGCGGAGCTCGCAGACAGCTGCAGGACGCTGGCTGCCACTCTCTTGCCTCTTGAATTCACTCTTGGCATGCCAATGGAAGGTGTTCCAGGACAACTTGCTTAGTCCTGATGCGTCCCTCTTTGGAAATTCTTGCTGCTCCCCTGAGTCTCCGAGATGCACAGAACACGATGGCAGCTGCTGAAAAAAAAGAAAGGCAGCAGTGAGTTTGTCAAGAAACAAGAACATAGGCAGCTGACTGTGTTTGGCAAGGAGCAGCTGCTGGACTTTTGCAATTGCCTTCACTGCGCACAGAAGCCCTCCGCTCTGCTGCTACTTTGTTCTCATTCAGGGAATTGCACACTACTGAAGCTGAGCCAGCCTATTCAGCTCTGCTGCTTTTCAGCATCTCAGCTCCCCTAATGCCCTGTGGCAGCTCTCGAGGTGTTTTGCCTTTGCCAGGCTGGAATGTGCCTGCTACGACAAAGAGCTGGGCAGGAGCTGGCGGAGAGGACGGCCATCTGCCAGCAGTTTGCAGCTTGCCCAGAAAAGAGCAGTGTCCTTGCAATGTGCAGCAAATCCAATTTCTTGGCAAGTTCGGGGGAAGTGAGCACTGCTTGTACACTTTCTCCATGAGAAACAGAGTGGAAAAGCTTTTCGCTAAGATGTAGACGACCAGAGAGGCAGAATACGGAGCTCCGCAGCTGGCCGAAGGGAAGTGCCGCTTCCCGGCGTCTTTCGGCAGAAGCGGCTCTTCGGAGCGCACCTCTGCCGCTCCACTCATCCGTGCGCGAAGAAGCCGCTTCTTCGCCTCCGGCAGCCAGAGATCGCGGTAGCTCGCTAGAGGCGAAGAGCGAAGCCGCAAAGAAGCGGGCTTGTCTGCGGAGCTCGCAGACTGCTGGAGGATGCTGGCTGCCACTCTCTTGCCTCTTAAATTTTCTCTAGGCATGCGAATTGGGGGTGTTCCCGGACAACTTGCCTGGGTTTGCACTTTACAGCGCACCGCTTCCGCTCCATTCATCCGTGCGCGAAGAAGCCGCTTCTTCGCCTCCGGCAGCCAGAGATCGCGGTAGCTCGCTAGAGGCGAAGAGCGAAGCCGCAAAGAAGCGGGCTTGTGTGCGGAGCTCGCAGACTGCTGCAGGACGCTGGCTGCCACTCTTTTGCCTCTTG